>NW_027266275.1:29906954-30506954 GCF_022045235.1 Haliotis cracherodii
AAAAGAACCTATTTAGATGATACTACACAAACAGTAAAAATCCTGCAATTTAAAACTAGTTTTCATTCCCCTACAATGACCTTGCCAGCCCAAACAGTTTTACGCAAAATAAATAAGTCTTGACTAAACAAGATATGGGTGCTAATTTCATTGTACTATTTCATTTAGAAATAGCATTTAGAAATAGCACGATTTACATTATGCTGTCAACGTACTTCCTTAATTTAACTAAAGTTTATGATCTAAGTTTTCATTTAACAGAATATAACCGAAACGACTGTGGCTGAAGATTTGTCGTTTTAATGGTAAATTAATGACAAAATGAAAATTGCCCCAATCTCTTTAAAATAAATATGCATTGGTTGCTGAGGAGCAAAATATCTGACGAGAAATATGCTCCTCACCAACATACATGTACATACTCCCCACCAACCAATGTCAATACACATAGATACTCCCCACCAACCAATCATATTTATGTCAATAAATATGAATACTCCCCAACCAACCAGTACCAGTATATACGAATGCTCCCCACCAACTAATGTCAATATATACGAATGCTCCCAAATCAGCCTATATCAATATATAAGAATGCTTCCCAACAATCAATATCAACGTATACTACTGCTCCCCAACCAACAGATATCAATATATACGAATGCTTCCCAGCAATCAATATCAATATATACGAATGCTCCCCACCAATAAATATACAATATATACGAATGCTCCCCACCAATCAATATCAATATATACGAATGCCTCCTAACATCCAGTACCAATATATACGAATGCTCTCCACCATCCAATATCAATATATACGAATGCTCCCCACCAATCAATATCAATATATACGAATGCTCCCTACCATCCAATAGCAATATATACGAATGCTCCCCACCAACCAATATCAATATATACGAATGCTCCCCACCAATCAATATCAATATATACGAATGCTCCCCACCATCCAATATCAATATATACGAATGCTCCCCACCAATCAATATACAATATATACGAATGCTCCCCACCAATCAATATCAATATATACGAATGCTCCCAACCATCCAATATCAATATATACGAATGCTCCCCACCAACCAATGTTAATGTATATGAATAATCTTAATGTCGGTATATATGATTTACCTCCATATTAATATACTAATATATGAATTACCTCAATGTCAATATATATGAATTATCTCAATGTTAATATATATGAATTACCTCATTGTCAATAAATATGCATTACCTCAATGTTAATCTATATGAATTACATCAATGTCGGTATATATGAATTACCCCGATGTGAATATATAAGAATTACCTCACCAACGACAGACAACACATAGATGCGCCCATCCAGCAAGTGTAACATATATTGATGCTCGGCACCAACCAATGACAGCATATATTAATGCACTTCCGAACCACAGGGATTCGAACCCTGCTCCTCGGGATTTATCCGCCACACCAGGGTTAGGTGATCCAGGCGAAGTCACGTTGACTTCATGTTACCGCCCATACATTTATGTCAAAAGTGTCTTCTGTTTATGGGAAAGCAGCCAGAAGAAATCATTAACTCCAGAAAGAAATATTATCTGTTTACTCCAATGCCAGGTAGTCGTAGAAGAGATCCGCCCTAATTGAGTTGGGCTATTTGAAACTTTCCTATTATGCAGTGGTTTGATATATATACTGAGCCGCAAAAGAAACGTCACCCCAAGAAACATTGCATGAAAAGTTGTCATTAAAATATCTGTGTAATTTCAGTCAAAGTTTCTAAAATTTACCATTACTTTGTCCGGAAAAATGAAATTTGATGATAAAAAACAAAGCAGATGACAATAAAACCGATCGTCCAAACACATCACGGCAACGGCCATGGTAACCCGATGCACGTGTGTTCCGTGCAATTTAAAATGCACATGCGTTTCCCCATTTCTTGTCCTATAAAAAAAACACCCCGATCGGATAACATTCATTCGTTATTGAATTGCTACCACATGCCAAGATTGACAAGAAATCAGCGACACCAAGCCCTTGGACGATTGCAAGCTGGACAAAACGGCCGGCATGTAGCCAATGCATTTCAAGTCCAGGTAAAGAACATATATAGGTTCCAGCAACGGTACCAGACCACCAACACTACAGATGACCGATCACGTAGTGGAAAACCAATGGTCACCACCCGACATCAGGTCAGATTGTGCTACAGCATCTGCGAGATCGCTTTGTTACTGCTGTGGAAACTGCTCAACAGACCATGGGCACACACCAGCGACACATTAGTGCGGACACCGCACGTCGACGATTGGCGAGCAGACACCTCCACTGTCACAGGCCACACCGAGGACCCATTCTGACACCACGTCATCGCCGGGACCGTCTTCAGTGGGCAACACAAGACCAGCATTGGCGCCACCAGCAGTGGAGAAGAGTCCTCTTCTCAGACGAGAGCCGTTACTGTATCACAACTATCTCAACAGCAGATGGCAGAGAGGGGGGTCTGGCGAAGCCGTGGGGAACGTTATTCGGATGCTTGTGTTGTTGAGATAGTCAGGGTGTTGTTGAGATAGTTGGGGTGGTCCGAGCATCACGGTGTATGGTGGAATCGGTATTGCAAAGAGGATCGGCCCTGTGGTTTTCCAGAAGATCGGTCCAGGGAGAGGCAATGTTGTCACAGCAGCTCGGTACATTGATCAAATCTTGAGACCACACGCCATACCTCATTTGGCACGTCGCCGCAACCACGAGTTTCAGCATGATAACGCCCGTGCCCACACTGCGAGAGCAACAAGAGACTTCCTCCAGCAGAATGGCATCAGAACCTTGCAGTGGCCTGCCCTCAATCCCGATTTAAATCCAATTGAGCACCTGTGGGACGAGATTAAAAAATGTCTGAATGACGTCCGACCGAGGCCGACAACTGCAGCTGAACTGCGTCAGGCGTTCCTCAGAATGTGGGCTCAAGTGTCTATGGCCTTCATCAACCGCCTCATCCATTCAATGTATCGACGTTGCACGGCAGTCATCAATGCACATGGCGGACACAAGAGATACTGACTTGTGATGCCATTTTCTCAGCGACTAGTGTTGTGTTTCACTTTAAGAACATTTGACACTTTAATTTCAACCTTGATGATCAGTTTTGCCAAGTTTCATCTTCTTAATATGTCTCAAAGTATGTTTTACAGTGTTTGTATAAATAAGGTTTCTCATATATCTATCCATGGTGACGTTTCTTTTGCGGTTCAGTATAGGAATTGAAGGCCGATTTGTATATTAAATTAAAGGTGGAAGTGTGTGTGGGAATCGAAGATGACCTTATTTGTGGACTTTACATGTAGGATTTTAAAGTAGGAGTCGTGTTTAAGCTTACGAAAAGTGTTATAATTATATTGGTTTTAAAGGCAGAATTAAATGTGGAAAAAATGGTATTGTTTATTTAATTTAGAGGCGGTAATATAAGTATGATATCCAAAGGTGTATTTTGGACGCAAAGACAGGAATGTATATTTGATTTTGATGAAAGTGATGGATTCAAAATAAGAATTTGGATGGGATTTTATATTGGATTCCTTGAAGGAATTGTTAGAATCAAAATCAGAATTGTATCTGAAAGGTGGATTTTTTATGCGACTCGAAGGTGGAATTGTATATTGAAGTTGATGTTATGTGTGGTTGTATTTTGGATTATCCCAGTGGGGATACCGGGTTAGAATAGGTTCTCAGCAAGAAGTGACAAATGGATCGGGTGGTCAGGATGGGTGACATGTCTATGGTTGTATTTTGGATTATCCCAGTGGGGATACCGGGTTAGAATAGGTTCTCAGCAAGAAGTAACAAATGGATCGGGTGGTCAGGATGGGTGACATGTCTATGTACCCCTACATGTAGCGTTGCTCACACTATCGATCACTGGATTGTCTGGTCCGGGCTCGATGGTTTACAGGCCGCCATTATACAGCTGGAATATTGCAGAGTGCGGAGTTAAACAACAAACGAACAATACTTTTGAATACATCAAGGATGAAACTGCATATAGGTTTTAAAGGTGGGATATAATTTGGTAATTTAAGTTTATACATCAGGTTTGACTACTAACATACACTTTATTGAGCACGTGTATGGCTCTGACAAATATATACACATAAAAAGGGCGAATCGGCTTAAGAGACCTCTCCGCATATGTTGTGATTGATCAAGTGTCACAGCAGTGATCGCCCTGCATACGTGACAGGGTGACCCAGGAGCGGCTCTTTAGCTGATGATACTAACAATACAGATTCCCTCCAGATACACAGATGCAGCCAACTGTTGAGAGTGACGGGGGAGTGGGGAGGGGGGAACAGCTGGTGTCCCGGATCTGTACTGTTTCCTGCTGTAAGAGAATCACTGATTGCTGACCGTAATGCACATCAGACACAGGAGTGAGTGAGTGAGTGAGTGAGTGAGTGAGGGTGGGTGAGTGGGTGAGTGAGTGAGTGAGTGAGTGAGTGTGTGGGTGGGTGGGTCGGTGAGTGAGTGAGTGAGTGAGGAAGGGAGGGAGGGAGCGAGGTTTTAACATCCCTTTTAGCAATACGCCATCAATATCACAGCGGAGATATAATAAATGTGCTTCACACATTTAACCCCAGTGGGAACTCAAATCGGAGCTTCCGTCGTGACCTGCAAATGCCATACTTACTGTGAGCTGCCTCACCGCCCTATTAGAATATTAAGCTCGAGTCGATAATGTGTATTCATGCACAGTGACAATGTACTTTTGCGGAGATTGTTCTTGTTGAATTAATATTTCAAACATCTA
The DNA here is from genome assembly GCF_022045235.1 of Haliotis cracherodii. Classification (NCBI taxonomy): domain Eukaryota; kingdom Metazoa; phylum Mollusca; class Gastropoda; order Lepetellida; family Haliotidae; genus Haliotis; species Haliotis cracherodii. The sequence continues at coordinate 29,911,774 of NW_027266275.1, forward strand.
TGATGATTGTGAGTTGCTTTTGTCGTTAAATCCAAAGAGCAATCTAAAGCTATTGATTTTAATAAGTTGCCCATTCGGAAGACATACACCTGATTTGTCATTGTCCCTGTCGTGTTTGCATAGTAATATAATAACATATTTTCTGAGTGGTCAGTTATTACATATTTATTTAAAACCATAATCGAAATTTGGTTCTAGTCAGACATTAAACCGACTACTGATGCCTCATGCTCAACCTTTGTGACATAATCTACACGATTCATTACCATATATTGACCATATCATACTAATTTCTAATCCACTGTGATTTTCTTATATAATTTACACTGTCCTAGAACAAGAAAGTATATACTCAGTTAATATGTTATCAATGCATTTGTAACCTTGTATTGTATAATACAATATAACATAAATTTATCTCTGCATGCTGTTCCAACGCCATGTCATCCTCTTAACTACTACACTCTGTAAGAGTTGCGCACATCTCGGCCGAGGCCAAACAAACACGTGAATTTTCCTCTTAACATGATACATTAATTGCATGGTCCTAATTTAGACACCTGTCCCGTTTCCAGACAGATGTTATACACAGATGTGATACCCCTCTGAGGGTAGATATGACCACAGCTTTAATATACTTCCAACGGTACTGCCTTTGGGGTATATATGGAGAATCTCACCCAAGTGTCTTTTGATATCAAATACATTTACACGAGTCGATAAATGTTTAAAACCCCTTGGCTTGCCGAGGAGTTTTATACTTTTATCTACGAGTATTGATATATTTATTATCAAAAGGCACAAGGTTGAGATTCTATTTATCATCCGACATCATTCTTCCAATTTTCTTTCTGTTTGTAGACAGTAATAAGCAGTGTCTTTAGTGTAAAAAGTACTGCTAACAGCTATAGTAGCAGAGCCATTAGTGATGTCATTTGATTGTAACGTTATGTAACAGTGACGTCACAATGGTCTGCAAAGCATTGTGCTTGATCTCACGCAAGCGATATCTCCTATGGGAGCCAGTTTTGGATGATTGATATAGATCCCATGGCGCTCAGAACGGCGTGATGAAAAATCTACAACAATAAACTTGTACGGCCTTCATTGTTTAACCTCGTTTTCGAGACACAGAAATCAGATTTGCTGTACTGATTGCTTTCTTCACTCGTACCTGATTGGTTGATCCGAAAGTTCACCCGATGACATGACCTATAGAAGGGGTTGTCAGATCCATACACAGATGCGTAAGGTATGGGGGTAAAAGATCAGATCGTAATGAAACTTATACACAGTGTATGGTTGTGGATTGAACAGGGTGTTAGTTTCCACATGGTCTTTATGTCAATTCTGAATGTAAAGACAACAAAATAGTATTATCTCATTTTTTTTGTAGTTTTATTTGGGATGTTACTTTGTGCAACTGAATCTTTCAAAACTATCTGACCTTCTAAGATCACACACACTTGCCCGAACATTCACATGACCATACTCTTACACACCAACATGAAGCTGATCTGATGTTATCCAAGGAAAAGATTACCACTCTCAATCTAGACATGTATTCTGCTGTCTGACAGCTTACACAGGCTTAGACGCGTGAACAGAATTAAGGGATCTGATATGGGATTGACATGACATGACGTACACATGTCACATGACACGGCCCGAACATGACGCGCACCTGGCGCATGACCTGACCTGACACGATATGACGCACAGATGTCACATGACATACCTTACATGACGTACGTGACATACCCCGAAGATGATTGTTTGGCAATGTGGTGGTATATCAGATAATAATACGTAGCACCATCACGACCGGAGACCTCAAAATTGGGCTTCACACACTGTACCCATGCGGGGAATCGAACCAGGTGCACGGCGTGATGAGCCAACGCTTTAACCTTTAGGCGAGTCCTAGAACTCCCTGCTTGCGCGAGAGCCGACTAGACTTTAAATGGCACAGTAAATCACCTGATCCCAGCTGGTTAGAATGATGCTCATGTTTTCAACCACCAGGTTGCTGGTCCAGATTCGGTTATTAACAGCTCCAATCTCATTAAAATCAGACCTTAGTTCTCGCTACCGCTGAACAAAGATCTGAAGACATTCCATAAGGGGTCACGTCAGAACGACGTTTCATCCGACCAATCAGTGCGTCGCTTACCAGATTATGAAAGTGACAGTCGGAATGTGATTTATAATCATGCAATCTCGAAAACTTTAACACGGGGTATTCCGAACGATAGTTACGCGTTTAACGAGTGAATCCTTACAATCTAGACCATCTATTAGACATTCCAGAATGTTTTTTTTGTTCAGGTTTCAAATTTGTAATCGAGAATTTGTCAAACTATGTTTCGAAGCGTAGTCGCTAATTTGAAATTTGTGCCGTAAAGCGCGAGAAAGCTGCCTCCTGATTGGTCATTCCATTGGTCGGTCAAAGTTCGCGCAAGGTCGGCCTGACGTGACCCGTAATTGGATGTCCTCAGATCTTTCTTTAGCGGTAGCGAGAACTAAGATTTGATTTTAATGAGATTGTAACAGCTCGCGCTGATAAAGCTGGAACATTGCTGACTACATTCACTCACTCACTCAAGCTTATCATAAAGGCAAATTACGCTATAGACATACATCATGGCGTGACATACGTCATTGACGACATATTTTCACCACAATCGTATGACATTTAACTGTGGACATTCACACACCAAACCCCCTTTCAAGACCACAAATACTCGCACACATTTTCCTATTTCTTTAAAATGTTCTAAGTAATAATTTGACAGTATTGAAATAAATATATTCTAGGACTGTAACGATACCCTATACACAACAATGTGCACTGACATACCGACAGGACGTGATGTCATACGGTTAAATATTTGCATCAAAGATAAGGCCAAAAGAAAACCAACCTAAACATGTTCAATGAACTTTAAACAGTTATGACTTGAGAACATTTGTTCACCGTTTGAACAACATAATTTTGCATTTCATTTTCGTATCACGTAACGTGTTTTCCGAAGTTCACAAAATCATAGCCCCACGATGCGATACTAATATCGCTACACAGGATTCAATGGCAATTCGGTGAATCGTTACAGGTAACATTTAACACTCTACACATGATAGTCAATGCCTCCCGTACCATCCCGTTGGACCCCCTAACAAATCAGAATCATATAATATAAAATTTTCAGATATTTTCGAGAACGAATTTTGCAAAACGCTTAACACATCGCCTTCTATTTTCTGAAAGTATTTCTTTGGTGTGTAGCCGTCCCGGACAGAACGACATATTGTAACGAGCTTTGGAGCGAACGTCCTCCCATCTAGAATCATCTCCATAGCCTCTGTCCTCTCGTCAATCTCCTCTACATCCGGGGTATGAAATACCACCATCGTATCGTTTGGGCGGTTGTAGCCGTCGCACATACGCATGTTGTTCTTGTGGTTGAACTCAAGCGTTTTGGGGGACATATTGAGGCAGACACCAACTTGGGACAATGAACGGAGCTGATCCGTTGTGAAGGTAACCAGTTTTGCCAACATCATCTTCAAAATAAAATCAGGGTTCTGTCTACAAAAATGCCCATGAATTCGTCCTTGGAGATCTTTAAGCATCGCTGGGACTCGACTCCAGAAAGCTGTTCTGATCTCATTGTCGTTGCACGTGTCACGTTGCATTAATCCCGACTGACACAGTTGTTTAAAGTCTATGATAGACTCGAGGACGGAGTTGAAGAAGTTATCTACCGACCTCTCGTCTGTCGTTCCCTGCGCGCAGACGAGAAGTTGTACCCACATACTGATGTCTCTGATTTCAGATTCTTTCAGTCCGGAGTTATAAAGAGGCAACACCGCCGCCTCACAGCCGTAGTAGTCCTCGTCAATGTCGAGAATAACGTTGTCACTGTGAGTGAGCCACTTGCCAGACTTGATCAACAAAATGGCTTTCCGCTCACTGACAATCTCAATGATCCCAGACGTCCGGAAAGTACACGCCGACTCCTCTATGGGGATCCCGCTCTCGTCCTCAGAGTCCACGGTGATGTTATTCATGACGCAGTACTTCTCCTTCTTTATGGGCCCCGTTGAGAAGCATGCGCAGAGTTCCTTCACCTTCTTGCCGTTGACGAGTTTGAAGGTGGTTCCGGCCCTGACGTCCATGCGCTGGTAGTCTACCTGATCAGGGTGCTCGCCGTCGCTGGTGTCCCACGGCGGCCACACCCATATGTAGCGGGTGATCAGTCCCGTCATCGCTGCTGCCTGGCAACATAAGACCAATACGCCACTTATACGCTACATACACCACCGCTGGTTTCAAATCAAGGTAATACTTAAACACATTCAACATTGATTTCAGAACAAGGCCGTATTTACACACGCTGAACATTGGTTTGAGATCAAGGCCATATTTACACACATTGAACATTGGCTGCAGATAAAGATCATATTTAGAAACATTGATTATTGGTTTCTTAACAGGTAGTACTGTGGCGGTAGGGTAGCTCAGTGGTCAAAGCGTTCGCTCGTCACTCCGAAGGCCCGGGTTCGATTCCCCAGATGGTACAATGTGTGAATCCCATTCTGGTGTCCCCCGCCGTGATATTACTGGAATATTGCTAAAGTCGGCGTAAAACCAAACTCACTCACTCAATCAAAGGGTCATATTAATAACCTCTCCCCCATCTCCCACCCCGATACTAATGAGAAAGCGTCATACCACGTTAAAGACGTTAAAAGGTGGTACTTGTTGACAGCCAGTCTTCTTTAGGGTTTGCAGATATTTGGGCACAAAATTCAGGTCGGTAGGTCGAAAATATATATAAATATAAATTCCAAATTCATTCTTTTTGTTTGATTCCTCACGCGCTTTGTCCTAATTCGTTGTGTTTTGGCGTCAGCAGGTTTTAATTACACTATTTTATATTACAAATAATTACATTTATTTATATTGAAAGCGACATTAAATGAGTTTAAAAAATATTTTTCCTCACATATTTCTGTTCAACGGAGCAAAAAGAACACTGTTTTTCACGTTAAACCCCGTTTCACCCCCCCCCCCCCCCCCCCTCACCATAATACCCAAACAAGGTCCTGTCAAAACACATCGCCCAATGATTTCCTCAATAAATCATATCAACACACACGACCCACTGATTTCTTAACGGGGCCTTATTAACACATAGCGCTCACTGATTTCAAAACAAGGTCATATCAACACACACCGCCCACTGATTTTCTAACAAACCATATTAACACGCAACGCCCAGTGATTTCTTAAAAAAGGTCTTATTAACATACTCCGCCCACTGATTTCTTAACAAGGCCATATTAACACACACCGCCCACTGATTTGTTAACAAGGTCATATTAACGCACACCGGCCAGCGATTTCTTAACAAGGCCATATAAACAAACACCGCCCACTGATTTCTTGACAAGGCCATATTAACACACCGCCCACTGATTTCTTAACAAGGTCATATTAACACGCACCGCCCACTGATTTCTTAACAAGGCCATATTAACACACCGCCCACTGATTTCTTGACAAGGTCATATTAACACACACCGCCCACTGATTTCTTAACAAGGCCATATTAACACACCGCCCACTGATTTCTTGACAAGGCCATTAAAACATACCATCCACTGATTTCCTAAAAATCAGATCAAAACACACCGCCAACTGATTTCCTAACAAGGTAATTTAACAGACATTGCCCAATGATTTTCAAACAAGGTCTTATTACCAACTACTGCCCACTGATTTCCTAACAAACCATATTAACACATACCGCCCATTGATTTCCTAACAAACCATATTAACACACACCGCCGAATGATTTCCTAACAAACCATATTAACACACACCGCCCACTGATTTCCTAACAAACCATATTAACACACACCGCCGAATGATTTCCTAACAAACCATATTAACACACACCGCCGAATGATTTCCTAACAAACCATATTAACACACACCGCCGAATGATTTCCTAACAAACCATATTAACACACACCGCCCACTGATTTCCTAACAAACCATATTAACACACACCGCCGAATGATTTCCTAACAAACCATATTAACACACACCGCCCACTGATTTCCTAACAAACCATATTAACACACACCGCCGAATGATTTCCTAACAAACCATATTAACACACACCGCCCACTGATTTCCTAACAAACCATATTAACACACACCGCCGAATGATTTCCTAACAAACCATATTAACACACACCGCCCACTGATTTCCTAACAAACCATATTAACACACACCGCCCACTGATTTCCTAACAAACCATATTAACCTGTTTTTAACCAATTGACTTTTGCTTCCATAATAGCAACACATCAGTTTAATTTGAGGCCTATTTATTGAAAACGACAGCGATATTGAGATCGGCCAATATATAATTAGTGCGAGATTAATCAAACTCGAATATCTGCCGAAACAGATTCCACAGGGCGTAGCGATGACATTAGGTGGTTACGAAAAGGGTAAACTGCAGGACCCCATAAGACTCTTTTCATACACTAGGTACCCTGTGTCATCACCGATTTTCAAATATCATTTTCTCCTCTGTATTACGTAAAATGTCAACGCCAGAGAACATAATTAATGTCTCGCGTATCTGCCAAAACAGATTGCATTGGGCGTAAAAGGCAAAATTACATGTGAAAATCAGTGATGACACCAGGTGCTCGCGAAGAAGGATAACTGTCATACCTCTACGTTTTTCATTTAGATCTGAATGTTGTGAACAGTAACGGATAATTACTTGTTTCAAATAATAACCGTCTATAAAATACTGTCCTTAATAGTTGGCAAGTCTAGATTACTCGGGAAATAAAGAGGGTCTTTGGTCTTATGTTTTATTCAGATAATTTTAAAACTGATTTTTCTTTAAAACATTTTCAGAGACTAGATGTTGTCTACCGCGACCTTTTCTGATATAAAGAGCGGTTGGATTTGGGCTAATGGGTATCATCGCTTTTTATTACAGTCAATTAAACCCACATAATGTCTGCGAGCTCATGTTTTATTATGTATTTCATTCTAGCAGTTCTTGATCACCATTTTACACACGTAGTGTCTCAGTATCACACGTTATTGATTTCCTAACAAGCCTATATTAGTGATTACCCTTTTATACACATAGCGTCTCAGAATCAGGCATGACACTGACTTCCTAAAAAGGTCATAGTATTGATTACTCTGTTATACATTTAGCGTCTCTGAATCACACATGACACTGATTTCCAGACTGGAAATAGCAACCAGATCCCATCCTGGACTGTCCCGGTATTATGTCCCTAATCCGTTATGATGAAACTCCTGGACCCATTCGCGACCATAAACGTCACTACCGCCATCTTCAGTTTACCGCATACTTTCTCTCGCTCGTGAGACTAATTTGATTGGAGAACCATTTTTGGCGGCGTGCTGTTGGAATCGGGCACACAACGAAACTATGTTAGCAAACTGGTCCATGGAGATATAATGCTCTGGATAATCGACCACCATCACCATCACTATCACCACCACCATCACCATCACATCACCATCACAACCACCATCACTATCACATCATCATCATCACCACCACCACCATCACCATCACCACCACCACCACCATCACCACCAACACCTCCACCACCACCACCATCACCATCACCATCACCCTCACCACCACCTCCACCACCACCACCATCACCACCACCACCTCCACCACCACCACCATCACCATCACCATCACCATCACTATCACCACCACCACTATCACCATCACCACCACCATCACCATCACTATCACCACCACCTCCACCACCACCACCACCACCACCACCACCACCACCACCATCACCATCACCATCACCATCACCATCACATCACATCACCATCACATCACTATCACCACAACTATCACCATCACTATCACCACCACCACCATCATCACCATCACCACCACATCACCATCACTATCTCCACGACCACCACTACCACCATCACCATCACCATCACCATCATCACCAACACCACCACCACCATCACAATCATGGATCTGACTGTTCATTCCATAATGCTACCTTCTTTTAATTGTTTTCCATTTTTATGTCACTATCACTGTATATACCGACGCTTATCGGTTTTGAACATATTATTTTAATAGCACATTTGTATTTTTGACAGAATTCATCTCTTCGTGATTTATATTAACTACATATGTAAATATGTCATATTTTGTTGTATCGTGTCCAAACCACCTGCTGTAGGCGATTAGCGTCGCCGCCTAGTTGGACGTTTTATGTTCAGATGCTGACGGTATGGTCAGTGTTGTGTTCCGATCACCATCACTGTCATTACGCCTAATGTTTCAAATCATGAATGTGATACAGGCTACAGAAACGGATATGTGTGTATGATGATTGGTGTTATATTGATGGTGGCAATCTTGTTGCGAGATTATTGTTCCCTAAACATTCAAAAGAGGACGAACAGAAAAATGAACTAGGAATTCATATAGTGGGTTGTTTTTGGATTTGATCAAAACATTAGAAACGTTATCAAAATGTTACTAGGCTGAAAACAGTCCAAACGCAACCATGATACCCGTATCAAATACATCACTATCGAATAACATTTCTTGTTTGCTTAATTTGTAGTCACCATCAAACATGAGTGAATACTCTCTTCTGCCGGGCTGTTTACTTGGCCTCTGTGCGTGTGCTTGTGCGTGTGCGTGTGCGTGCATGTGTGTGTATGCGAAGACAACGGCGTTTTATACTTACGACCATGAAGACATCATTCTGCCGAATCATATTAATGCGTGTGCGTGAGCGTGTGCGAAGACAACGGCGCTTTATACTTACGACCATGAAGACATCATTCTGCTGCATCATGTTTGAGCGTATGCGTGTGCGTGTGCGTGAGCGTGTGCGAAGACAACGGCCGTTTATACTTACGACCATGAAGACATCATTCTGCTGCATCATGTTTGAGCGTATGCGTGTGCGTGTGCGTGTGCGTGAGCGTGTGCGAAGACAACGGCGCTTTATACTTACGACCATGAAGACATCATTCTGCTGCATCATGTCAGTGATCTCCTCGCTGTTCCTAGGATGACGGAAAAGCGGGATGATGTTCCACTCGAATGGAGTGGCGCCGTCGGAGTGTCCGTCGATATGCAGCTACAAAAGAATAACGTCTACTCAGCTATAGATGGCGTGTTGCGTGTCTCAGATCAATACTGATAGTTTTCTTCCATATATACGTTCAAGATACATCTCGTACATCATGTGTGTCTTACATGCATACTAAAAACCATCTGAGCCGTCACATCCCCTGATAATTTGGAGAAACCTTGTTTTTGTTTAACGCCATAGATATAACAATAGTGTGAATACGAGAGACTGAACCAGAATGAATGAATGAATCTCTTTATTTCCTCCAGAGGTTACATGCGAAAATTTAAAAAATCTTTGATATTCTCAGAGCAAATGCATTGTGCTAGTATTTATTTAGATGGGTGCATTATTAACACATAAAACACACACACACAAACACGCACGCACGCACGCACGCACGCACGCACGCACGCACGCACGCAAGCACGCACGCACACACATATTTTCGTCATTTACTATGTACACAAGTGAGCATTATTACGATAAAACAAGTCGCTTCTTATGACCAACGAGGACTGCAGGGTCCAATCCTAAACTGGATGCCCTCGGGTCTGGGTGAGACTTGTGAAAGACAGGGTTGGTTGGTTGGTTGTTTAACGCTGCACTCAGCAATATTCCAGCTATATGACAGCGGTCTGTAAATAATCGAGTCTGGACCAGACAATCCAGTGATTGACATCATGAACATCGATCCACGCAATTGGGATCGATGACATGCATCAACCAAGTCAGCGCCGTGATATTGCTGGAATATTGCTAAAAGCGGCGTAAAACCATACTCACTCATTCACTAACGTTATTTTCATGACAATATTTCCAAAGAAGCACACTAAAGTTTAGAGTTTGACATTTTCAGTAGGCCAAACAGAGCTTGATAATACCAAGCCCTTCATATATTGACAGGGGAACCTAACAAAGGAATGAGGTTAGTGTCATCTAATGACATCAACTGGAAGAGGGATGGGTAGCCTAGTGTATAAAGCGTTCGTTTGTTCATCTTATGGTTTCGATTCCCCACATGGGTAAATTGTGTGAAGCTAACTTGCATATATTCCCCTCCGTCATATTGCTGGAATATTGTTGAACTGTGAAACAGTACTGACACTGACATCAACAATAGCAATCTGGAGACGATGACGTATGTACTCACCACAACGTTGCCCCCTTTTGGTATGAGCCCTTTGTCCGCTGCGCTGTACCAGTACTTCAACACTGAGAACAGAACACGCGGAAAGAAGGTAGATTAGGTTTGGTGGATACAAATAAATGCAAAATATCAACTCAGGAGCACAACCAGCCACGACCACCTGCCGAAACAGTCTCCACTGGCGAAAAGGCAAACTAGGTGATGAAAACTGAAGACCAGCGATGACAGCAGGTGACAGCGACAAAAGGAGGCACGCCCCGCCGGCATCTTCCGCTTCAGGCTACCAGACAAAGAAGACTCTAACATCGTATATATATATTGGTCAGTTAAAGTTCTTTTCTGATGGCATTTTGTCTCAAAACTCACAGGGTAAAGAGGTTGGATCCTGTTTATGCTAACCTTTTGGAAGATTTCAAATCTATAACAGTAAACTTGATTCCAGCGTGTTTCGACATGGCTCAATACATCGTAAGCGTGTTTTCTTTGATAACTCAGTTGGACATCTCAGCTTGAAACCTACCTGTGCTATAACTTCCAAGTTTCCGACACCTATATTAACTAAAACATCCCAGTTTCCCACACCAAAATCAGCTATAACATCCACGTTTCCGTCACCTATATCAGCTATAACATCCCAGTTTCCGATACCTATATCAACTATAACATCCCAGTTTCCGACACCAATATCAGCTGTAACATCAACGTTTCCGACACCTAAATTAACTAAAACATCCAATTTTCTCACACCAATATCAGCTATAACATCCATGTTTCCGACACCTATATCAGCTATAACATCCCAGTTTCCGACACCTATATCAACTATAACATCCACGTTTCCGACACCTATATCAGCTATAACATCCACGTTTCCGACACTAATATCAGCTATAACATCCACGTTTCCGACACCAATATCAGCTATAACATACACGTTTCCGACACCTATATCAGCTATAACATCCACGTTATCGACACCAATATCAGCTATTCCTTCCAAGTCAGAAAACAGCAGAATATAATATATATACTAACACAGAACATTCAAACATAAACCTGAATGCAAACATAGCAAACACTAGCAGTGAAAGATAAACTTAACCATTTTCCAAACAAATAAAAGCGACAAAACCATTTCAATAATCATAAGAAATCTCTGCTGAAAGCAAAGTCTATTGTACAATTCCAACTTTATCATAAGCATGTGTTTATGAATCTCTATCAATAAGTGATGATACCCGGTGTTTGCGTAGAGGTAAGCGTATCCTGCCCCACCGGGGGCACCCGTCACAATCCCATGCAAATTCAAGTCAGTTGTTCACATTAATAAACACGGAAGTAAAATTATGGTACAAGTCAAAACAGAGAATTGCATCAGACATCATTCCGGTCACTGATGATGGAATTATTCCTGTACTGCTTTACTGGTACATTTGTAGCACCAGAAACTCAACAGTTTGCATAACTATGAGACCCGTGAAGATCCGGGATAGAAAAGGTGTTCAGCAACCCATGCTTAGGCGACTATGCTTGTAAGAGGCGATTAACGGGATCGGGTGGTCAGTCTCGCTGACTTGGTTGATGCAAGTTAAACAAACAAACAAACAAACAAGCATAATTATGAAGTGTTTGTTTCTTGCCTGCCGCATGAATTACTCCTGCCACATGACGACGGCAATGTTAACTTTCGAGTCAAGACCAGACAATCGTGTGATGGGCCGGACAAACCAGTTCAGACAAAACACTCATAAAGCTACCTTACACTACATGGAAGTAAATTAAATGCTCAGAATCTCTTTATTACTACTGATACGCGTACAGGTGAATGAGACACTGCAACCTGATTGCCATAGCAATCTGACTAAGTGAGCGCCAGTTGATCTAAATAATTGACACATGCAAACCATCTGTTGATTTTGTCGCGGTCTCGTTGACCGAGTGGGTAGTGATCTTCTAGCTGTGGCAGGATGTTCAAATTGCAGGCGCACAATAAATAAATAAATAAATAAATGAATGAATGAATGAATGAATGAATGAATGAATGAATGAATGAATGAATGAATGAATGAATGAATGAATGAATGAATGAATGAATGAATGAATGAATGAATGAATAAATAAATAAATAAATAAATAAATGTCTCATAGAACAGGGATGATAAATGACAACGCCTCATAATGCTATTAAACTCGGAAATAAAGGTAATATTACAATCATAGTTACTGTCTCATTTCTAAGTTAAGTTGACTCTATCTTCAAAGGTAAAGAAAGGCAAATATCTTATTTCTAGCAAGATTAATTTAATGAAACGCGAAGTAACTGGCGGTAAAATGATAATGGATAATGATATTGTCCCTTTAAATGACATTGCCTCAGGGATGATTATGTTCAGTGTGGCCAGAAACACAGAGGTTCAACACTACATGGTTGCTGAAATAATCAGAGAAATATTAAAGCTGGGTTTCATATTTGAAGCTTTTCAAATTGAAAAAAAATATGATTGTTTTTAGTAGTATTGGGATACGTGTAGAATTATGTTTGTTGTTTAACGCCTCAAATTTAGAAAGCAAAATCAGAAATATATTTTTGGAATTCAATGATGAGAATTTATATTGGATTCTTTGATGGAATTGATGGCTCAATTCTCAAAATCAGAATATCTTTTGTTTGTTTGTTTGTCCTTTACCGCCGAACCCAGCAATCTTCCAGCTATATGGCGACGGTCTGTAAATCTTCATTAACTACGATCTATGCAGTTGGATACAGCGACATGCATAAACCAAGTCGGCGAGCCTCACCTCTTGATCGAGTTGCTAAACACCAGTTCTAACCCAGATGTTCACAAGTCTCTTGCTAAAGTAATACGCAGGATGTAATCTTAAAAACACGTGCATGCAACAAGCACATGTGTAATCAACTATGTGAACATCAGGTGTTTCAGTTTACTGGATAAAACAACAGATTTTGCAATATGAATGTGTCGGGTGGCCCGGTGACCCAAGGCTCCGCTATTGTGAGTGAGTGAGTTGGGTTCAACACCGCTTTTACCATTAATCCAGTTATATAATAGCCTGTCAGCTTGACGTGGGAGGAAAGCCTGAAGTGATGCAGGTCTTAGACGTTTACTACTGTGGTGAAACACACGTGCACGGGTATGGTGCGTTGTTCATTATCCAACATTTGTTCCGATTATGACTTAGATGTCTACATTTCCCAACCTTTCAGGAACAATCAAAATACTCTTTCTATCAAGATTCCGAAGATCGTCACACTATTCTTGGTCAAACCAGGAAGTCTATATACATTGTATGGTCTCCCTGGTCAAACGTTATTTAATCAGCATTACATCCCTCAGCATTAAATCTTAGTAAAGCTTTCAAAACGTGTTATGACAGACATTTCAAAATTTGACTCATAATGGACCAAAAATAATGTCCGATTGAATTCCCGATTCAGACTTGTACCATATGTTCACATCATCACCTGACTTGCCTTTGCATGTGTTTGTGACGGGTGCCACCGTCGGAATCGTACAACGGATTCTGACGATTATGCAAATGGTTTTGTCCTCGCCAGGTAGGTAGCGTGTACCTTGCGCAAACACATCGGCATGGTTATACTACCGACAAAAGTAAAGGAACTGACGACTTGAATGTAGCTGGCGTTAAGGTGTACATTTACAAAAACTGGGGTGTTGCGTCTAAATGCAACATCAAATCACAATGAAATTTCACATCATGCACGTGTTGCACGTGCACACAGAAGCCAACGTGTGTGCGCCTGTCGGGAACTTCCCAATCACTAATGCAATGGAGTCTCCGAGGCACTATCTCAATTTCTGTTGATGATGGAATGGTTTTGTCGCTTTCATTTTAATGTGGTATTCTCACAGTAAACTGACATTATGTGACTGAAATATTGCTCACATTGTCTCCCTCTGCATACTACATACGTCATACATGCATTTGGGGCGGTCGGGTAGCCTAGTCTTTAAAGCGTTCGCTCGTCACGCCGAAGACCCGGGTTCGATTCCCGACATGGGTACAATGCGTGAAGCCCATTTCTGGTGTCCCCCGCCGTGATATTGCTGGAATATTGCTAAAAGCGGCGTAAAACTAAACTCACTCACTCACCCATACATGCATTTGATTTGAATTAACTTTCCTTGTCTAATATGAAGTTGACTCTCTGTCACGAATAAGAAACAATTGGTCAAGTGTTAAACTGTCTTAAAATAATGTACTGGAATTATAATCGAGCAAATAACGGTATATGGTCACTTTAGTGATAATATACCGTAAACGAGAAATCTAAAATGATTCAGGAACTGAAAAAGGGTATCTTTAGGACGTGAATCATATTTGCTCGGACTACCATTTGTGCCAGGCTTAGTGCCCCTGTTTTTCCCTGAATGAACCACCTACCTTCGTGATGTTCCTCCACGATGTAGACAGGGGTAATGTTGGAGAAGGCGTGGGTGGGGCTAGCGTGGATGGGGGTGTGGTGGGACGTAGAGTCCAAACGTTCCGGGGATGGTTGAAGGGGCTTGGCGATTCTTGCAAGTTCCCCACAGTTGGTAGGTTCCTTTGGTCCTGGGCAAGGGCCCCGCACCCGCCACAACAGAAAGGTGCAGGCGGCCCACAACACAAGGATCAGGAGGACCAACTCAAGGGTCCGTAACGGCCGGAATCGCATCTTCTCAGTTGGGAGAGTGCCCATCTGAAATTAGAATATCAACACTGATCCCGGATATTGTTGAAAGCTTCAGCTGTTCCAGTAATGACCAGTGTTGTCACACATCACAAATCTATGAATCTGAAGCTTGGAGTATACCTAGTGTCACATGCACTTGACAGCGAGCAACAGGTGGTCAGATCCTGATGAGAAGAGGACAAAGCTTGCACGTTACTATTTTATTGTTGATTGTGACATATGACCAACAGTGGTTGGTATGGTGCATCGATTACGGGCTTTCTAATTAATGTAAAGCACAATGTTGCATGGAGTTTGTGTAAACGAAGAACATCTATGAAATATTCATGCTAATGGGTCTTCATGTTTTCATGTGGAAGTATCGGACAGGATCATTTGTACAGGCGATTACTTATGAATGTAACGAGAATTCGGGTTGCATGGAGTTGAACATTGGATTAACGATTATCCCTAAGGTACTTTGGTGATTTATTGAAGCGTAACAATCAGGTAACTTTAAACAAAATGTGTTCCGTGATCGTAAACCAAACATTATATTCTCAGGCTATCTGTCACGTATAAGATGTCATTGTGTACCGTTGTTCTGATCATTTCAAAATACAAATAAAATATTGACAGTCAGTTTAGTCAGGATGGTACAGTCATATATGAAGGTGTGGTGCATCGTGATGGTAGGTGCGTTTTAAGTCACAATGAGATCGTATAATAAAGCGTCAACGCTATTATTCAATCAGTATCAAATTTCCAACGAAACAGATTCCTTAAAGACAAAAAGCGGTTAAAAAGTATATAAACAGATCACTGAAAATCAGTGATGACACCAGGCGTTCGCGAAAGGGGTATCCTTGGTCTTCCTTACCGCTAGCACCAACCATTCACACAATGCATAAAAAAATGTTTCTTTGTTGCTTAACGCCGCACGTCAGTATTCCTGACCAGCAAAACATGAGTTCAAAATGTCTGCACTTGTACACAGCAGACGCAATTCCAAATGAACATACCGTGTTTATTAGTTTGAACAAAATCAGTAATGGCACTCAGTTTGTTTTCAGACTGACGTCGCATGACAGGAGTACTGCTGTGTTGAGTCAGGCAATAAATACCTATCTCTTTATGCAGATTGTGTGAATGGTGGTTGCTACCAGTAGAGCAGGACACGCTTACCCTTTTCGCGAACACCTGGTGTCATCACTGATTTTCAGTGGTCCATTCATATAATTTCCACAGCTATTTCACCTTTACACCAAGTGGAATCTGTTTCGGCCGAAAATCTAGGCTATTTCTTCTTTTACATTGACAATTTTTATTTACTTACCCGTTGAATGACCACTGAAGATGTCTGTTTGAACCAGCTTAAAATTAACTGTCTACCAACTCATATATATATGCGCGATGTGGTCTATGCGCGATGTGGTCTATACGCGCGGAATCCATATCTTCTCATATAGTGAAACCTCGTTAATCCGGACACCGTCACTCACAATGAAGTTATGGCTGTTGTAAATAGGTCGACCTTCCAACAGTGATCGTCTAGATTAAAGGGTCTGAACTAAAGACCCGCCTCCGTTGTCTACTTGTCTAGTTGCCTAGTGTATGAAACATCTGCTTGGGGAGCGGCATGTCAGTGGTTCAATCCCCGGTCGCGTCATACCGAAGACATTAAAAGATGGTTGGTTGATTGGTGTGTTGTTTTACGTCGCACTCAGCAATATTCCAGCTATATAACGGCGGTCTGTAAATAATCGAATCTAGAGCAGGCAATCTAGTGATTGATATCATGAGCATCGATTCACGCACTTGGAATCAATGACATGCTTCAACCAAGTCAGCGAACCTGACCCACCCGATCCCGTTAGTCGCCTCTTACGACAAGTATAGGCGCCTTTTACGGCAAGCATTGGTTGCTGAAGACCTATTCTAACCCGGATAAACACGGGTCTAAAAGATGGTACTGCCATGGTATGTCAGTGAGCGGACATTATAAAATTTGCATAATTCCGGACTTGTACAAACCGCCTCAGTGGTAGGACTACGTAGAAGATGCTATGTCCTCCGTAGGAGATAATAAGTCCTGCGTAGGAGATACTTAGACAAATAAAATCACCGTTGCCCTACTACGCTTCCGCATATACCAGACTTTTTGCCTGGATTCGAAACTCCTCAAAACAAACCCCTCTATTTGATGATTTCAATATTTGATATATTTTACTTCCGTTAATAATTTTATGAGACAACGCATTATTAGGGGGAAACGTGTTTCTTGTAGACACTTCATAATAATTCATTTTTTATTTTTTTTTACAAAATCAATGTTATCAGTATATAAATAAACAACGTCAGTGCATGAAAAAAGCCACTCTCGATTATTCGCCGAAACAGATAAGCGGAGTTTTCAGTTGAAAAGAAAGAGGATGTGACAGGATTAATGAATGATTCGATCATTAAGAGACCAAAGACTTTATGATGTTTGTAGGCTGAAGCGTGTTGTGTTGTTTCTTTAAGTAGTGTGTGCGTGTTAGATATATGCATTACTCGGGTTAACATAGTTGACTTATATTTTTTTTTGTTAATGTCATTAATACTGACGCCCTTCACACAAACATCACGTGGACGTGTTCGTATAGGCGTGGCAGAAACCTATGATCGTGGGTTCGAATCCCAGTGTGCCACGATTATGTTTCAAGGTTTGTCAGCACCATATGCGTGCTCGTTGGTTTCACCGAAGTGGTAAACGTCTAAGACCTGCTTCACTTCAGGCGGACCTCGGACATTAATCTGACATACAACTGAAATACTGTTTAAAGCGCCGTTAACCCAAACTCACATGTCGTATACTAAAAGCACAACTAAGGACGTGTTGGTGACCGATCAAGTGATTCTACGAATGGGTGTATGTTATTTTGATTCTTTAACAACGTCACAAATAGCTTCAATTAGAATTGACGTGAAACAAACATAAGAAACGACAAGAAGACAAATACATCACATGAAATTGATAATACAAACATCATTAGCGAAATATCGGAGGTAAATGTCATGAGCAAACATTGAACTTTGAGTCAGACAAAGGTCTTGTCACAGATAGCCATGAATCTCAACTTGTCTACTTTACGATTGCTAATACAAATATATACCACTGTCTAGTCACTCTACCGAGCTCAATAACATACAGTTTATTTGTTTAAAGAGGTTGAATGAAATTTTTAAATCCATGTCATGTAATAGTCTTTTTGATCAAATATCAAACTCCCGCTAACACTTACATGTTTCTCAGTCGCCGTACCACTAGTGTTCCTTTGTCGCATCCCCAAACACGCTCCACGCACACCTGATCTCCCCAGACATATCAAGCGTCTTTTTACTGAAGGAAATCATGTCACCTGTCTTCCTAGACGCTGTGGACCTACCTGAGTCCCCCCACACCGTCACTGTCACGGGGAGCCCGTGACCAACCGACGCGCGAGAAGCTGATCCGCCAACATTCGTTAAGCCTCTTTCATTGTCTCCTGATCGCCTGCAGTCTCATCATAACAGTACAAGCCAAAGAACTTTATACTTCAACCAAGAGCTTACAATCGAAGGAAATGTTTTGTCCATACAGTACACAGAGAGAGAGAGTCAAACCTGTTCTTGAGATTATGATAGGTCCTTATGAATATACACAAACTGCATATATTACAAATGGCAGAAAATTATGTCTCATAACATGGAAACTGTCGGTGAATATTGATCAATATCAGGTTTCACAGCGTCGAATACTCGCGTGCCACCTTCTCGGTATTCTTGTCCTACTATAAATAATATGAAATATTTAATTATATAAAGATATATTGGTTTAGTAACGACCAGACTGTTAATCCGAGTATATATGTGCTAGAGATTGAGGTAATAAAAGGGCGCTGTGTTTCATTCATGATCTGATAAGAAAAGAACGGGATTCAGTGAAGACGACACGGGATGGCTACTGTTCTACTGAAGATGTAATAACGCTCCGCTTTTGTGTATTTACTTACTCTACTTATTGTTTTTTATTCAAGGTGCCAGGATCCTATAACATAGGGGTATAAAATAACATGAGCTTGTTTACTCGTGTACAATATTCACTAGACTAAAATCTAGTCTCTGAAATGAACATATCGTACATAAAAACAGTTGTTCAGTTATCTTAATAAAAATATAATAAAAAGGAGCCCAGTGACTCTCTCCTGATACTGCAGTGATCTAGACTTGCCAAACATTATAGACTTGCATGGGCTGTATTTGATATATATTTGTATCAGGGTCTGTAAGACAGACTAAATATTCACTTTCTTATCCGGAACCATGGACACAATTTAATGTGTGATTTGAAGGGAGTGCCAAACAGTCGTGTGATCTCATTTATAATTAAATCTTCAGATATTCTCCCATCACTCCTTTCACAATGTCTGGGGCCGTGGGAATAGCTTAGTGGTTAAAGTGTTCGCTCGTCACGAAGATCTAGAGTGTAATACATGTTGAGATTAAAACTATAAATATCATATCATAAAACTATAAATTGTTTGCTCATCATGCCGAAGCCCCGGGTTCGAATCCCCACGTGGGTACATTGTGTGAAGCCCATTTCTGGTGTCCCCGGCCTTGATGTTGCCGGAATATTGCTAAAGGCGGCGTTAAACCGGCGTCAAGCTCACAGCAATATTTTTACTATGTACGACGCTGTGTATATCTAGTTGGAAGGTTACACAGTACATATGCTCGTGGGTTCGAATCCATATTCGCCCAAGTTAAGATTCTTGACACGTCAGCACCATACACGTACTCTTTGATTTCAACACAGTGGTAAAAATCTAAGACCTGCATCACTTCTGGCTGTCTTTCCACACCATTCTGCCACGCCCTGACATAACTGAAATACTGTTCGCAAAGGTGTTAAAGCAAACGCAATGGTTTTGAGAGTGTTTCAGCTATACGAAGGCTTATGAGTTAAAAGTGACGAAGGTCGGTGACGATAACCACTTTAATAAACCTGCCAACTGTTAATGTTTTCCAAGAATATTAAGCAGGTAATATTTGGGATTCGTACCATCAAATACTGAAGCACGAGTAAGTGACACGCATTGTGAATTGTGGGGCCTTAGACCACGAAATAGCAGTAGGTATACATGCACTCAAAAATACTCGTGGTTTTATTAATATGGAAATTATCAACCTCGTCCCGTTGATAGGTATTTATCTCGCCAAAGGCTCGTCAAATTCAGATTAACTAAGACTCGGTTGATATTTCCCATATGTCAAAAACCCAACTCGTGATGACTCCTCTACATTTCCTCTGTGCAGTTGATTACATTATCAGTTCACAACATATTTACTGACAATTAATATGTAGCACGAACTAGAAATAGATTTTCACACTTTAGTCTTCAGTGGTACTAAATTGACGCTTCAGTGTCACTGGCAGATATGTTCGGCAATGATAGTAATCGAACATGACCATCTGTCACAGTCTAGCTTTGGCCGCTCGGAAAGCCATATGGTTAAAGCATTCGCTCGTCACATCGCAGGACCGGTACGATTCCGCACATGGGTATAAACCCATGTCTGTGTGACGTTTTGGGAATATTGCTAAGAGCGGCGTAAACCAATACTCATTCACATTTTGCAAAGTAAAAACTCCAATGACAGGTTGCTCGCTACAAAGAAACCATGATAGAGTCCTCTGCACCGTCTTCAAAGTTAAATAGTCCTCGATATGGAGACTATCAATCATTCGTTCAGTCATGTGTGTTCTCCAGATCTACATTATAATGCATGGAAATGCATGGTAAGATTAAACATCAAAAAGAAATAAAATCAAAGTCACATGGATATCCATACTCGTATTTCTGTCAAACTAAGCGCGAACGACAAATTCGCATTTAATAAAGTCGACATATAATCGTCCATAGTTGTATCAGATGCAAGAGTGTCGATATTGCCTTCTCATCGGATACACAAAGGTATATGTCAACTCCATCAAACGTGTATAACGTATATTACACAGCCATATTCTTTGTCAGTCGACGTCTTCAACATTACAAAGACAGACTGTCTACATTCGGTTCATGGATTGCGTATGCCGTGCATGTGGGGAGATTTAGCGCTAGGCACAGGTTGTGTTATAAATAGACACGAGGTCCTGTTAAGGTGCCCAATTTACAAAAAATAGCAGGGAAAAATTAATTACCGAAATATCGGATGTAGAACAATCCTTTATCTAATGAATCTATTATTAAAATACTTTGTATATCAATATATTTAAAAAGAAATATATCCACGCATTTGCGAATGTAAAACTATTATTGTGAATCTTTAATGCAAATTTATTTAACGTCAAGGCCAGAGAATACGGTGTTTCTTAAGTAGAGAGAAATATATACACGGTGTTTCTTAAGTAGAGAGAAATATATACACGGTGTTTCTTAAGTAGAGAGAAATATATACACGGTGTTTCTTAAGTAGAGAGAAATATATACACGGTGTTTCTGAAGTAGGGAGAAATATATACACGGTGTTTCTTAAGAAGAGAGAAATATATACTTACGTTGTTTCTTAAGTAGAGAGAAATATATACACGGTGTTTTCTGAGTAGAGAGAAATATATACACGGTGTTTCTTAAGTAGAGAGAAATATATACACGGTGTTTCTGAAGTAGGGAGAAATATATACACGGTGTTTCTGAAGTAGGGAGAAATATATACACGGTGTTTCTTAAGTAGAGAGAAATATGTACACACGGTGTTTCTTAAGTAGAGAGAAATATATACACGGTGTTTCTTAAGTAGAGAGAAATATACACACGGTGTTTCTTAAGTAGAGAGAAATATACTTACGTTGTTTCTTAAGTAGAGAGAAATATACACACGGTGTTTCTGAAAGGAAATCATACTATAAAAAAAATTTTTTTTTCTAAATGAAGAGTGTAATTTACAGGGAACACAGTCATCAGTTACAGGATAATAGCGTATTTAAATAATTCTGATTTTCAGAGTTAAGTTTCCGGAAAAAAAATAATGTTAATTTTGTTATGAAGTTCAACAGTTTATTCATGCAGTTTTACGATGACAACATCCCCTTGCTCCATCGTTCCATCTACCCCTACGAGAAGCGTGTAACCTGTTTTAGTGGAATGACCGTGCAACCTGTTGACAAATGATGGCGTCCACAACTTATCCTACGGTTAGGCAGATAAATAGTCGAGGCGATGAAAATGTGATTGGCTCATGACATCTGGTACACTCTGTATCTCAACACCTTCCGAATAGATGGATTATTAACTCAAACCCGGATTAATACACTAGCGTTCACAGTATTGTATTAAGCAGATGTAATAGGAATTTGACTTAACAGAACTTGGACTCAGTGTTGTATCTAAGTTAGTATTTGTAAACATCTTCATGTCTACACTCTGTAGTGTAGCTTAACATGAAACCACCAAGGTGTTATCCACATGGGTGTCGACTGCCACGGTTTACGCTGCTGGGGTTGATATGTTTGACGATTTGGATAGTTGCTGTGTTCATCTTTAGGCAAGCGTGGATTTCCTGCTTACCCTCTGTTAACCCGTTTTCCTACACAAAAACGTGGGTCTCAGACACCGTTTCTCGAACGCCAACAACACCTGTCTACGTCATTGAAGAGCACCATGAAGGTGAGTGACAAACGGTAGGATGGTTTCAGGAATCAATAAGTTTGGTTTTTCGCTCCTTTAAAAACTATTTGAGTCCTGAAGATGAATGCGGAGGAAAACAAAAAAGGCGCAGGTCACATATGTTTACAACTTTGGTAAAACGAGCACAGGCATAGTGCAGTCAACAAAGGTTGAAAAAAAGTTTCCAACCCACGACCAAAGAATACCCTGGATCACACAAAGGGACGCCAATTTGTATATCCCTCATGCATCGGTTTATATAATTGATCACCCAACACCCAAACAAATGTTTACTGCATGAGACTTGGGCCTTTCTTGGGCGATGTTTTAACCACTCCTCTTCCGTTTTTAAACAGCACTATTGTACTGGTACCACGCAGCTGAGAAGGGGTTAATCAAGCAGAAGGGAAACGTTCTTGTGAGTAACAGTTGTAAAAGCCATAAAACCTTTCCATAATCATAAGAAATCTCTGCTAAAAGCAGAGTCCATTGTACGATTACGACTACCTGTTTATGATTCACTATCACATGGTGTAAATGTCGAAAAGCGAAAAGGTCAATGTGTTATACCTCCCTTGAATAGCTTTTTGGTGAGAATAACAGCACATGTACATGTAACTATTTTCATATATCAAGTATACACAACCCATCTACCACATTGTCTTTATATCTGTTTTAAGAAAAGAAAATTTCAGGTCATGCATTAAGTTGATGACGCTACTTACATGTCCATCCTCCCCAGCTTCATATCGACGGCCACTCTGACGGTGCTCCCCCAGAACAACGTGATATCCTCCCAAAGTTTCGACTGCCGACGACGCGCGAGATTTATAACATGATGCAGAAAAACGACGTCTTTGTTATCGTGAGTACTTTACATTGCTCTCGCCCGAGGACTACCTGAATCACGTGGTCTAAGTTGCTGCCAGTCGTTGTGCAAAGGTTGAGTCCTTTATTTTGAGTTTGAATGATGATTCTGATTACGTTCGACAAGCTGAGAGTTTCTGGGGCTTCGACCCTGCCCTACATGTAAAACACATTTCTAAAAAAATATATTGTCCATAAAATTTCTTGTATGCTTCAGACCTTTGACAAAAAAAAAATCGAAATTGCTGCCAATTACTTTGTTGCTGGGAGTTTTTCTTAATATTTTTCAGGTTTTCAGGTGAAGCTGAAAATTCTAATCTCGATAAAAATCCTTATGTAAATATACATAAATGAGTATATATACTTGTCACGTGAACGCGTGTACTCATTTTTGTATATTAACATCAGGAGCAAAATTGCATCATGTTTGAAGCAGGTACAAATGTAAATGTCAATTTGCACTGTATGTATATGATGTTATGTGAACGTTTATGCCAGAGGTTGATCTAATATATAACTATTGATTTGCCCACACCAAACAAATTGCTGTTCA
Organism: Haliotis cracherodii; assembly: GCF_022045235.1. Taxonomy (NCBI): domain Eukaryota; kingdom Metazoa; phylum Mollusca; class Gastropoda; order Lepetellida; family Haliotidae; genus Haliotis; species Haliotis cracherodii. The sequence goes on from NW_027266275.1 coordinate 29,935,942, forward strand.
GTATACAGCAATGCCAACTTTTATGGGGTCACCCAGAGCTGGGCGGAAAGTGTTTTCTTTGGGTTTCAAGGAGTAAAAAATGTGTACAGATTAAATCAAACACTTGCCGCTTCATGCGACGATTTCTGTAAGGTAACTCTCTTCTCATTCGACATTGATTGCAATTGGAAAACAACCTTTTCTGTCGAAAGTCGTGAACAGACAAATGAATATGTATGTTGTATACCCCGTTCACATGCGCCTCTATACAAATGTGTGTATATGTGCATACATGTGTAGAAATACATACGTGAGTATATATACTTGTCATGTGAACGCATTTACTCATGTGTGTATATTTACACCAGGGGCAAATTTGCATCATGTCTGGAGCAGGTGCAAATGTAAATGTAAATTTGCACTGTGTGTATATGTTGCAATGTGAACGTTTATGTTAACGTAAGAGGATGATCTAATTAATATCTGTTCTTCTGCCAACACCAAACACATTGTCAACAGCTGCCAACCTTTACGTGTAGCTACAGAGTTCGGACGGTGTTTTCATTTGGTTTCAAGGAGTCAAAACTTTGTGTACAAATTAAATCAAACACATGTTGCTTCACTCGAAAATTTTCGGTGAAGTAACTCTCTTCTCATTCAGCTTTGATTGGAAAACAACCTGTTTTATGTTGAAAGTCATGGACAGTCTGACACACCTAAGATGCTTTTCATGTGAACGCATAGTATATTTACATAGACGCACGTATGAATTGTAACACATGTGTAAAATTACTTACGTTAGTAAATGGTGTGCATGTGAACGGGGTATTACACCATTTACTTACTTTATTCACACACCTAAGTTTCATGTGAACGCATAGTAAATGCACACATATGTAAAATTACACATGTGCAAAATTACTTATAATTACGTGAGAAAATGTTGTGCATGTGAACGGGGTATTAGTCACCGAGTCAAAGATCTGAGAAATATGTACGTCTCGTTCCGTCTATTTCAGGCTGCAGCTTTCACAGGCCTTATTAAGCGATATATCTGGGTGTGGTCACCATGGGACACGAAGAGCGAGTTGCCCGATCACTTTGCAGCAAAGGTCAAACTTGGAACAGTGACGAGAAGGGATGTAGATGGCAAGCTGATTGAGGACATCTGTGGCTGTCCCGTCCAAGGACCTGGTGAGATGGAAGAATCTCAAGAGCAACCATGTTTGATGGCAAAAGACTCTAATCCAGAATCTCCCTTTATGGAGATGGATGGGGGAAGGTGTAACATACACGTGGAAGATGCCGTGATAGAGATAGTGTCGGAGAGGAAGGCGATAGAACTTATGAAAGACGGTAATTGGATTACCTCCCTTGATAGCGTCATACTTGACATTGATGAGGACTATTATGGATGCGAGGCTGCAGTTCAGCCTCTGTATGATGTTGGCATAAAGCAGAAAGAGTTAGATTGGATAGGGTACTTTGTTAGCAAATTATTCTGTCCAAGTCTTCCAAGACAAGAGCTGGAGGCTGACAAATTCTTCGCGGATATAGTTGAGAGGGTAATAAGTGTAAAACAGTTCTGTCAACGAAGCAATATCAACTATTGTAAGAATTACTCCGAAATGAAGAAATATATCTTAACATCTTTTAATGATTCTATTGACGTCATAACAAATCGAAACTTAAAACCCGCGCTTTGTAAGTCGAACGCTCTTTTACTGAAAGCTATGGAAGCTCTCATTAAACATTTTGTCAAATATAACACACAGCAACTTCAAGCCATGAAAGAGACAGGTATATGCTTTATGATCTCACCACGGACACTTGTATTTGACGCTTCTGTTGGCATGCGCACATGCGACGGCTTCAACAGACCTAACGCAACCATTATTCCGTTCCACACGCCCACGACAGAGGAGGTGAGCTTCAGGACCAGCCAGCTGCGGGTGATGCTGGGCGCGGCAGAGATTCAGCCAGGTGTGGTCACTGTGTGTCGCTCTATGAGGGACGGATACACACCCAGGAAATATTTCCACGTCATTGAACAAGATGTCCTAGGTGTGTTGAAGGACGTGTTCCAGTCTGTAGATGACAAAGCCATATTTTACGACCCCTATCTGCTGGGTGGGACCTTTGGATGGCCAAACAGACATTAAGAACTAACCATATATATATATATATATATATATATATATATATGTGTGTGTGTGTGTGTGTGTATATATATATATATATATATATGAAGAGTTAGTTAACAATTAAAGTTCGAGAAATCGAAAGACATTATACTTTAGTCAAGGAAAACATGAAAGGCATTATTTTTAGTCCGAGAAAACTTAAAAGACATTATATTTTTACTCACAGCAAACACGAATTGACCTGCATGAGTAGAGTGTTCATAGTATTTATGGATTTATGTGTTTTGAAGACTGTATTTTTATATGTGTTCTTGTTTTCATTGTCGAAGCATGTCTTATTAACTATCAATTTCTCGTCAGATACAAATTACATGCATTACATTAAACAGGATGCACGCACCGTCTGTTGTAAGTGATCATTTCAAACAATTTTTACCACTATTTTCCCTATTATGCCTTGTGGAATCTGCGTCAGCAAATTGATTATTCTCTGGGGTTGACTTTTTTACTTTTCTGAATTCATTCATTTACATTTAGTTGCATAACTAGTGGAGCGTAATATTGAAATTGGCTCGCTTTTGTCGGTCGTGGTGACATGGGATGGCTATGATAGGAGTACAACACCCATGTAACATAAAGAGCAAGAGCGGATCATACTATGTGTGATCGGGGACCAGGTGGACACGATATGTCAACGTTGAATGCGTGTCGACCATGATGCTGCAACACGTTCAAGTAGAGGTGGCAAGTCCCATTACCTGAACAACCTGTTGCTTCGTAGTAGACAGCCCCATGTCCATTATGATCACTGTTTATCACTCACAGATGAACACGCCCACATAAATCACACAGATTGTAGCGTTCAGTGGAATCATTAGTAGTTCCCTATACTTATCTTACTTGGCGTTCCCGAGCTGGAACTAGTCTGTCATCGTACACGATATGAATGTCATACGATGTCGCGTACTGCGGAGTGTCGAGGTGGGTGTCGTCATAACGTTGTTCTCCGCAACGTTCTTGTATGTCATGTGGCAGACGTTGGGAACATGCGACCCCAACATTGCCCCCTTCCTTACCACTTGCACCACGGACCATGACCAACCCCTAGACCCGGTGGAAGGGTCAAAGAGAGGTATCATCACCCCCGTGTACATAGTGGAAGAACATCACGAAGGTAGGTCAAGGTCACTGGTTCAAATATATATAAATATATATCATATCATCATCCAAAACTGGCTCCCACAGGAGATATCGCTTGGGTGGGATCAAGCGATATCTACACTGTAGATATCGCTGCAATGAAATTGCATCACAATGCTTTGCAGACCATTGTGACGTCATTTAACAATTTAACAATTGTAGGGAGACATTTGAATTAAAATTTACAGTATTTGTAAAGTAACAGTGTAACATTTTCGATTGAAATGACAATTTGAAATCTATTAATACATTCTAGAGTTCAATTTGGGTTTCATCAATTGGATAAACATTTGTTCTTTATCCAGTCTCAGCTGCTTGTTACTTGTATATAATTTATAAAACGGAAAAATAGTAAATTTCCCGTTTCCGCAATCATCAATGTGTTTGCTGACACCTAAGCATCGAACATCAGGGTCTCTAATCTGCTGTTTGTGTACAGTGACTCTATCTTTTAATTCCATGCCGGTTTCACCGATGTAGTTTTTGCCGCATCCCGAACATCTCATAACATTAACCACATCTTTGCTGCGGCAGTTCATGTCGGCTTTCACATTGAAACCCTTGCCATTTGCAAAAAGGAAAGTAGTACCTTCACTTATGATGTTCCACGTGCCGCATCTTGGTGTGTTACATCTACTTACACATGGTACACTCTCTGTACAAGAATATTTGGATGGACAAAGAATTTGCTTGAGATTTTCTGATTGCCTTGTACTTTTTATCATTTTAAATTTATTCAGTACTTGTTTCATTTTATTACTTTGCTGTAGAATTGGGAGGTTGTCCCTTATGCCTGGCATGATATCACAGTTATTAGGATTGAAGGTGGACACAAACGGCATAATCTCATCACCGACACGAAACGATACGGCTAAAAGAGACTTAAGATTGAAAGAATTGATGGGGTATCTCAAGAAGCTAGGATATCCGCTTCGCGTCATAAATGACGCTATAGAAAAGTCATTAAAAATTCAAAGACATACTCTCCTGAAACCTAATGAAAAATCGGTGGGCGATCAAATTATACCGTTTGTGTCCACCTTCAATCCTAATAACTATCACACTTTTCTATAGCGTCATTTATGACGCGAAGCGGATATCCTAGCTTCCTGAGATACCCCATCAATTCTTTCAATCTTAAGTCTCTTTTATCCGTTCTAGAGTCCATCAATTATACATTTACTGTTATAAAATAAATCACAAGAGCAAATAATTTTGATATTTAAGTTGACACATATTTTGCTGTAGTTGTCGGACAGTGAACATATAAACAAACCTAACAACACCCCCCCCCCCCCCCCCCCCAACCCCCAACCCCCAACCCCACCCCCACCCCTCCCACACACACCCAGCCAACCCCCGTCAGTCACACAACTGTCCACACAATTATATGATTGTTAAATAGACATTAAAAAGTGACATTTCAAGGAAGGTCACTTGTTACAATTAATTTGTGACCAACTTGAATCTCAAGCTTATTTGCACACGTGTTTTACATAGTTTAAGAAAGTGAAGTTGACGGACTATACATGTACAATTTTAATGCAATGACATTACATTTCCCAATTTCCGCACCTAAAGTGTAGTTTTGAGAACATCCACTGCATTGCCCAAAACGCAGCCGTTTGCTGGCTCTGCAGTAGACAAGCAGGTGCACTGATCAATAATAATATGTTATATAAAACGAGTAAATCGGCAATATCACTATCATATTTTTTTTAATAACTTTGTAACGATGTTTAGATTCCTATGTACGATACAAGGACACCAGGTTGGCAAAGCATCGCATGTGCCTTGTAGATCGTACTTCGGGGAAAACATTCTCCTTTGTTTGTATTTACAAACTTCGTAACAAACTTCGTAGCAAATACTGCCTTCAAGCTTGGCGCTAGCTGATTAACATCCTCTCGACGTAATCTATCTATCTATCGATCTATTTATCTATCTATTTATCTATTTATCTATCTATCTATTTATCTATTTATCTATCTATCTATCTATCTATCCATCATCCATCATCCATCCATCCATCTATCTATCTATCTATCTATCTACCTATCTATCTATCTATCTATCTATCTATGTTTCTTTACAAGTGTTATGCTCACACTGAAACACAGAACCCGAAATCGAATATCTGATGACATGTTTTGAAACTGCTTCGCCGCAATAATTACAGACTTCATTGTCCTCTGTTTCTCTGTATCAAATGATATGATTCAGTACTGTGGCCAAACATACTGTGCTCTTAAACCAACTGCTCATCATGTGTCACCGGTATCTTGGACATTTATCAAATTGAAATCAGTCACATATGTTGCTTTTTAAAAAAGAATTTCGGAATATGTGAAACTACATAAGGGGTGATGGATAAAGGTGTTTATCTTAAGAATAGGTGAACTTAATTGGATGGAAATTATTGGTCTGAAATATAACATCGAAAACTGTATCAGCCCATGTTAGTTGTGCTACGTAAAAGCCATTGATAAACAATTTAATTCATTTAAAGTTGTCAGTGTTTCAATGTGTTAAGAATAGGATTCTAATCTATTGCTGGAAATATACATTTTAATACAACACGTTATGTGTAAATAAATTGATTTTCTCACTATTTGTGGAATCTCTCATTACTTAAAAGCCATTTTAATATAGCCTGTAACACAATATTTGTATTGTGAAGTTTTACATGGGTAAATGACCTTCCTGCAGTAACAAACAGTCATTATTAATATTATTCTGGTATCGTCTAATGAAAAAGTCACGTAAAGAGAACATCCCCGAAATTTATCTGTAAGCGTGGCGTCAAGCATTTACGAAAACGAACGAATGATAAAAAGGAAAATTTAATTTTGTTCGGGGTAAACATGGGGGACGGGTGGCCCAGTCGCTTAAGGAACCGCTATTCACTGTGTAGAGTTGCGTCCCTTTGGCACACAGACACCTATGCTTATGGGTTCGAATCTCGGTTCGACCCGATTATGTTTCCAGGTTTGTCAGCACCATACCTGTGCTCGTGGGTTTCACCTACGTGGTAAACGTCTGAGACCTGTATCACGTCTGTCTTTCCTCCCACATTAAGCTGACACACCATGATATAACTTGAATAATTTTCAAAGCGGCGTTAGAACTCAACTCACTCATTCCGACCAAACAGTAGTTAGTCCAACACACGCCACCAGCTTACGCTGATATCCATAACTACATTTCGCAATGTACTTGCGGACAGTACTATCTAATTGTCTACTTTTTATTCCTCTCTGTCGTCGTCTCCGCCTACACTAAGGTATTCCCATGGTTTGTGTTATGAAATTCAGATGGTATAAATTCGTTATTGACGAGGCGCACACAGCTAACCAGTTTAGAGACATGAATGATGGTGTTTGTTGTACTATTTTGTCACACAGCTGTCAATCAACAACATACATGTGAGAGCAATGCGTTCAGATGACTCCTGAAACTGATTCAAGTAGTCTTGGTTGTACTGTTTTTATCGCACAGCTGTCAATCAACAACATACACGTGAGAGCAATGCGTTCAGATGACTCCTGAAACTGATTCAAGTTGTCTTGGTTGTACTGTTTTTATCGCACAGCTGTCAATCAACAACATACACGTGAGAGCAATGCGTTCAGATGACTCCTGAAACTGATTCAAGTTGTCTTGGTTGTACTGTTTTTATCGCACAGCTGTCAATCAACAACATACACGTGAGAGCAATGCGTTCAGATGACTCCTGAAACTGATTCAAGTAGTCGTTATTTAACGGATTTTTACAACTGTTAATGGTGCATATATTGATTATGAATATGTGCGGTGTGCGAGTGATATCATTCTGTACAGTACAACCAACCAACATGTTAATCTTGTTCATGTAAGCGGGTGTAATTTTAAGCCGCTATGAACAAGGTTCACTACATAATTGTTCGACAGGCATTACTTAGAAGTTGGTATCCATACATGGTGTCCATTTTGTTCAATACATAGTCGTGGGATTCGAACCCAGCTATAGAGGGTTGCGTCCCATGGGACCGGTTCACCCTGATTATGTTTCTACGTTTGTCAGCACCACACCCGCGTTCTTTCATTCATCAAAGTTTGTAAACGTCAAAAGTCGGTACCGCTTCAGACGATCCTCCTACATTGAGCTCGAACGTCAGGATACAACTGAATTGTCATTGTAAATAATTTTGTGAAGGGTATCTTCTGTGATGCAGGATACGCTCAACATCACACGTGGTCACGATATAGTCGGAATCAGACAATAGGCTCTAACAGAAAATACTTATCTGCCCTTGATTTGCATGTGCTAAACGGTAGATGTTTAGGTGAATATAACTTCCGGTGCGTACACATTCCAGTCGCTTATAGCAATGGCGTATTGTCACTGCTGCTTTGAGCAAATATTTCTTATGATTATGGAAATGATTTTTTGTTGCTTTTATTTACATGATGTTTTGTGCGGTTCTATTGGTAGTGTTACTCTACTGGTTTGACGCTGCTGAGAAAGGTTTCATCAAACGGACAGGAAATGTGTTGGTGAGTAAACAAGGAGAGTAATACCTGGCTCACCAGTACAACATAAGGATAATAAGTTGGTATCACTAAATCACTACGTATTATTACAGGTAAGCATGCCAAAGCATGTTTGGTGATACTAACACATAGGGATGGGTATCACAATATTTTGCAATGCACACGGTCCTATTGTGATACGTATCAAGATATATTGTATAATTTTAACATTAAGGTGTGAACCGAAGTTCATAAGTGGAACAAAACAAGATACTGGAACAACATAAAGTTTACTCATACAATAAATACGCAGCCATCTTGGAGCCCCGGATGCTCGCTCCTTGGCAGCAAAGGCATTTTGCAAGTAAAAACATTTAATGTTGAAACATATGGAAACATAAAGGCAAATACTATTGCATGATGCAATGACAGATTAACTGCAGTAATATGAAATATCTCGTTTTCTTGAACCTCTTTTGAGTGGTATATAAATAAATAAATTACTAGTGATTCCTTGACATTTTGATTGGCTAACGAAGCAAATATTATTTACCTTTATGTTTCCATAATCCTAAACAGTAGGAAACGCCACTAGCGGATCCTTTTCCTGACTGGCAGATGATAGAGTGAGCCGGGCTTTGTTGAATTATTGCACTGAACGATATCACTGATTTCGTATCGTTGTCTACAAAAAGTACTTTAGTCAATTCGTAATTAAAACAGGTATTTTTGCAGACATTTTTAAAATAGAAGCAAGCCTACTCGAGACAAGAAATATTTACATGTATGCATACTTGAAAGAAAATTTATATTTAGATACACTTGAAACAATGTTCGTAATTTGGCAGAAGTTCAGCAAAGAATACCTAAAAAACACACATGAAATATGATTTATATGCAAGCAAACGTGAAACAAGGTTCACATGTAAGCGTCTTCGGCGCGACGAGCGAACGCTTTAACCACTAGGCTACCCGACCGCCCCTTTATGTGCCTGAATACAAAACCGGTTTCCATGTATGCATACTTGAAAGTGGAATGTGTATGTATACAAAACCGGTTTCCATGAGTGCATACTTGAAAGTTTGTGTGTATGAATACAAAACCGTTTTTATGTATTCATACTTGGAAGTTTAAGTGCCTGAATATAAAACCGGTTTTACGTATGCATACTTGAATGTTTATGTGTATGAATACAAAACCGGTTTCCATGTATGCATACTTGAAAGTTTATGTGTATGAATACAAAACCGGTTCCATGTATGCATATTTGAAAATGGCATGTGTGTAAACACAAAACCGGTTTCTATGTATGCATACTTGAAACTAAGTTTGTAAGTTTGTAAGTAAGCAGTTTTGTCAGAATAAAAATATGCAGGCTGTATAAGTTCTGAGATGATTCCTAGGCTAAGAGTCCATTTTAACGTTTTTTACAATCAGATCGCGACACACAGTCATATTTGTCTGACAGTGTAATAGGGGCCCCGGCGCAGTCAATAATCACCTATAAACGACAAATTCTGAAACTATGATCTTTTCAGCTCCACATCGACGGCCATTCCGACGCCGCAACTCCAGAGCAGCGCGGCATCTTGCCTTTCTTCAGGTTTCCAACAGTACGGGACATCTACAACATGATGCAGAGAAACGACGTCTTCATTGTCGTACGTATATACACTATGTCCGCCATACAACATGGGGTGATAGGGTAGCCACGTTGTTCAGGCGTGGTGAAACCATACTCACTCACTCCGTGTCATTGATAGAATGCACAAAGTTATAAATAGACGAAACACAATTGGAATAAACCTATTCAGCCAGCTGCCGTCCACGACAAAAGTAAGAAAATCTCATTCCTTGATCATGGGGCAGGGTATCCTAACTTTTTCGTGAACGCCTGGTTTCATCACTATTTGATGAGTATTCATAAACACGTGCTTGTGATATATACGGAATTGTATAATGGACTCTGCTTTTGGCAGATATTGCTTATAATTATGGGAAGGGGTTTGCCGCTTCTATTTCTTATTACGTTTGGCGTTCCATTTTTTTGGCACTTTTCATAAAATCTTAGAAACACTTGCCCATGTCTGCTATAATGCCGTTTAAAGGGAAACTGTAAAAAGACACAGTTGCTGTCCTTGGAAGAATCTTTAATTAGATGATGAAGCATACGTCCCCGCATTGTAACTCAACTCTTGTAAACCAGACACACCTAACTACAAATTTCCCATTTGTATTCGAATATCTACCAACACACAAGCACGCACACTCAGACACACACATAAACACCTCCTACATATTAGGTATTCTCTCTATTTCCCAGGCTGCGAGTTTCACCGGTCTCATTAAGCGGTACATCTGGGTATGGCCACCATGGGACGGTGCCGATGCCCTGTCAGATCACCACATCGCCAAGGCCAAACTAGGAACTGTCTTTAGAGAAGATCAAAATGGAAACATGATAGAGGATATCTGCGGATGTTTTCAGACATACCCTGAGGATCTTGTCTTGCCCAGAGGAGAACACTGTTTTATGCCCAACATTACAGACCTATACAGCGAAAATGAGGAGGTTTCTATAGATAAGGAGAGGTGTAAGATACGGGTGGACGATGCATTAGTGGAGATAGTCTCCGAGGAGAAGGCTATAGCGCTTATGAAAACAGGTAACTGGATTACCTCCCATGACAGCGTCATCCTTGACATTGACGAGGACTACTACGGATGCGAGGCTGCAGTTCAGCCTCTTTTTGATGTCAAAGTCACACAGAAAATGTTGAATTGGATCGAATTCTTTGTCGGCCATATTTTCTGCCCAACACAACCGAGCCAGGAATTGGAAGCAGATAAGTTCTTCTCTAACCTCCTGGACAAAGTGATTGACGTCAAAGTAATGTGTAAACAAAGGCCTAATGTTTCCCCACTTTGCAGAGACGACAAAGCAATGCGAAAACACTTGTTTAAATCAGTTGACGCCATTTTTCAGACTGTCGTCGATCGGAAATTACGACGTGCCCTTTGTGGCAGTGATAACTTAACGAAGGTGGCTTTAAGAGGTCTCATGAAAAGATTCAGTTCGTATAGCATAGTCCAACTGAAAGCCGTGAAAGAAAATGGAATATGTTTCTTTATGACACCGAGGACCTTGGACGCAGTGCAGGGCATGCGCACATGCGACGGCTTCAACAGACCTAACGAAACCGTTGTTACGTTCCACACGCCCACGACAGAGGAGGTGAGCTTCAGGACCAGCCAGCTCCGGGTGATGCTGGGCGCGGCAGAGATTCAGCCAGGTGTGGTCACTGTGTGTCGCTCTATGAGGGACGGATACACACCCAGGAAATATTTCCACGTCATTGAAAAAGATGTCCTAGGTGTGTTGAAGGACGTGTTCCAGTCTGTAGATGACACTGCCATATTTTACGACCCCTATCTGCTGGGCGGGACCTTCGGATGGCCAAACAGACACTGACGAAGTTTAGATTTGATTACAAATATTGATACAATTATGCATATCAGCTTGGGATCTTAAATGTATAGATGTTTTTTCGACAACATTTGGTAGTATCACTATTGGATAGTTATTTGTAGACTTATGATTTACGGTAGTCGGAATCTTACAGTGGACTCTGCTTTTGGCAGATATTTCTTGTGATTATGGAAAGTTTTTTGTCGTTTTTATTTGTTGCAAATAACCCCTGAAGTAAAGCCCTCATAAGTAAGTAAAACTATACATTCATTCACATATATGATGGATGTGGCGTAGCCTAGTGATTAAAGCGTTCCCTCATCACGCTGAAGACCCGGGTTCGATACCCCACATGGGTATAATGTGTGAAGCCCATTTCTGGTGTCCCCGCCATGATGATGCTGGAATATTGCTAGAAGCAGCGTAAAATACAACTCAGCCACTCATTTACGCATATAAAGTGACACATCATCAACTTTAAGGGGTCGATAGTCTTAGGATGGTGCTGAAAAATGTGTTCCCCATAATGTTTGAAAAAACATAATTTGAACAATATTAATCGTGCTACTCCTTGGCTAGCCGGATATTAGATAGTAGATCACTTGGTTCTGGTGGCCATCGAAAATACATATCGATAAGGATGCATTCGGCACCACATCATTCAGTTGGAGATGACGAGGATTCACTGTTTATCACACAACCAGAATTGTACGTTGATAAAATGGAATTAATAAAATATTCTCGTTTTCACCCCTTTCGTTGGCCTTGTTGAACATACATATATACTAATCAACCTTTGACTAAAGATGACTATTTGACAGGTGTCTGTCAATGAGACACAAAGATGCAAAGAATGACATCAATCATTTATAGTTAGTGTATAATTTCATGGGTAAACAGTTGATAACGACATTAACAACACAAAATTATGATACCACCACAACTTGCAAGACCCGTGAAGATCCGGGGTAGAATAGGTCTTCAGCAACCCATGCTTGCGTTAAAAGGCGACTATGCTTGTCGTAAGAGACGACCAACGGGATCGGGTGGTCAGGCTCTCTAACTTGGTTGATGCGCGTCATCGATCTCAATTGCGTGGATCGATGTCCATGATATCAATCACTCGATTGTCTGGTCCAGACTCGATTATTTACAGACCGCCGTCATATAGCTGGAATATTGATGAGTGCGGCGTAAAACAACAAACCAAACCAAAAAACAACTTGCAAATGTATCTTGGATAAAAAGAGTTTTGATCATATATATATATACAGAGAGAGAGCGAGAGAGAGAGAGAGAGAGAGAGAGAGAGAGAGAGAGAGAGAGAGAGAGAGAGAGAGAGAGAGAGAGAGAGAGATGTACTGGCGTCACATAACATCTAAGGGCTACTCTGCCGATTCGAACCCACGACAAGCTTTAATCTTTCACAACCGATTACGGAACCTCTGACCACTTAGTTTATTTGGTTGTGAAGATAATGTAAATATTTCATGACAATGAAGACGTTTTTCTCATCTGTTAATATATGTCTCGGGAAGATGTCACGATCTTCTTGGGGATCACCGTCAGAGTGGCCGACGATGTCAAGCTGGGGGGCGGGTGGACATCATAATAACATCATTACTAATACATAAGATAAAGTTATCGAATTCGGGATTTAACCCACCATCCTCAGTTTCTGGCATGACTAAGGGAAGCAACTCTGCACAGCGTGCTTTAGATGAGCTGCGGAAGGGATCACCCTGACCATTGATCAGTCAATTACCACACCAATACTAAGTGGAACATACAAAATGATGTAGAAACACATCCATGATTTCAACGATTCCCTTTAAACAAGTAGTGGGTTACATTTTGTATAATTTGATAATAACATTATCTATGGAAATGTAAGAATAATAGGTACAGACATTTAGACCGTTGAACATGAATGGGAACTGTCGCACGCAAAGGCGTGTGGATATTTGACGAGTACAAAATGAATTAAAAACACTCAAGATCTTTCCAGTTTATAGTGAAGAATTTGATGTGGGTTCCCACTAAAATATAAACAAAATCATATTCCGTATATACATCGCCATACGTTTTAGTGTTAATCGGACGCATCGCAGTAAATGGGGTTTTACGAAATTGGGGACTCTTTATCCCAGTTCTGGTAGCTACACACGGCTACGACATCCGTCACGTTAGGCTTTCCTCCCACACGAAGCTGACCCACTGTGGTGGAATATATGGGTAAAGAGAAGAAATTTTTTTCAGCAGTTTTGAACGACAAGAAACATGGAAGATACGGCAGCTGGTGCCCACACATGTCACAATAGTGCATACATGTTTCCGACAACGAAATCCAACCCGTATAAACCAGTTTCACTCAAAAAGAATGTGCATTGTTTAGTATTGACGACATTTATTAAACATTTTATGATATATTTTAACGCATTTTACGCACATTTGATGTTGATTATGACACATGAACAGTGCTCTTCATGTCCAATCTAAATTAGTCTTGCACATCGATTTAATGTCCGCACATCGTGTTTCGGGATACGCAAATATATCGATGTAGATAGGGTTAGCCGGGCCGCGGAATACCTCGAGATAGTCAATATGCCGATATAATCAGGTTCAGTCAGACTGGGGAAAAAGCCTCGAGTTAGTCGAAATGTCGAGATAATCAGGTTTATTCAGACGGCGAAAACCTTCGAGAGAGTCAATATGTCGAGATAATCAGGTTCAGTCAGACGGAGGAACTCTTAGAGACAGTCAATATGTCGAGGTAAATATATTCAGTCGTCCCGTGGCTTACTTTGAGATACGCGATATATCGATGTAATTTGGTTCAATGAGACCTCGAGGTCATTTCCATGCACGCCTATAAATACGTGCTTCAAATTGTTTTTATAAGCCATACGCAAAGCGCACTATAATGTGGCACGTAGACTCAATTTCCTGTCACCTAAATGTAGAAAAAAGCCTTAAGCTGCACCGTTGTAGTTTCACACCTCATTGCCCACACTGAAAAATAATATCATAAATATTTCATTTTTTTAGCATACAAAAAAGGAAGAAAAAGAGAAGTTGAAAGATGTACTTTATTCTAAGTGCATCCTTTAGCCAATGCCGGTCGTAAGTGTTGACTAAATAAGCGTCTGGTATTTACAATGTACTCCCTTGGTGATTGTGTAACATCGTACTCCCATTGTGCAGGTCGTTGTTTGTTCTACCATCCATTTCATCTCAGACTCGAGCATAGAAAGGTCGCCTCGACATGGGTGGAATATTTCTGTTTAAAATTACTCATACGAGTACTTGTCAGAATTTCAAGTCTTCAAGATCAGTGAAGAAAGTTATGGCCACTGTATTCTGTATTCTTGGATGCAAAGGATGTGACCCTTTTTGATTACTTAAAAAGTCAAAAGACGATTACGGTGCCTCCTATGCTAATTTGATTCATCGCCTGAGAGATTCTCTCAAAGAAAAGTGTCAAGGAATGCTGACTGATGGACCATGACTACTACTTCATGACAATGCCTCTTTTCACATACCCCGACTGGCAAAGGCTGCTGTGCGACAATGTTGGTCCAAAGAGCTTCCTCAGCCTCCTTACTCGCCTGACCTGGCACCAAATGATTTCCACCTGTTTCCTAAACTGAAAGAACGCTTCCCGGAAAGCGCTAAGAAGAAAAGCTTTACCGTCAATTTGAGAAGTGTATTGGAAAGCCGGGAGATTATGTTGAAAAATAAAATAAGAACACTTTCACAATTGTTTGATTTGTTTGTTAGGCTTTGAAACCTTTTGACCAGCCCTTATAAATACAATTATAAATTGACATAAGAACAGTGTTTATACAGAGAATGCTGATATGCGATCATATACAGTGAATGGTTTCTTATTGTCATGTTTCAAGATTGTACAATGATTGCACCAGACCCGGTATAATACTGTTAAACGTGTAAAAGGGATGCACTGTATCCCTAATTATGACCACACAGTGCTCAACTGTTATATCTGAAGTACCATCCTTCGCGCCCTCCAAGCAGCTCACTGTCATAGTGTAGTGTGTCGCTTCTCACGTGGTCCGGCTACACTGTTTTCAGAACACCCAACACACCCTCCTCTATCAATGGAAACTCCCTCTTTGCTGTATAGCCATCTCGCACAGACCTACACACTGTTACAACTTTAGGGATGAAAGGATGCATTAATATTTCTTGAATACTTCTGGTAGAGGCTTTGATTTCAGCCTCATCTGCGCTGTGAAATACTACACTTTGCTGTCTGGTCCATTGGATCCTTTACAGAGAGACATTCCGTCATTAAAAAGGAAACTCGATGATCTAGGGGTCCTGTACATACAAACTCCAATGGTTGCTATATGTTGAAGCTGTGTGTGACAAATGCTTGACAAGGGTGGACGCCTCAGGAAGACACAGGAAGACACATAAAATCTTTTGTTGTATTCATATCCGGCAACAAATCTAATACTGCTTCTGTCAACGCATGTTGAGACACACATGTCTCCTCTCCGAGTCAGCCTCTACGGCAGCGTTCCTGAGTTTCTTGCACAGCTTTGAGCAGTTTCTGGAAGTAACTGTCAGCTTTCATTTCATCCATTGCATTGTCAGTACACAAAACCTTTCCAACAAAGTAGGACAGATCTTCAATTGCTTCCTCATTCATCCCAGCATCGTACAGAGGAGCGGACACAGCTTCACATGCGTAGTAGTCCTCGTCAATGTCCAGGGTGACGCTGTCACTCGCTTTTATCCAACTGCCTGATTTGGCTAGCTCTATGGCCCTGTCTGTACCACAATACCGCCGAGGGTCATGTCCAGACACCTAATCCTGTCTATGGGAAAGTAGTTTTCACCTTCATCCACATGCTCAGCCCGTTTTATCCAATAATAAGGATGTTCAACAAGGATATATTTTGACTGCAAACAGCAACACATGGCCAGTTCGCCGCCGATCCCCTCGTCTGTGTACATGGACCCAATTTGAAGCTTCAATGAGACGTATTCCTCACGTTCCTCATGAAGCCAGCCGTGTCCATCATGCTTTGGCCAAACCCAGATGTAGCGATTAATCAACCCAGTACTGGCAGCAGTCTTCAAACATATTCAACTTTTAGTTAGACAAATAATGCAGCAAAGAAGGAGTTTAAAACGTCAACGTCAGAAAATAATCAGTCTTAATTATCTGCCGAAACAGATTCCTTAAAGCGTAAAATGCAAAATAGCAATAAAAAGTATATCAATTGAAATACGACGCCTCAGTAGTTAGTATGACAGTTTTGATATATCAAAGGTTTCTTTAGTTGTATTTGTTAAACGAATAGGAATATGTGTCGCAATCTGATGAGTTGAAAAACTCTGTGCCATGTTATGAATACTTTAAAATTAAGTCAGTAATAGTGACATCGTTTCCACCCGCCCCTTACGTTACCTGAAACAAGACTCGTTCCCACTTACGATGTTATGTGCAAAATCAGGGCAAACCAATCAGAAGGCGCCGATGAATATAAGTAACTATTTAACTATTGGCAAAGAGGACTTGGTACTTTTTTCATTACAGATTTTACAATATTGTCTTTGTCATGAAATGTCCTTATCACGTTAGCTGAATAAAAACGTCGTTTGCCTCCATCATCAACCATAGTGGCCATTCCTTGGCATTCTGTAGAAAGGGTTCCTGTTCCGGTTGGTGGGTTCGGCAGTGTCTGGCCATCTATGTGAAACTGTGAATGGATCAAATGGTCAGTAGATAGAGTCTAACTTGTCTTCTACGTGGAACTGTTAATGGAGGCAAGTGGTTAATAGATAAAGTCTAACATAGTTTATGTGAGTGATCTATTCTTAGAATAAGTTGATGCAGCACATTTAGCGTTAAACGACAGATATCATCGAATCCCAAAACAAAGAATGATACATTCATATCATAAAGACGAGAGAATGATTTTCAATTCAGAATTCACATATTCAAACACACCGGATTTATCAGGTTATTTTAGCTTATAAACATCTGCACCTTAATCTGTGCGAACGTACTTCCACACGTTAACACATGGGCAACACAATAGATCATTCCCTTATATTCCCTTGTAACGGCAAAGTGCTGTTTTTTATTGATCTCTTACTAAAGCAAACTAGGGAGCAACGGGTGACCCAGTCGTCTGAGGCGTCGAAATTCACTGTGCAGAGTTGTGTCCTTTGGGCAAGCCAGAAACATATGATTGTCGGTTCGAATCCCGGTTCGCCCCGATTATGTTTTTGGGTTTGACAGCACCATACTCGTTCTCGTGGGTTTCACTAAAGTGGTAAACGTATCACATGAAGCTGACACGCCGTGATATAACTTGAATACTGTAATATATATTAAACCCAACTAACTCACTACTGAAGCAAACAGACCATGTGAACACAAATCAACTACTGATCATAAGGATACTTCCTTGAAGACTACTCTTCACACTACATTAGGTTGACTTTGTTGCTACATTTGCCCAGACAAAAGTTCCGACTGCTTACCAGCATATTCTCCTCCTTCGGTAAAGTGCCCCTCTCGAGCGTGTCTCTTCGGGTTTACATCTAGCCGTTGGGTTCTAAATTGACAGCTGCTGTGGACTGTAAGTTGTTGTGAATAACTAGCCGTTATCGATATTTCTTTTCATGTCGTCTTATGAGTTTACACTCTTTGTAAAGACCATTTCCAACACAACCATTCCAGCTGCCACCTTAATCTCCTTTTCTCCTTGTTCGCTTGCCACATGAGGTAATCAATTTAGCACGATAGGCACTCGTGATTGCCGGTTTAGGATGCATGTAGCCAACACCTTTATCATCCAAGAACAGTTGGCAGAACCTTGCCTGCGGATGGTCGAGTGCGGAACTTCTTTTGTGGGGACGCATGCTGCTTCCACTGCATATATAGTCTGGAAGTTAATTTAAGGTACCGACGTTTACTACAATATCTGAAAAACTATTGGACCTACTCCAGTCAAAGTTGGTATGGATATGGATATTACATTTACATTTAAAGACAATCGGTGCATGAATAAAAAATATGTCTATTTAGCTATCACTATATTTCATCAACAACCAGACCTGTTCGTCACGGGTTGAACGAGCATTCATTGTAACATCCATCTGCATAATGCTAGCCCTGCGTCACGGGGCCATATGACACAGTTGAATCAATCAACTCAACTCGAAAGCTTGCACGGGAATCACGCACGCACGAATACGGTGTTAGCATTAGATTCCATGATGTCTCAGCGCAAGCATCTTTCCGCTGATGCGAAAGGTTTCGTTGTAAGTGCTGAAAGTAAAAGACGTTCTTTGACATTTCAAAGTACATGAAAAGAACAATTCATGCGTTACAGATTCCCAAACAACCCGTAGTTAAGATATTGAACTCTCATAAAAACACATGCACCCCTGCACATAACTTAGGGGGCATCTCAAAACAGGATAGGAAATTAAAGTTAGATTCCTTAGATAAGAAAGTTGTCAGGGACGTGATTCGGCGGTAAACACGAGAAAATGAATTTAATTCAACACAAAAACTAAAACAAATTCTCCTTACAAAGCATGACTTAGATATTTCCAAATGGACCATTTGTAAACTCCTTTCTAAATTTGGATATCAGTACAAAAAGACGAAAGGGTTGAACTAGCAATGTGTGAACGACCAGATATCATTCGTTTGCGTATCAATTATTTGCTCACTATTAAAAAGAAACGAGAAGAAGGCTATGAGCCTGTCTATTTGGACGAAACCTGGGTTTACGCCTGCCACACAGCAACTTACCAATGGTCTCACCCAGATACCAGAGAGCCACAGCGCAAGATTCCCCTGGTAAAGGGGAGCGCCTGATTGTCCTCCATGCAGGCTCCCACAGAGGTTTCCTCCCTGGGTGTGATCTAGTGTTCAGATCCAGATCTACAGATGGCAGAGACTACCATACCGAGACGAATAGTCAGGTTTTCACTGCGTATGTTTAGGAGCAGCTCCTCTTAGCACTGCCTGATAAATCATTGATGGTTATGGACAATGCTCCCTATCACAGTTGTCGAGATCCTATTAACCGTTGTCCAACCTCAAATTCCACCAAAGGTGAGATATGTCAGTGGTTGGACAACAACCGCATTGCTCGGCCCAGGAAAGCCAAAAAAAACCCGGACTACTATCAACTGGTTCTTCAGAACGAACCCCCGCCCTCTTATTTTATTGACAACATGTTGAGAGAACACGGTCACAATGTGCTTAGACTTCCTCCTTACCATTGTGACTTGAATCCCATCGAACTAATCTGGGGCGATTTGAAAAATATGGTCGCACGGCAAAATAAGACCTTCAAGCTTGCCGACGTCAAGCAGATTGTCTTGAAAGGGATGGGAGAAATTACAGATGTACGTTGGGCAAACTGTGTCCAACATGTTATCAAAGTTGAGGAAGAGTATAGGAAACAAGACTGTATCCGACCAGATACTGTCCAGCCTGTTGTTGTTCATTTAGGTGACAGCACAGAATCCGAATCTGACGACGAGGGCATTTCGTGGGACCAAGAATAGTGCAATACATATACCCCTGTTTCACTACGACATGTAATAGCCCGAATTACCATGGATATGATATTCTTACATATTCGTACATATTCTTAATCATTTCTTAAGAATCTTAAATATATCTTATTTGATTCCCAAACATTCTTGTAGTTGGTGGGATTCGTGAGAGAAAAATTGTTTATCAAAGAATTTCTAGGAATCGTCTAAGAATTTCAGGTTCGTGCTTTGCAGTACATGTCGTAATCGGATCTTGTCCACTTTGTGCAATTCTTGGCTCAGAATTTGATTCTCTTTCACCCGAAACAGCCCCGAAAGTCTCCAATCATCTACGAAAATATTAAAATATTTTCTTCGAAACTATAAAGCAATGATTTGTCTAAATGAATAATTACGTATGATATATTACACCTAATAACATTATGCATGAAATAAACTAATGTGGCAGGGAATGATACATTCAACACTGACCTGAAAAGGAATGCAAAAATAATTGGATAAATATTATTAAATAACTGCTTGAGACGCCTAACGCTAATACCATATTCGTGCGTGCGTGATTCCCGTGCAAGCTTTCGAGTTGAGTTGATTGGTTCAACTGTGTCATATGGCCCCGTGACGCAGGGCTAGCATTATGCAGATGGATGTTACAATGAATGCTCGTTCCACCCGTGACGAACAGGTCTGGTTGTTGATGAAACATAGTGATAGCTAAATAGACATATTGTTTATTCATGCATCGATTGTCTTTAAATGTAATATCCAGTTATGTATGACTGTTTAATAATATCATACCAACTTTGACTGGAGTAGGTCCAATAGTTTTTCAGATATTGTAGTAAACGTCGGTACCTTAAATTAACTTCCAGACTTTATACATCTGTTTGGATTCAGGATCCCAGCAATGAATCCATGCCTCATCACCTATAACACGCCGTGCATAAACGTTGGTTGGGTCCTCATCATACAATTCTAGACACCACCCGCTGATCTCGTCCTTGCTCACTGAACTTTCGAGGTACCCATCTTGCCATGAGAGACTGTAACTCTTCAACTTGTTCGTCTATCTAGATACTGCGACCCTGCAAAATCAAAACTTCTACCCCAGCAATCATTTCATCAGTGATGACTTAGGCTTTGGCTTTCACGTCCTCGCTTGAATTCAGAAAAAGTTTTTTTTTTGTAAGTTATTTTTGAATAATTGGGACCTACATAGAAACTAACCTAACGCTTGTGACATCCACAGGAGATGAAGTTGATAATGACTCTGTGTTCTGATGTGGTCATATTCATGGTTTTATGGGGCTAGGTTTACTTTTACAGATATGTTGTAAATAACTTGGTATTGATGAGACATGGACAGTGGTGAAAAAGAACAAGCTTTCCGATCAACCCAAACATATTCTTTAATGGATCAGGTAGTCAGGTCAGGTGACTTGGATGACGGCGTTGCCCATGAAGTAATCACTTATCACAACCCGCTACTTTTCTTCATATGAATATGAAGTATAGACACCAGTGAATCGTAAGGTGGGGTTTGTTTTGGCAAGAGTTTAGTCTTTAGATCATTTCAAAGGCAAAGAGTCAGTTTATTGGATTTGTACACAAGTGCAGCTTTGCTAATTATGCAGATAGCGTGTATTTTATGTTCTTATAATTGAGTGTGTAAATGTTCTACTGGAAGTTTCTCCATTTTAAAGAAAGTTTCCTCTGCATTCAAACTTTCTTCTCTTGATGGTGAGGTTAAATAGGGTTTACCGTCACGTTGAAGATTGATGCACGAATGTGTGGCTGCTTGTACTAGTCCGGACTTATGCTGGTTATAATATGCTGGCCTACTGAGATACCATGTCGCAGTTAACATGGATACCCTACTCAGACACAATATACCGACTCCGAGCCGAGCACCAGGCAGGGTAACAAGTACCATCTTTTAATGTCACTTGGGCCAGGTGATCTTGCCACCGACCCTCCGCTCTCCAGACAGATGCTCTATCCACCAGACCACGCATGCGCTGCTCCTACTGAAGGGGGAGAGTGTTATATGCATGTAATTTTAATTGCGGTAGAAACTGTTATAACTATATTCGTAGTAGCTGGCAGCAAATGATTGCACTACTAGTGAAATTACCAAGTGCTGTCGTGGCCGGATTTGAACAAAATTCCACAGCCGCGAGTGGAGCTTTCGGGAATGGTTTTGTACAAGAACTAACATTTTCTGCCCTTGATGTGTACATGAAAATGGCGGGCTTGATCGTGGTCTCTGGATAGGACAGTTTGTAAATGAATCTGCATCAATAGAAGAGGGCACTTTAAGACATGTGTGGCTAATTTACTTACAGTTTTGATAACGTTTTGGAAACACCGAAATCCTGCCACGTGCCAACACTATTCAGGATTCAAGAAGCGAGACAGGCCTCTTTCAAGACATTCAGAAGCGACAATATTCGAGAGTGAATCCACCTTGATTCTGTTTTTTTTTATTACTTATTGCTGCTACCACTGATCTGTTTGAACTATTGTATTACTCTTTCTTATTGTACGCCAAAAAATGTGTGTTGGAATATAATAAACTGAATATTCATTGATCGC
Source organism: Haliotis cracherodii (assembly GCF_022045235.1). Classification (NCBI taxonomy): domain Eukaryota; kingdom Metazoa; phylum Mollusca; class Gastropoda; order Lepetellida; family Haliotidae; genus Haliotis; species Haliotis cracherodii. The sequence continues at coordinate 29,958,404 of NW_027266275.1, forward strand.
GTATGGCCATTTGGCTGATTTCACAATTTATTTCTGTGCGTATCGATTTCTGGGTTAGTCAATGCGTATCAATTTGGATATCACCTTATTGCAATAGATATATTGCATATCGATTGTTCTTGGCTTAGGACACCACAATAACAGTAAGATAGATCAAAATGATATTCTGAAAATATTCCCTTGTATAACGTCTTGCAGTAGATTGTATGTATTTACGAATTGGGTAGATGGAACCTCCTCCACTGCAAGACGTTGATGTTATTAATATTGCCTTACGTTCATTCAACCACCGTCTCAAAGCATAATTAGGTTATTTTCACCGCAATACATGTCTGATGTACGTACAAATTACAACCTATTTCAGTCTGTCGAAATGTACCTTTATGAGTGCAGTGCGCTCAATGAATTTGTCCTTGTGTTTTCACAATAGAGAATCCAGAAATATTTGTAGCCCCCATTGCCAACAAAATAAAATCAATAACTGATTATGAATAAACACTGAGCTGTGGATTTTGAAAGTGGCAGCTGCTGTTTTCATACCTTTGTACTGTAAGATATTGTGATCAGCCACTGTGATTAGTAACTAATATTACTTTCTTGCCGATCTGTGCATATGAATCGGAATTTCGGCTCGTATTGGCAAAACCAAAATAAGAGAATTTGTCCTGGAGGTTTAACATAATCTTCAGGTAATAATTATCTGTCCCTTTATGTCGAGCAATATTACAGCAGCTCCAGCCTTTGTGTCTACACTTCACAACTTTTGATGTACAGCCGAGCATGTTTTTGCCACCAAGATATAAAAGAGTATTTAATTACTTTTGCTCAAAAGTTGTTTAGTAAGGTTACAATATTAAAGGCCCCAGTAAAGATTTCAAAATGTTTTATGTTAGACATGTGTTTTTTCTTCAGGCTAACTATTGACTTGCCTTTACATGTGTTTGTGTAAAAGCGGCTGAGCATGTATAATATCATTAACTGTAAATGTACGTGTTGCATTGAGATAAAACATGTACAACATGTCGCCTGGCATGATGGCGACAAATGAACGTTCCACATCTCATTTTCAAATTGTGGTAAATGATCAACATGGCGGCAACATAAATACGTTGTAGGCATATCCTTCGTGTTACCCACACAGAATGTACACCAGACCGTATTTCCCCCGGCCGCGATACGCCTACAACTTTAAATAGTAAAACTGGACTGACTGATATTTATACCAATGTGAAAAACTGAAAATAGAAAGGACATTGAGCAAGGCAAATGTTAAAAACTGCCAAATCACATGGGTGACTATGTGGTATTTACCGGTGGCCAAAACTTTGCAAGGATTGTTACTCTTTGTAGGGGAGCTCTACTGGATTCCCTTGGGTTACAAACGCACAATTAATCCACACATGAACACAATACCTGGCTGACGGAAGAATGACTTTACTCCATTTAACTACTTAATACATAATACATAATAACAAGCAGTACAATACACAATACATTGATAGAAATGGACAATATAGATGACATAACCAATAAACATATATGAGTGATGCGTTAAGGGGGTACGGCTGTGCATAGTTCTCCCCTTAGGCGTGCCAGATCGTCGGCTCGAATCTGGGTCCGCTCTAATTATGTTTCTAGGTATGTATCCGTCCTGAGAGAGAGAGAGAGAGAGAGAGAGAGAGAGAGAGAGAGAGAGAGAGAGAGAGAGAGAGAGAGAGAGAGAGAGAGAGAGAGAGAGAGAGAGAGAGAGAGAGAGCTCGGTAACCTACTCGTACACGACGAAATTGGACGTTGTCATAATATTGATCACTGCTTTATCTGCGATTTGGGTTGCGTTATGTGCTGATCGAAGCCACTGATTTGTTATTGTAGTCAACGAGGTTTTTTTTAAGTTAACGATTACATTAGCAATCGATGCAGTTGATACCACTTTTATGCCATCATACTATTTTTGCAAACTGAACATCTTAGTATTGCGATTCCACATATTAAGCCAACCTGTAACATTTCTAGTTATTTTGCATCAAGGGAGTTTTGATATTATAGTTTCATACTTCTCACCAAACAATCAAATATAAGTATTTCTCAAAATGAATCTCGTGTACTTTATCTCGTGTACTTTTTGTTGATGAAAAAGTTTTTCGTCGCATCTTATGCAATCCTCAAATCAACAACGGGTGCTTGGTGAACACAGAACCGCATGCAGTCACGTACACGTTTATGGCTAATGCATTTATAAGACTGCTCGTATATTACCAATTCCTATTGATCTACCACCACGAACGTGCAATGTTCAACGGTGATATCTGAAGAACCATCCTTCACGCCCTCCTAGCAGTTCACTGTCATAGTGTACTGTGTCGCTTCTCACATCGTCCGGGTACACCGCTTTCAGAGCATCCAGCACCCCGTGTTCTATTAATGGGAATTCCTTCCTTGGAGTGTAACCATCTCGCACAGACCTACACACTGTTACAACTCTTGGGACGAAAGGTTGTGTTAACACTGCCTTGATATGTCTGGTAGAGGCTTTAATTTCAGCCTCATCTGTGCTGTGTGATATAACGAGTGTGCTGTTTGGTCCATTACACCCTTTACAAAGAATCATTCCGTCATTACGATTGAAAATCGATGATCTAGGGGACGTGTACATACAAACTCCAATGGTTCCTATGTGTTGGAGTTGTGTGTTAGAACATCGTGACAAATGCTCGACAAGGTTCACAAACATGACCAGGGTGGACTCCTTAGGAAGACACATGAAATCTCTTGTTGTCGTCATATCTGGCAACAAATCTAATACTGCTTCTGTCAACGCATGTTTAGACACACATGTCTCCTCTCCAAGACGGCCACTTCGGCAGCGTTCTTGAGTTTCTTGCACAGCTTTGAGAAGTTTCTGAAAGAACCTATCAGCTTCCATTTCATCCTTTGCATTGTCAGTACACAAAACTTTTCCAATATAGTAGGACAGATCTTCAATTGCTTCCTCATTCATCCCAGCATCGTACAGAGGAGCGGACACAGCTTCACATGCATAGTAGTCCTCGTCAATGTCCAGGATGACGCTGTCACTCGCTTTGATCCAGCTACCTGATTTGGCTAGCTCTATGGCCTTGTCTGTACTCACGATCTCCACAATACCACCTAGGGTCATGTCCAGACACCTATTCCTGTCTATGGGAAAGTGGTTTTCATCTTCATCCACATGCTCAGCCCGTTTTATCCAATAACAAGGATGTTCTACCGGGATATATTTTGACTGCATACAGTAACATGCGACCAATTCGCCGTCTTCTGTGTACATTAACCCAGCTTCCACATTCATGGAGACGTAAGGCTTCTCTTGCTCACAGTAGGGTGGCCAAACCCAGATGAAGCGATTTATCAACCCAGTACCGGCAGCTGCCTTCAAACACATACAATTTTCATTTGGATCAGTATGGTACTGAGTAAGGAAACACAGCGTCTTAGTAGTTAGTAGTCAGTGTCGGTTATAATATCGATATATCAAAGGTTTCTTTACCCGTTATTGTAAAACGAATGGGAATATGTGCCACAATCTGATAGGTTGATAAACGCTGTCTTTCTTTTGAAAACATGAACTCTCTTTTTGCCTTTTCACTGCGTGTGAATACTTTGAAGTTAAATTCAAAACGTCAACGCCAGAGTATATATCAGTCTGTTATCAGTCTGCCGAAAAAGATGTCACTGGGCGTGAAAGGCAAAATAGTGATGAACTTATATAAAGGGATGGAGTCTGGACCAGACAACCCAGTGGTCAGTAATGAGCAATGATCCACGTCGTTGTGGTACAATATCATGTTGACAACCAAGTCACCAAGCATGACCAACCGATCCAATTAAATATGTGCCGGTGAGGAGGTGAGAAAACTCCCTGTTGAGGTTATAGTATGGGATTACATGTTGACAAGCAACGTGTTATATTAAATCATTTCCTCTGAACGTCTACCATACAATTTCTGGATTGTCTTGACCAGGCCTTTGATGGCGAAACTGTAGAGTTTCTTTCTGTTTTAACAAATTGACCACATCTATTAAAATGGTGATAAAATTAAATTTCTGAACTCCTTGGAAACGAAACCCCTATTTGAAACAGCCCCCTGTGTAACCTACAAGAAGACTCGTTTCCAATCACGAACAAAGTGATGTGCAAAAACACAGTAAACCAGTCAGAAGGCACGTATATATCTTACAAACAAACTATTGCCAAAGAGGGAGACCACGTGCAGTTTTCATGAACATACACTTGAAAAATGGCGTGTTTACAATATTGACAACGCTTTGATACTTCCTGTTTATGTCACCTGAATAAAGACGTCGTTTTTCTCCATCATCAACCGTAGTTCATTTCCATTCCTTGGCATTCTGTACACAGGATTTCTCTGTCTGTTGAAGGGATCAGCACCGTCTGAGTGACCGTCTATGTGAAACTGTTGATGAAACAAGTGGTTAGTAGAAAACGTCAGACCTGCCTTGGGTTCTATGTAAAAATGTGAATGGTGACACTGTTTAGCATAAGATGTCAGATGCTGAAAGTAAATTGGTGCTTGTATAAGCTGGCTCCCGACTGCCTTGGAGCTGTGACATATTGTGATAAACAGATGCAGATTATTAGCAATATCTTTTTTTAGAAAACTCTAATGACGGTAATTTAGTGTTTAACAACATGTCTTTCAAAAAAATAAATCTGTCATACCATTTTACACGTTAACACATCGGCAGCTGAGTAGATTATTTTTTAATTTTGTAGTTGCAAAATTCTGTCGTTTTTATTGATCATCTTCAACTAAAGAAAATAGACCTTATGATTACTCCTTACCAGGATATTCCCCTGCTTCGGTAAAGCGCCATTCTCGACAGCCGCAAACCAGTAAACGAGAGCTGTTGAAAAATGTTGTAGAAGGTAATATTACAAAGGTTATAATGGACAGCTTTTACGACTGATATTGAAAACAATATTGATTAATCAACAGCATTGAACCAAAGTATCGTTTTATGGTTGTAGTAGAGTATGGAGTAAATATATGCAGAAAACCCCTTAAAGTATTTTATCATGAAATCATCAAAGTTAGAAGCTTACAATTCAGATGCTGCTGTAAAATATCCATAAAACTGTCGCATGATGAAAATCATCCTGTACTCGTAATAAAATACCCCAAATAAACGTACGCTTAATTTTGAGAATCTGAGTTTGACACCCGAATTGAAATATATAAGTAATATGTCCATCATTTTTTAGGTGGTGTGCAAATTTAATGTTAGATATTTAAAACTTGTCTTATGAAAATGACTATGTCACGTTCAATAACACCTCGTACCCTCGTGGTGCTCTTCGATGACATGCACCAAAGCTCCGACTGTTCTGCCTGTCTTTGAGTTTCCTGATGCCAATGTTCCTGTTCCATGACGACTGAGCCTACTCAGAATGAACAGCAATACCAGCGAGGAACACATGACCATTGCCACGCCCGTCTTCTTGATAAACACTCTCATGGCGAATCCTCTTTGAGTTATTCTAATGAAAATCCGGTTTTATTGCTATGCATAACTAAATTGCACATTGCTTAGAACACCACGATTAATGTAAATAAAAGTAAAAAACTCGAAGTCGATTGTACGATCCCAACTATAGCATGAGCAAAGAGATAATTATACGAGCCTGTGTATCATACTGTTTTACGATTTTTCTTCTATTTTCAATTTTTCGTAATTTACCTTTATGACTGCGTTGTGGTTCCAGTGTTTCTCCTTGGATATCTATCCAGAATGCAGGTATTTCTAGCTCATTTGCCAACAATGTATGATCAATCGTTGCCCATTTGTTGCGGAACGTGACAGCTGTTGCTTTCTTACAAAGTTATTGTAAAATATGATTAGCCAGCTGTTACCGATATTCCTTTAATAGTGTTTCCAGATTTCACACTAACATTCAATGTTTTTTCCCAGCAAAACCCTGACTTGAGCGTGATGTGTGGGTGTGTGGAAGATATCCATGATATTGTCTTCGAAAGTAACTGGAATCTGAAGACTTTCTGATATGTTCGAACAGTTAAAAAAATGCTATTTGATATCCCATTTTACATTTGTGTGTAGATCGTGTATAAGCAGCATCATCATCTTACCTTGCATGTAATATACTTAAATCTTATTGTTCAATGGGCTAGAGCATGTACAACTGCAACAGCATAACACTGTCATCATACATATTGCCGGTCTCTGTCCGATGTCTGTAATATCTGCAATTCAACCTCATCACACCAAAACGGCTGTGTATTGGTGTACTTGATGCGCCCAGTCAAAACCAACAAAAATGTTCGCTTGGCAGTATGGCGATGCAAGAAGCTTCGCATCTCATTTTTAAGCCGTGATAAATGATACACTTGTGGAAAGATAAATTCGTTGTAGGCTTGTCCCTCGTATAATGTACCAAACCGTATTCCTATACATTTACAATGCAGCCAAATTACATTGTGACATTGCTATGACGCCTTGTAAAACGTTAAACACCACAACAGTGACATTTACCTAAGACCAACACCTGGTAAGGTACAGCACTGTTTGCAGGGGTCTGCTGCTTGCCATTCGGTTACAAACACAATAAATCCATACAATAACACGAAACCTGAATCAATGAATGAAGAAATAATTTACTGACTTGATCACTAAAAGCATAATACATAATAACGAACAACAATATACACATACACATCATCAACACAACGCTAGAGAAGGTAAACACTAGAAGACTGACACATCACATTAATATATGCGATATACTATCGGTGAAGGGGTGTGGGCGCAGCAGTTTGTTGTGTCGCTTATGCGTACCACAAATCTTTGGTTCGAATACCAATTTATCCTGATTATATTTTAATGATGCCAGCGCCAAACCCGTGTACGTGGACCTCATCAATGTGGCAAAGACCTGCATATTTCCGGCTTTCCTCTCACACCTAGCTGCCACTTAGTGATATAACTGTCTTCAACTGTTCACTGACTGACTCACTCACACACTTACTCACTTAATGTAAGATAATATGTGAACCTGAGATTTTAAGGCAAAAAACACACTGGCATGATAATCTCTATGTTTCTCCCTGGGGAGTATGCAAAAATGAACAGCTTTGTAAGCTTCACATTAACATTGGCATCTTATATACTCAACAACAAAAGTTCCTGTGACACCAATATTTTAGTGTATTTTTTAAACAAGTTGAGTTTGGTTTTTAATATTGTAGTACATGTATGGAATCAAGTCACAAAACGCAACTACCACAGAAAAGCATGCATCCCATGCAAAAGTTGACTTTTATGCAAGCCCATGCATTTCACAACCCAAGCATGGGTATAAAACATGTGCGTTAACGGGATTCCATACGCATTGTTTAGCATCGTGCTGACAACAAACACTCAGAAAAACAACAAAATTACACAATTATTTAACATTACGAAAAGCCACGCCTGTCCGAAAATGAGCGTCTGCGAGCCATTGGTATGCTTGAAGCAGGATCGAGTCAACGTGATGTTGCAAGACAATTTTACGTCCACAGAAACACCATTTGGTGTTTATGGCGTCAACGTTGGCAACAGACGAATGCAGTCAGAGACCATCATCGGAGTGGCAGGCCACGCGTAACCAATAATCGACAAGACAACTGGATTCGAACAACAGCCAGCAACAGTGACTGCAAGAAGCATCCCTGGCCTTTGGCGAATATCTTCACAAACCGTACGTCGTCGCCTCAGATGTGCAGGGGATTGTCGCCAGAAGATCCCATTTTGACAGGAAACCACCGTCAAGCACGTCTACAGTGGTGCAGACAGCGTCTACGCTGGACGGCCATGCAGTGGGGACAAGTTCTATTCTCGTTTTCACCTCAGCCACAGCGATGGACTGATTCGAGTGTACCGACGTAGAGGTGAACGTTACGTCAATCATTGTGTCATGGAAGAAGATCGGTTCGGGGGCGGCAGCGTTATGGTATGGCGTGGGATTACAGCAAGACAGGGGATCCGTTTGATAGTGGTAGAGGGAAATCTCAATGGACAGCACTACCGCGACAAGATCATCGGCCCTGTTGTTCTACCGTTTTTGCGTCGTCATGGCCCAGGCATTACCTTTCAACATGACAACGCCCGGCCTCATATTTCTCGACTTGTTCAGGATTCTCTTCAACAAAACAACGTGAATGTCATCCCCTGATCTCTCACCAATCGAGTACATGTGGGATGAGATGGATCGGCGCCTTCGACGTCAACCACGTGTTCCACAGACACTCCAGGAAGTTTGAAACATGCTCCAGCAAATATGGACAGACATCCCACAGGACTTTGTGCGACGCCTGGTCCATTCCATGAGACGAAGATGTGTTGCTTGCATCGCGACCAGAGGTAGACACACACGCCATTGATTTGTAAACTGACAATTTGGCATGATCATGTTTTTTTTATGAAATCACGCATTTTCTGAAGTCAGTATGGCAAATTAAACCATTGGAACACTTACAGGAGTCTTTTATCTGTTGCAAACCGAAATTGTTTCAGATTTGGCACAATACATAACTTTGCATTAAATCTTATTCAATGTCACAGGAACTTTTGTTGTTCAGTATATAAACGGGATGCTAAAAATCACTGGTCGAAGTGGGCCAGTTAGGATATAAGTCACTTTTATCAGAAGACGTCACTTGTTTCATGACTTGTGGAATAGTATGGGCAGAAATTACCAGCAGTCGAATGCTACATGTAACTGTATGGGGTCACCCATCCACGTAATACCCTATTGCTTTTGATCGCTATTGTTACTATTTTTAATTAGTTTGTTGTTAAACATCACAGTCGGCAACACAGTAGGCTATATCAAAGTGGTCTGCAAATAATCGAGTTTTGGGCAGATAAATCAGTGATTGTTATTATGACAACGTTCCATTTCGTCGGGGTACGACTACACGTAATCGACTAAGTCACCGAGCAAAATCACTCTATTCATTTTTTTCTCTTTCTCTTTCTTCATCTCTCTCTCTTTCTTTCTCTCCCTCTCTCTTTCTCTTTCTCTCTCTCTCTCTCTCTCTCGAAGCATGAGGAATCCTGACAACCATCATTGTGGAAAGGGATCAACAGCCATAGCGAGGAATATGGAGTCAGTTTGCTGGCTGTGTTGACTATAGGAGTAAAATGCAATGTCCAAAAATAGCATCAGAACAGACTGCAATGAAAGATGCGTTACCAGTGCGCGTTATATTGGAATCTTCAAAGCCCGAGATTACTTGATTTAAAAGGGTGGTTATTCCAAAGGAGATATTTGAATTATGGATGAAAACTAGAGGTAAATATTCAGCCATATTTCACATCAAATAATTTGTGACAGGTACTCGACAAGTTTCGTTAACATGACCAAGGTGGAATCCTTTGGAAGACACATGAGGTTTTTTGTTGAAGTAATATCTGGCAACAAAGCCCATACTACTTCGGACAACGCATGTTTAGACACACGTCTCCATCCCTAGGCGGTCACTACGGCAACATTCTTTGGTTTCTGGGGTGTTTCTTAAAGTATCTAGAGGTGTTTACAAGTACTTGCAAAAACAGAAGCAGTGAAGAGTGACCCTTCACAGACATTTCCTCAAAGCTCCAAAAATCTTAACATATCATGGACTTCCAGTCCCAAATAATTATTTGGAGACCTCGAACTTTTTAAAATACAGCAATTAGCCGAGTCTCATAATTCTACATGTGAAAATGGAACAGTAACTGACAATAAATGATTAAGCCATATTTCACAATAATTAAGTTGTAAGTGTTACCAGGGATTGATTGCCTAACCAAGCAAAGACACACCCCTATTATGACATCATACCATCACGCAAGCTGAATGTATTGTATTGTGATTCATAAACATGAGGTGACATGATGGAGAAGCACCAACACATAACATTTGTAACCTCTTATTCAATCCTCAAAGCTACACAGGGTGCTTGTTCAACACACAGACACTTACAGACACGCACACATGTATGGCTAATGTATTGATCAAATTACAACACGTACCACTATGAACATGCATTGTTCAAAGCTTATGTCTGAAGTACCATCCTGCACGCCCTCCTAGCAGTTCACTGTCATAATGTACTGTGTCGTTTCTCACGTGGTCTGGGTACACAGCTTTCAGAACACCAAGCACACCTTTTTCTATCAATGGGAATTCCTTCCTTGGAGTGTAACCATCTCGCACAGACCTACACACTGTTACAACTCTTGGGACGAAAGGCTGTGTTAACATTTCCTGGAGATTTTGTGAAGTAGCTTTGATTTCAGCCTCATTTGCACTATGATATTCGACGACTGTGGTGTTTGGTCCATTACATCCTTTACAAAGAATCATTCCGTCATTACGATTGAAACTCGATGATCTAGGGGACGTGTTCATACAAACTCCAATGGTTGCTATATGTTGAAGCTGTGTATTAGAACATCGTGACAAATGCTCGACAAGGTTCACAAACATGAACAGGGTGGCCTCCTTTGGAAGACACATGAAATCTCTTGTTGTTTTCATATCCGGCAACAAATCTAATACTGCTTCTGTCAATGCATGTTTAGACACACATGTCTCCTCTCCGAGTCGGCCACTTCGGCAGCGTTCCTGAGTTTCTATAACAGCTTTGAGCAGTTTCTGGAAGTAAATGTCAGCTTTCATTTCATCCTTTGCATTGTCAGTACACAAAACTTTTCCAATATAGTAGGACAGATCTTCAATTGCTTCCTCATTCATCCCAGCATCGTACAGAGGAGCGGACACAGCTTCACATGCATAGTAGTCCTCGTCAATGTCCAGGATGACGCTGTCACTCGCTTTGATCCAGCTACCTGATTTGGCTAGCTCTATGGCCTTGTCTGTACTCACGACCTCCACAATACCGCCCAGGGTCATGTCCAGACATTCTTCCCGGTCTATGGGGAAGAATTCAAAAGCACTATCCCCCCTACTTCTGACACGATTACATGAATGTTTTAGGTGGAAATAGTCCGACTGCAAACAGCAACACATGGTCAGTTCGCCGCCGATCCCCTCGTCAGTGTACATGAACCCAACTTCCAATTTGAATGAAACGTATTGCTCACTTTCCTCATGAAGCCAGCCGTGTCGATCATACTTGGGCCAAACCCAGATAAAGCGATTTATCAACCCAGTACTTGCAGCTGTCTTCAAACATATCAAATTTTCAATTAAATTAATATTACAACAAATGGTAATAGTGCCTTTGTATTTAGTAATTATTATTTGAAACTTACGTGTATAACCGCGGGTTGCAAATAATCACAGCATAAAATACTCAGTAACAACCACCAACCTGAAAACTGCTTTGGGTGTTGCTGAAGCGGTTATGTTTTTTTAGACACACATTGAAACATAGAATTCACAATAGACTGTATTACAGTGTTATAAATTGCCTTACCTGAATAAAGATGTCGTTCCCCTCCATCATCAGCAAAAGTTCATGCGCATTCCTTGGCATTCTGTAGACAGGATTCTTGTGCCAGGCACGGGGGTCATTAGCGTCTGAGTGACCGTCTATGTGCAACTGTGAAATGAAAAACTGGTTAACTAGTGAAGTCAGACTTGTTTCTGTGTGAGACTGTGAACGGAACAACTGGTTAACTGGTGAAGTCAGACTTGTTTTTGTGTGAGATTGTGAATGGAAGAACTGGTTAACTAGTGAAGTCAGACTTGTTTCTGTGTGAGACTGTGAATGGAAGAACTGGTTAACTGGTGAAGTCAGACTTGTTTCTGTGTGAGACTGTGAATGGTACAACTGGTTTACTGGTCAAGTTAGACTCGTTTCTGTGTGAGACTGTAAATGAAACGACTGGTTATCTGGTCATGTCAGACTTGTTTCTGTGTGAGACTGTGAATGGAACGACTGGTTAACTGATGAAGTCAAACTTGTTTCTGTGTGAGACTGTGAATTGATTAATTGCAAGGTATGTCATATCTTCAGATGGAATCTCATATCAAAACGACTGCTCTTGTAAACCAAGGATAACTTTCCACATGACATCAAACGGCTTCGAATACTTCTGTTTAACATATTCTGACAATGTCTATGTGTGTCTTGCATATTCAAATAAAAAAACATATTTCATCAACGCAATTTCAATCAATAAGGTTTTGTTGTGTGTTTTATTGGACTAAATATATCCCATTCAAGCAACCAACTGAGAAATATTCGAAACAATGCTTAAACTGACGTCGTAAGGAAACATCCACGTACATGTTGCAACTTGACATTCATGAGAAACTGGTTCCCGTCTTTATTACCCACGTGGTGAAGATACAGGTGGTAAGATACTAAATCCGTACGTCACACGTGTGTCGTACAAGGTTGACCTTGTTTTATTCGTTTTGATTGGATAACCGTGACCTCTGTCACACCGGGACTACTTTTTTCATTCATAAAAATTCGCAAGACGTCATTCATTTTGCAACTACAAGGCAGAACTGAAGCAATCCCATGTGAGCGAGAGATATTAACAAACACTTTATTAAACCAAACAAGATTGTCACACGCATCAAATTCGGTTTGCATCCTATATAGGTTATGCATTGAGCTTCCACAGACATTATATAATCGCGCAATATCCATTTACAATGTACGACTACCGTTCAATAGATCGAGGGTCCCAATGAGCGTGACGCTCCCGACTACTTTCGCAACGTCCAATTTATTTTAACGTAAAAGGATAAGCGTGGTGAAATGAAGTCAGTTTAAACTATTTGGACAGATATCTAGACATACTTGGGATGATCCGGTTGTGCAATCAGTGTCCTCTTCGAAGCGTATTCTGTGACACTGTTTCGAGAGTTTTTGTTCACGACTGCACAACCAGATCACTCAAAGTGAACATTTCCGATACAAATCATTCGAAAACTCCGTAAAAGTGTGCCTTATTTCTAATTATGTGGCCCAAAATAACCCAAAGGGTGAACAATATCATACCCTATCTCTAGCGTAAAACGCTGTGTAGATCACAGTTGTCTTTTCTTATTCCGGTGGTGACCTTGCCCTTCGGTCGAAGCTGACATGCAAGCAGACTTGAGCGTGTTGATTTTCACGTCTTTAGTAAAGGGTGGTACAGTAAACATGAATGTCTTTGGCGAACACTCTGATTTCCCTCTTCCAAAATGGCACGGACATAAAATCAAATGATAGATCAAGGATACCGAACCGTTTTGAATGCACAAGCGGGACCCCGGCAGTGCGAGTGACCGACTGTTGCTCTGATATTCAAAGCGCGGCACTAATGTGACTTTTCAAATTTTCTTATAGGTGTCCTGCGTACTGACAACATGGTGCTTGAATTCTCATAAGTTGAAGAAATTCTTCCAAAAGGATCTTGAGCGTCGGTGCTGTTTTGTTTTCAAACACAACTGCAGGCGCATTTTGTTAATGCGTATGCAGAGGAATGTCAACTATGCCCATATTTTTTTGGCATATATCAATATTCATGCACAACCAGATTTTGCAACCGGTTTCAGTTTGGTCTGTCAACGAACAAAAACTGTTATGTATTTACACTTACATGCCTATTTAACGTGGGTAATAAATAAAATACCACACTCATTCTCGTTAGATACCATTGTTTACGAAACTCGTGAGCTTTCTAGGATATCTGACCTCGCTTTCGCTCGGACAGATACCATAGAAAGTTCACTCGTTTCGTAAAAATGGTATCTAACGAGAATGAGTGTAGTATTCTCTATGTATTTTGTGAGGTGATATCGTTTGATATGTAGTTGCATTTGTTACGCACAATCCTACTTGGACATATATAATCATCCTGCAAATAAACCGTTTTGGACCGTATTGCAGCCTGTTAAGGTTCATAAAAGGCTGTCGCCTTTCTCCAAATGTCAATATATGCGAAGGTTGTTTTACTGATTATGCTTTAATGCAGCAAATGGACTTTGACACAACATTAGCACAGCCGACGGCTTTGGCTCCTCACCAGGATATTCCCCTGCTTCGGTAAAGTGCCCTTCTTGACGGCAGCAAACCAGTACACGAGAGCTGTCGGAAGTAAGATAAAAGTTAGAATGACATATATCGATATCTCTAACTATTTACATTGCGTACAACATTGTTGTCAATTTGAGTAGAGATATATGAAAAAAGAATTTAAAAAGTGAACAAAATCAAGATGTAAGTTGCATTTTATACAATTGCTTTTCTGATGCTGTAATATCTCCAAACGATAGCAGATAATTAAACAACACAATATCTCGTACCTTCGTGGTGTTCTTCGATGACGTTCACCAAGGCTCCGTCTGCGTTGCTTGTTTTCGCGTTTCCTGATGCCAAAATACCTGCACCCAGATGACCTTTCGTGCTCAGCATATACAGCAATACTATCAGGAAGCACGCGCCAATCACCACTCCCGTCCTCTTGCCCAGCCTGGTCATTGTACACCTGGTGATTCGGAATAACAAATATATGTGTGGACATCTTACTTCGCAAATATCACGTTGTATAATACCGCGTTTGAATGGCATAACACCACGATCGGATGAAAGATGATAAATTCATTCAGTTGTGGTCCACCAAATGAAATTTAGGCATAAAATATAACGAGGTTGAAAAGGTCACAGATGCCTAACAAGGTTGGGGCACATGTGTGGCTATGTCGTCAATGCAGAGTAGCGTCTCTCAGGCGTGCGAGAAGCCTGTAAGCATGGATCCGAATCCCGACTCGCGCATAATTTGTCAGCCCAATAAACCCATGCTCGTGGGTTTCACCAAAATGGTTAACGTCTAAGACCTACATCTCTTCTGGCTTTCCTCCTACATCAACCCGACACGCTCTGATATAGCTGATATACTGTTTAAAGCGACGTTAAGATAAAGTCCCTAACTCACATAAAATACAGAAGTCACATATCCGGTGTGTCTGTGACTAAACGCACATACAGCATAGACGTCTTATATGTTGGTTTGGGGCGGTGGGGTAGCCTATTGGTTTAAGCGTCCGCTCGTCACGCCGAAGACCCGGGTTCGATTCCCCACATGGGTACAATGTGTGACGCCCATTTTCCGGTGTCCCTGTCGTGATATTGCTGGAATGTTGCTAAAAGCGGCGTACAACCATGCTCACTCACTCAATGACATGTTGGTTCAAGATAGACAAATGGTAGAGCAGGAAGATATGGCATGCTGACATAAAGTATAATATTGGCCTATAGCATAATGCACACGGTAAGGAACATCATTATTTATATAGCATGTCAAACATTAAGACATCATAATATCAGTATACATGTGAGCAGGTAAGAAGATAATATTGCTCCTGAGTTTCTGTCAGCCCATCTGCATAGTTTGTTTCTCTCTTTATAAATTAAATAAACCATTATCTGAAGAGGAAATCTGTAAGACCTTATGCAGTCTGGAGACCAAAATATCTCGTGGAGAGGATGGCATTGCAAGCGAAAAGTTGTTCTTGCATATTAGTTCTGAACTTATGTTCAGCTTTGTGTTACTGATATGATAAAGTATGAATACATAAGATGAACACATGTTGGTATATTTTACTACTTCCGTGGTCTAGTGGATAGAGGTCAGCCCGGAGAGCGGAAGGTCGGTGGTTCGATCCCCTGGCCGCGTCATACAAAAGACGATAAAAAATGGTGCTTGTTACCCAACCTGGCGCTAGGTATTAAGGGGATAAAACAGTATATAGAGTCTGAGAGTGTCGGGAATGTTCTGTCTATTGCCCTTTCACTTGGGAAACTGGCAGCTACTGTCATCTGGGACAAACTTTTGTTTTCATACAGTGTATGTCATGGAATCTAATTCACGGAAGACCTTAAAGCTGTTATATCGTCGATCTTGGGCGAGCTAAAGAACTTTAATACTGATCACCCTCGCCCTCGCCCTCGCCCTCGCCCACTTATCGCCAAATTAGTATTGAGTGAGGACAAAGTTAGCTACTGAGGATGAGACCAAGTCTACAGTTGGATTCCATCGGTAAGTCAAATGACCTTACTAAGCGTCAGCGACATATTGTTGCACAACGAAGAGAGAGGGGACTGACAGCTTACTTCAAGAATTGCCATCTTGTTATCAAACCCAAAGATCAGTCCCAGAACACAACTGGACCAAATCACCTTACGCACGTCCTACAGAAACCCCCTCACGTCAACTTAATAAAACGGTCATAATACAGAATTCTGGAAGAAAAGACTATAGCTCTCTGTTTACATTCCAAGCTACATCCACTCCTAAACATAGTCAGAGGAGCAATACACCAAGATAGGAATACGGCAAATCCAAGTCATTAAAAAATGTGGCTCAAATAGATTATGCACTGACATCAAACTGTCTACGGTCACCAGTATGTACATGGAACATATATGGTCTGCGAAGTAAATTAGATGATATTGGTTTTCTTGATTATTGCTCCTTTTGGCTATTACCACAAAATACTGTAGGCAAAAGAATGGAGAGTAAGCATATACCTGAGTGTTATCTTTTATTTCAAAGCTAATGTTAAGGATACCGTACCAGTAGAATATATACCATGTCCTGTCAAGTATAGATGGAATACGTTGCATGTTGACACGTTTATAGCCAACATTTTTGCCCTAAAAGATTTTGTAACAGACCATGTTATTGTTGTGGACAAAGATGTTAACGAAGTCTTAGATTTGTTTGTTTGTTGTAAAATCCTTGAATCAGCAAAATGTATGAAAGAGAAAGTTGTCCGTAATCCCAGAATGTTTGATTTTTTTCTGGAGAGCTAAGAAGGAAGTCAAGAGTAGTTATCACACTTCAAAAATTGCTGAGTTCTATTTGCAGAATATGATATTGTAAGTTGAGAAACAAATACATGAGCGCCAGTGAAAATTGGGCAAAAGTTATATGAAACTAGAACAAATGCAGCAGCTTTTCGAAAGAGTTATATAAGTATTCCACATACCCGGAAAATTTCTAGTAATATCAAAGCGATATTTTCAACTATATTTTTTAACAGCTTAAACACTATTACTTTAGAAAAAGAAACTGAAACTGATAAACCTCTACAGATCAGTGAGATTGAAGAGCCTATATAAGAATCTTCCATATATATATAATAGTTAAATAAATAAATAAAGCTATTGCTCTCATAAAAATAAATGGAATATCTCCTGGAATTGGTGTGCTCATTGAAGTGATTAAATCTTCGGAACCAATTATAATGCCCTTCCTACTTTCTTTGTTTAACAAGATATTTCACAGTGGATGTTTTGGAACTTGTGGACAATTATTATTCCTTTGCATTAAAATGCGATATAAATAATCCCGATAATTGCAGAGGAACATCTTTGCGTCAGATTGTCAGGAACAGAATATAAAATTTAATGTATATGAAATGACATACTTTTAAAAGGGATAGGTGTTATGAGAAAAGTTTCTGAAAATCAAACAGGTTTTCACGAAGGTTGTTTGACTGTGGATTATAATTTTACCTTATATATGCAATGATTGAAAAATGTTTATGTTAAAAGGAGAAGAAATGTATGCTGCATTTATTTATGTTA
Organism: Haliotis cracherodii; assembly: GCF_022045235.1. Classification (NCBI taxonomy): domain Eukaryota; kingdom Metazoa; phylum Mollusca; class Gastropoda; order Lepetellida; family Haliotidae; genus Haliotis; species Haliotis cracherodii. Next base: position 29,976,001 of record NW_027266275.1, read on the forward strand.
ACAAAGGCTTTTGATTTTGCAATCGAGCACAGCTATGGAAATTATTGTCTTCCTACATGTATGGCTAAAATGGTAAAATAAAAGTGTATACCGATCAGTTAAAGCATTTGTTGTATGCAATACAGATTTCACGGATTATTTTGACTGTCCATTTTGTTTAAGACAAGGGTGTATGCTAAGCCCTATGTTATTTTCACTATTTGCTACACATGTTGTTGAAATCTATATAAGCATGAGAAACTTTCCTTATATGTAATAGAGGATGAATTTCACGTTGTACTTGAGTCGTTCCGGGTAATATCCGCCCATTTCCGGACGCCATGTAACACGCAATCTTTATGAGTAGGAGGAAACACAATATTTGACATTAGCCAAGCAGCGTTACATTGCTAGTAACCTATTTTCACTTGGCGCTAACGTTTCCAGTATTTACAGGTACTCTTGTATTTGTTTCTCAACATTCAATATCATATTCTGCAAATAGAACTCTTGCAAGTTTTTACTTCCCTTTGAGCTCTCCAGAAAAATCGGGCTTTCCTCCAACATTAAGCTGACACGCCTCGATATAACTGGAATACTGTTAAAAGCAGCGTTAAACCCAAACACACCCTTGTATCCACAATGTGAGACATTTGTGTACGGAAGTTGAAAAAGCTACTTTGGGTAATGACGCACAGTGTTGTTATACTATTGGGTTATCTAATGTCTTCCTGCGTATTCGTACGCAAGCAACTCAAATGCGTTATGGGAATTTACAAATGTAGTTTGCGCTTTTTACGCGAATAGCTGTTGATTGTCGATGCGGCATTAAACAATAATCACCCAATCACTCCAAGGAAATATATAGGTCTATGTTAATTTTGTAACATCCTAAACAATACAAATATGAAACATATCATGATTACTTTTTATGGGTTTTGCAGTGTATCTAAAGAACTACAGACAAAGGAATAAGAAGCATGTTATATGGTGTGATGTATGTGGTGTTCGTTATGAACTTTGCCATCAGCGTAATTCCTTTATTTTATTTTTTCCATTACCGAACATAAAGTTGTTATTTGTTGTAAATTCAATAGGAAATTGGCTATTAACTAAAGATGTCACAGAAAGAGATTACATTATTAGAACTATTAGAACGCCCGGGGAGTGTTTGATTTATGAAACATGATCTATATATCAATATTTGTAAGGAGACAGATGCTATATTTGATGTACCAGATAATAGATGAAAAATTAATGTACAATATCGGGAATTCTGATAATTATTTTTACTGTGTAACTAGAAATTCTAAAGTACGGATGTGGTCCTGACAAACCAATAAGCATAACAGGGCATGTTTCGGCCCATGATTATAGGATTCTGACACAAAAATAATAGTAAAAACACCTGCCAGGTGAAAGCTATCATTTGAAATCAAAATAAGAAAACATATGTTAGTCCACCAACAGCCTCTATTCTTCAATAATATTGTAATATACGTATATAGTTTCAATATTGCTGATTAAACGCAAAGATATAAACTCTCACTAACTGCCCAATAACATTCATGTTATATTGTTAATATTCAAGTAAGTGTACATGTTCTTAGTGTGTGTTTCGTGGATTCATCAGGGTTCATTTGTATCCCACCAGGTAGTGTGAATCAGGTCCTTACAGATCTGTTTTGTCATGTAGTACGCGTTATACATCCACATTGTCGAATCGCATTATCAAAGATACATCAAGATAAGGCAGCATATATATTCATCTTTGCAAACTGCCTTATCTTGATCATCTAGTTTGAGGAATAGCACAATTAAAGATGCATCAGATAATGAATACTTATAATTATATGTTAAGATTAAAGGGAAAAGTGTATAATCGAGAAATGTATGTTTCATGATTCACGAACAGTGAACCTATACAGCCATGCTGCGTTCCAGACACAATTCTTCTATGAATAATAAACCAACTGTGAACGGTTCCACTTCTACTCGTCCGGACTAATGCCGGTTTTATAATGCTAGACCACTGAGATATCATGCCGACATCAAAAGCATACGCCACTTATGAAAATATCTCCTTTCCCCCCGTCACTCGATGAACGAATCATGATATTTCACTCAACACATGGAATAACCTCTATCTGAAATAATAACTATATATCTGATTTTTGTAAAGACAAAAACACAGATTCTAAATCCACAACATACTAATTTGTACTAAATAGCCTCATTCTTATTGACAATCTGTCACCTGATTGATACTTAGGGTGTGTGTTTCGTGTACCAGCTGTACACAGTTAATCTAATAATCTCATATTAACAGATCTAAACGATACATGAATGGTCACATACACCAGTTTACACACGCAGTTTGTGAAATATTCTCGCATCTACGAGTACTTGCTAAAATTGTGAATAAATTATGAGTATAATTGTATTGCATAAATATTGCAAATGGACAGTTACTAAAATATTAACTCAATTTCTCAAGATCAGTTCCTTATCATCTTGATGGGAAGCGTTTGATAAATGATATAATCGACCTTGCACTTTGTAGAGATTTCTCATGAATCAGGAAACAGTTTATGTCGTTTTTATTAACAACTACTTTCCCCTTTCACAAGGATGAACAATGAACAAGCATAGGGATTTTATTTGTTCAGCATCGTTTGTGGCAATTATATTTTTAAATGTGCGTATATTTACATTAGTGATACATGTCTTTGGTGGATCTTTAATTCCAATAGAGTCGATCCGGCACAAATGAAACTCTCAAATCAAGCGTAGTGTGTTTTGTTTTCGTTCACAATTACTTCCCTTAAAACAAATTCAATCATACAGTTTTCCGATCGGCGAGATTATACAGGCCGTCCGGTACCTGCAATTCGGTTGGTCAAAAGTTTGACATGCTCGGATGGTTTGCATACGCCTTCCAACATCAGGGACCGCCTCTGTGGTCTAGAGTAGATCGTCCGCCCGGAGAACTTAAGGTCCTTGGTTCGATCCCCGCCGCGTCATACCAAAAGAAGTTAAAAAATGGTACTTGCTGTTACCCTATCTGGCGCTCGGCATGAAGGGGCTAAAACAAGGACTGGTCGGCTCGGAGTCAGTATAGTGTGTGTGGCTGAGTGGGGTTTTCATGTTAAACTGCGGCATGGTATCTCAGTGTGCTAGCACTCTAAATCAGCATCAATCCGGACTAGTACAAGCAGCCACACACACGCACGTGCATGCACGTCTCTCTATAAGTGCAATAATCTTGGACGCGACGTTAAACCCAATTTCACTTCACCTCATACATCAGATTAGTTGATCTCACGGAGGAAGATTAAATCATTTCACATCTACATCAATCACAAATTGATGCACCAGTGAGGTCGTGGAAAAATGTTTGAACTTGTGTGTTTGGATAACTTTTCAACTATTTTTCACTGCATGACTATCTAATCAGGGGCAAGGAAGAGATAAATTTCATATGAGCTATTACTTTACAATTAAAGGAAATAGTTTGGGTTTTTAAATGTTGTATAGTAATAGTTCATATTAAATTCATTCTTCCCTTCCCCCATCCCTCCACCCAACCCCACCAACGATTGATATACAATGTACAAACTACGGTTATAACGAATACCCAAAGGGACCACTGATATTAGTTCTATATAATCGTAGTTCGTTATAAGCATATATACACCAAATGGCCGGGACAAAAAAAATTCGTTATATCCGTCAGTTCGTTAAAAGCGTGTTTGTTATAAACGTAGTTTACTGTATATTAAATTCCTTCCTACGGACCTCTCATTGATATATCTGAACGTACAATGGATGTCACCTTCAATAAGAAAAGTATTAATCAATATATGTCGATAGAAAATAAAATAATAATTTCTTTCATGAATCTAAATATATTTATCTCAAAGTTATGGATTAGTGTTGCCTTGCGAAAGATAGTTAAGTTAATTGAAATATACAATATCGTTTGACCATCCGAACACTATTGCCAGATAATAGACTGTTCAGTTATTTTGCACAGGGGGCGATTTAAATGCTGGCCCGTTGACCCATTGCTCACACGAGACACTAGGTCTTATTGAACTAGCCCCCAAGCAATATCACACTTTTATCCTTCTCCCATTCACACCACACTATAGCTTTGCTCCCTGGACAAATCTGTCTTTGGGCCCCCTTCCCGCCAGTACAGTCGGTGTGTACCGAGGTCGTGGCTGATTCGCCCAATAACCAGGTGACGAAATCGGAGTGGCCAAAACTCTTTCGAGACGCACACGATAAAGCATTTGCGCCTTCAAATATCATGAGTGGATTTCGTAAGTGTTGTATATACCCCTCAGTAAATTAGGCAATAATGCCATCCCGATAGACGTCTATATATTGGCCCTCCAAACTAGTCTCTGGATCCAGCTCTATTTCTAGCAAGACATGTGAACCTGTCTTAGAACCATCCGATGACGTGGAAACAGCACTCATTGGTCAGCAGAGCGAATCAGCAGCTCGTGTAAGTTCAACTAATGAAGGATGGGTTGGTGTAAATTTTCAGATTCAATCAGCATCAGATGAAAAGGATGTAGTAACTGCTGACGATTTACCCATTGTCCTACATTCTGGGGAAGTTCCGTCGTCAACTGATGAGGGTGGTAATATTCTTCTTCAAATTCCAACAGCTGCTAGTTTTATGCCACCTGGGATTCTGTCCCCTTCACTTCCCCAACTGACTGTGTCTGCAGGCACATTCTTCACGTGTCATGTGTGTATACAATGTCTCTAAATAAAGTTTACGTTGATCTGTTCAACCAGGGTAAGATTAATTGTGGTAAAGTGAAACAAATTTGATTTATTTGGTACTTTAATAAATGAGTTTGTATTCATTTCGTTGACCAAGGCAGTTTTCATGTGAGTGAGTGAGTTTGATTTTACGCCGCTTTTAGCAATATTTCAGCAATATCACTTCGGGGTACACCAGAAATGGGCTTCATCCATTGAACCCATGTCGGGAAGCGAACCCGGGTTTTCGGCGTGACGAGCGAAAGCTTTAACCACGAGGCTACCCGAACGCCCCAGTTTTCATGTGATATTCAATATAATGATACTGCAAAAATTTCCTATCATATTGATAATTGCCAGTTCAGCACAGAACTTTGGTGTCGGGAAATTTGGATAATCAATGATATCATTTGTCGCGCATTATTACAACGTGAAAGGTTTTATATCTTTAATTTTCTTTCATCAACATTTCTTTGGAATTATTTCACATTACATAAATTAGGCAATTTAACGAGAACAGATTTATCGAGATATCATTGGTTACATACGTAACTAGTACACTAGTTTTGTATTAATAAATCGTTGAACATCTACTAGTCTAATACAAACACGGTTCCCACACAAGAGCTTTCAAAATAATTATTTATTACCTCCAAAATGTTGTACATGTATAACCATTCACAAATTTTAGTTGTTAGGCAGATTGTCATGTGACGACGTCAAATCACAATTTATTATTACAAGTATGAGTGGAAATACACGCCAGGGTGAGGGGGTTTAGCAGAAACGGAGCGTCATTGCTTGTTACATGACCAACTGGATTACATGCCCTTGTGTAGCTATTGTAGATGACGCTTTATGACTAAGCGGTAATGTTGAATAAGTATCTCGTCTTTCATTGGCTAATGTCAAATATTGTGTTTCCTCCTACTCATAAAGATTGCGTGTTACATGGCGTCCGAAAATGGGCGGATATTACACGGAACGACTCAAGTACAACCTGAAATTCATCCTCTATTACATAAAAGGAAAGTTTCTCATGCATATATCGATTTCAACAACATGTTTAGTAAATAGTGAAAATAACATAGGGCTTAGCATACACCCTTGTCCACACCATCAATAAATGCAGCATACATTTCTTCTTCTTTTTACATAGACATTTTTCAATCATTGCATATATAAGGTAAAAATATGATCCACAGTCAAACAACCTTCGTGAAAACCTGTTTGATTTTCAGAAACTTTACTCATAACAGCGATCCATTTTAAAAGTATTGTCATTTCATATACATTATGTTCTTTTCCTGACGAACTGACGCAAAGATGTTCCTCTGCAATTTTCGGGATTATTTATACCGCATTTTAATGCAAAGGAATAATAATTGTCTACAAGTTCCAAAAACATCCACTGTGAAATATCTTGTTAAACAAAGAAGTAGGAAGGGCATCATAATTGGTTCCGAAGATATAATCACTTCAATAAGCACATTATCAATTCCAGGAGATATTCCATTTTTTTATGAGAGCAATAGCTTTATTTCTTTCTTTAACTGTTATATATATATGGAAGATTCTCATATAGGCTCTTCAATCTCACTGATCTGTAGAGGTTTGTCAGTTTCAGTTTCTTTTTCTAAAGTAATAGTTTTTAAGCTGTTAAAAATATAGCTTAAAATATTGCTTTGATATTACCAGAAATTTTCCTTGTATGTGAAATACTTTTATAACTCTTTCGAAAAGCGGCTGCATTTGTTCTAGTTTCATATAACTTTTGCTCAATTTTCACTTGGCGCTCATGTATTTGTTTCTCAATTTACAATATCATATTCTGCAAATAGAACTCAGCAATTTTTGAAGTGAGATAACTACTCTTGACTTCTTTCTTAGCTCCAATGAAAAATCAAACATTCTGGGATTACGAACTTTCTCTTTCATACATTTTGCTGATGCAAGTATTTTACGACAAAAATAATAATAACCTAAGACTTCGTTAACATCTTTGTCCACAACAATAACATGGTCTGTTACAAAATCTTTTAGGGCAATAATGTTGGCTATAAACGTGTCAACATGCAACGTATTCCATCTATACTTGACAGGACATGGTATACATTCTACTGGTACGGTATCCTTTACATTAGCTTATAAAAGATAACAGGTATATGCTTACTCTCCATTCTGTTGCCTACAGTATTTTGTGGTAAAAGCCTAAAGGAGCAATAATCAAGAACACTCAATATCATCTAATTTACTTCGCAGACCTTCTATGTTCCATGTCCATACTGGTGACCGTAGATAGTTTGATGTCAGTGCATTATCTATTTGAGCCACATTTTTTAATGACTTGGGTTTGCCGTATTCCTATTTGGATGCATTGCTTCTCTGACTATGTTTAGGAGTGGATGTAGCTTGGAATGTAAACAGAGAGCTATCTGAGCATAAGATAAAGTACTTATATATTTCGGAGAATGTTGAACATAACATAAAGTAGTTACATATTTCGGAGAAACCTACACATATTATAAAGTAGTGACATATTTCGGAGAATGCTACATACATGATATTAAGACTTAGTAGTAACACCATTATTTCTGTGAGGTTGTTCAATGTAGTTTATACAAATCTCTTTTGCCTGGTGTGAATAGATAATGTTGTATTTTGGATTTATTCATGTGTTCATATAAATCTATGCCATAAAATAGTCATATGCTGCAGATAAGGTAAAAACGGTCACATTAATAATAATGGTATATTTAAACTCACCTTAGTAATACCGTTCGTGTGGATGTGTCGTGGCAGTCTCAGTCTGTTTAGATTATTGACATCCTGTTTTGAAGTTCTCGTACACATGTCCAATAGTTTCTTATTGTACATTGTTCGTTCGTTGAACTACTTAAAGACAGCTGCGCTATTGACGGCTCTGTATTATATACAATGTTGTGCAGTAACAATCCTCCATAGCACGTCACTATTATGATGACAAACCTCATTGTGAGCAGGTAAATCTATAATTGCACATAGAATTATAAAATTTCAAATGACTACAGACAATGACTGAGAATTTTTTTAAATTTTTTATTATTAACTTCCGCGGTGATACGGTGGTCAAATCAGCTGTTTCAATTAGAGGGGATTATTGTCATTTATATCCTATTGACTAACCAGAGTCGAGTATTTTCAAAATTAATGGTAGAATTCGTGTTTAACACACCGAACAACATCGTAACGTACCTGTTATAAACCACCATCTCATCAGGAAGCAGCAACATGCTCCGACAAACTTGAGTTAACAATCTTATTATACTGGCACTGTATGTTCCCGAGGTAATTACATAGCCACTGTGCCTACACAAGTGTTTATCCAATCTGTACAATTACGTCACAAATAGAGAATACATTTGCTGGAAGAGAATTTTAATACTACTTCCCTGACACTGTGATTCTGTCCGGTTTGCAATTTTTTTAATTTTATACCGGGAATATATATATACGTGGTTATATATATATATATATATATATATATATATATATATATATATATATATATATATATATATATATATATATATATATATATATGATATACGTGGTATATATATAAACACGTTTCTCTTTCACAATGTGCATAAATGACACTTTCTTATTCCTCATGTTTACGATCGGTTTATATGCCATGTTAGCTTGGTTGGGTATTTACTCATCGTTCAGAAGAGTGGACTTAATATATGAACATAAAATATTTTGATATTGAACAAACGCGAATGTTAATATCAAAATCGAAATAATAATATATATAATTAAGCGGCATCATTTGTTTTCGTTTCTTAGCATGATTGTGAAATAAAGTGCCTGAAGCCGGCATTAAAGTGAACTTCTTAGTAAACAAAGAGAACGGCCTTATCTGTTGTGTTTGACAATCACAAATTTCAGTTATTTCACGACGTTATAACTTAATATGGAAGGTAAGCCGGAAGTTCTGCAATCCTAGACGTCACCAGTTTCATTGGTTTACTACCGCTATGTTCGCACGTAACGGTAGCTTTACCATGCCACTGTTACGTTTCATTGTCTACACGAGCTTCTTAGAACACACCCCACCATGTCAACAGTCAGAACATAACACCTGAATTATTTATTTGAGTGTATGACATGAGTTGTTTGAGTGTGAGATGCGTTGTTTCAGAGTATTGCATGCGTTTGAGTGTGTGGCATGAGCTATTTGAGTGCATGACATGACCTATTGAGTGTATGACATGATGTGGTTGAGTGTATGACATCATCTGTTTGAGTGCATGACATGACCTGTTTGCGTGTATGACATGATGTGGTTGAGTGTATGACATCATCTGTTTGAGTGTATGACATCATCTGTTTGAGTGTATGACATGATTTGTTTGCGTGTATAGCCTGAGCTGCTTAAGTGTATGCCATGAGTTGTTTGAGTGTGACATGAAATGTTTGTGTGTATTGCATGAGTTTGAGTGTGTTTCATGAGCTGTTTGAGTGTGACATGAGCTTTTTGGGTGTATTGCATGAGTTTGAGTGTGTTTCATGAGCTGTTTGAGTGTGACATGAGCTGTTTGTGTGTATTGCATGAGTTTGAGTGTGTTTCATGAGCTGTTTGAGTGTGACATGAACTGTTTGTGTGTACTGCATGAGTTTGAGTGTGTTTCATGAGCTGTTTGAGTGTGACATGAGCTGTTTGGGTGTATTGCATGTATTGTGGAAGCTTGACCACTGTTGTGGATAGATGAATGTTATTGATGATAATATTGCATTTGATACTGCCTTTGAATTCTGTACTACCACTACTGCATACTGCCAATGTGATTGCTGAGCAGTAATTTGTATTGATTTATCAACCTAGTTAATAGTATAATGCAATTGTAATATGTGTTATGAGACCAACATTCCAAATCTCCCATACAACATCGTCTAAACATTCTTGCAATGGGTTTACTGATTTTCTTGATTATCCAATCACGGTTTTCGTATACCAAAACAATACGACAGTCAGTTATTTTCTAAATTTAACATTTTTTATTTGGTTATGTAGCCTACAAAGACCATATTCCCTCTAGTTTATGGTCTCTGCCTACATATATGTGCTTATTTAAATCAATTGCAGATTAAATATTTTTCCAGGCACCTTCGAAAATCAATCCATACATTTGATCTGGATTGATGTTTGGGTTCAGAAATTGTTCTTTACACTCCTCTTATAGATCTGACATAGGCCACAGGCCTTAGGGACCGACCATTTAACATTCATTGACACTGGGAACAATATATAATTTGCTCCAGTAAATAGTAGAAATGTTGCCTCAGGTTTTACACAAAACGAATGTTCGCTGGAAATTCAATTTTGAAATTGTTTCCGGAAGCTCCTACATTCTTGGAGCAGTGACGTAAAATCTTTTTCTAGGCGAAAACTAAAGACATATACATGTAAATGGGTAAGGTCCTGCACTATTTGCATATTTACTTACACATATAATTAAGACTTAATTTTCTTGTATCTCAAATACCACCCATCTTTTCCTCCCAGCAGCTCCGAGTCATAATGTATGCTACTGTCGTTTATATGGTCTGGGAACGTGGTCTTCAAAACATTGAGAATTTTAGGCTCAATAATGTGGAAATGTTTCCTCGGAGTATAACCATCCCGTACAGAACGGATGAGAGTCACCACGCCAGGAGTGAATGACTGTGAGAGGATAGTCTTGAGATGGTTGGTGGTGTGGTCAATCTCCTTCTCGTCAACGCTGTGGTATGGGATGAGCGTTGTATTTGGCCCATTGTAACCCTGGCATATCACCATGCCATCATTTCGGTTGAAGTCTGTACTCCTTGGGGACTGGTTCATGCACACGCCAACAGTGATAAGTTCCTCCAACTGACGCTCATCAAGGTGAAGGAGGTCGTCGAGTAGACGACCAAGTATAAAATGGGTAGATTCGTTAGGCAGGCACATAACATGCCTAGCCTTTTCCAGTACATTGTGGAGTTTATCAATAACTGAATTCCTCATAGAAAGTGAGTCAGAACATGATCTGTCATCTTTGGCTCTTCCGCTACCGCAGAGCTTGTGTTGAGTGAGTGTGATCTTTAACATGTCATGAAAGAATTTATCAGCCAGCATTTCATCGTGAGCATTGTCAACACACATAAGCTTCCCTACACTGAATGATATGTCATAGATTTGAGCCTTACTCATCCCGGCATCGTACAGAGGGGCAGACACAGCTTCACATGCGTAGTAGTCCTCGTCAATGTCCAGGATGACGCTGTCACTCGCCGTGATCCAGCTGCCGGAGTTTGCTAGCTCTATAGCCTTGTCTGTACTCACGAACTCCACCGTGCCCTTTAGCGACATATCCATACATCTAGACTCAGGTATGACAACATAATCCTCAGAATCATTTTCAATATCTGCATCAATCCAGGCACATGGGTTGTCTATCGTGAAGTGGTCAGATTCTGCGCAAACACAGCGTTCTAGTATGTATCTGTCACCATAAGTCTCCCCATATCTGTACATTACGCCGATTCTCAGTCGAACAGACACGTAGGGGGCGTTCGTTTCGTGGAGGAAGCCTCCAGCGTCATACGGGGGCCAAACCCAGATGAAACGATTGATCAACCCTGTGGCAGCAGCGACCTGGAAATATGTCGAAGACGTTCATTCATTGATATTTTGGGGCGGGGTGGTGGGTTTGTTGTGAAAGTGGGGTTTTTATTGAACAAAAATAAAAAAGTAATTTGTACTCAGGAATTACAAAACGTTTCAGAATAAATGTATTGTGGCTTTGTAGAGAAAAAATGTACGCATTAAAACATGACTGAAAGTAAATTCAAACAATCAATATCCAGGTTGTATCCACGGGTTTGTCCGGTCCGTGATCACTGATATCACTGGAATACTGACTACAGGTTAAAACCCCAACCACTACAAGAGACTAATTTGGATAATTTACATGAATAAAGACGTCGTTCTTCTCCATCATTAGCTTCACCTCCCTCTGGTTGGCAGGTAACCGAAAGAGAGGCATCTTCCTCCAATACTCTGGTTGGGCGGCGTCTGAGTGACCGTCTATGTGAATCTGCCGAGGAGAGTCAGATCTGTAGATACACGCAGTACCGAGCAGCAATTATAATTATGACTACGTCATTCGTTTACAAGTGGGACCTCGCTATCCATTTACGAGGCGTGTAAGGCGCCCAAATTTCTGTGGACTTGGATTCGAATACCAGATCGCCCTGGTTATGTTTCTAGGTTTGTCAGCGCCATACCCGTGCTCGTTGGTTTAAAAAAAGTGTTAAGCGTTTGAAAGCCCTTCTGGTTGGCCTCCCACATAAAGCGGACACGCCGCTACATAACTGAAATACTGTTTCAAGAGGCATTAAACCACATTTCACTCACTACCTTTAGCGACATTTTCAGTCATTAGTTTCCTCTAAAAAAGAACACCGCCCAAAATTCTTTTGCCTACCTGGATATAGAATAATGATATGATGTTACAATCATAATCAGTATGGAGTTGGTCACAACTTTAATGCGTGTAATAAAAAGTAAGTTTACATCCATCAAGCCGATTGCGCTTAATAATCAACAGTTAACTATGCTCGAATAACAAAGGGTTCGATTACCAGAACGTTCCCTTGCTTCTTAATTGCCCCACTAGCTGCGGCTGAGAACCAGTACATCAAAGCTGCAAAAGACACAAAAAGTACATCAGTGCTCTAACATACTCACACAGTACATCATAGCTCACATAGAACATCAGTACTACGCTAGACACAAACTGTATATCAGACACACATAACTTACATCGGGGCTGTAACAGAGACACAAAGTACATCAGTACTTCAACATACACACAGTACATCAGTACTGCAGCATACACAAAGTACATCAGTACTTCAACATACACACAGTACATCAGTACTGCAGCATACACAAAGTACATCAGTACTGCAGCATACACAAAGTACATCAGTACTGCAGCATACACACAGTACATCAGTACTGCAACATACACAAACACATTCCGCTACTGTCACGCCTCCACCACATCCGCACACCATCTCATCACTATAACTCAGTCTCCTACAGTCACATCCTCACACCACCACTTGTTCACTACAACATCGTCTACTCTAGTCACGTCCCCACACCACCACCTCATCACTACAACATCGTCCTCTGCAGTCACGCCCACCTGACAGTGCAACATCGCCTCCTACAGTCACGTCCCAACACCACCACCTGATCACTACAACATCAACTCCTTCAGTCAATTTCCCACACCACCACTTGTTCACTACAACATCGTCTACTCTAGTCACGTCCCCACACCACCACCTGATCACTACAACATCAACTCCTTCAGTCAATTTCCTACACCACCACTTGTTCACTACAACATCGTCTACTCTAGTCACGTCCCCACACCACCACCTCATCACTACAACATCGTCCTCTGCAGTCACGCCCACCTGACAGTGCAACATCGCCTCCTACAGTCACGTCCCAACACCACCACCTGATCACTACAACATCAACTCCTTCAGTCAATTTCCCACACCACCACTTGTTCACTACAACATCGTCTACTCTAGTCACGTCCCCACACCACCACCTGATCACTACAACATCAACTCCTTCAGTCAATTTCCCACACCATCACGTGTTCACTACAACACGGTCTGCTCTAGTCACGTCCCCACACCACCACCTGGTCACTACAACATCGCCTCCTACAGTCACGTCCCAAACAACACCTAAAAATCATTACAACATCGTCCTCTTCAGTCACGTCTCCACGTCACCACCTTATCACTACATAATCGTCTACTCTAGTCACGTCCCTACACCATCACCTCATCCCTACAACATCGTCTACTACCTTCATGGTGTTCTTCCATAACGTTAACGACGCCGAATGAGGGGAGTACGAGGGAGTGATCCATGTTTGTTTTCAAATCGGTGTCCGCCAACGTATCTGCCCTCGATGTAGCACCCGTCCTATTCAGCCGCAACAGCAACATCACCACGGCGACCCACACCAACATCACGACGGATAAGGTCTTTATTGTTAGCAACCTCATGATGTATGGACGGAAGAGACCGCTGCTCGTCTAATGTGGGAAGCGCCGACGAACAAGCTACAGCTCACTGTTGGTAACAAGGTGAGAGGGCAACTTTTAACATGATTTACAATCCAAATCCACTTTCCGTGTAAGTTGATTTTACATTTGGCCTTTTTCCTCGTATATACATACACAACGTTCAAAACCGTTACGCATGTGTACAGTGTCTTTTGTTACTGAAGCTACATACATGTATATGCTGGTATCTATTCCACGTGTAGTAACTGCTGGTATATATCACACCTGTTGTAATTACATGTTGTTATATTTTACACTCTCAGTAATTGAAGTTCATGTGTTTATGCGTTAGAAATCCTACTTGTTGATCCTTATATAGTTTGAATAAGTGTCGACTTGATCGGCAAATGTCATGTTGAGCTACCAAATGTAACCACGTGTAATATATACATACTCTAAGTTCAAAACTGTTAGACACGTGTACAGTGTTTTTTTGTTACTCGTGTTATCACAGGTTACTATATGTTTATATTTACTTTCCTGGAAGGTGCATTTCAACAGAATAACGCCGCGGTATTTCAGGTATATCGTCTTATCGGTTGCATGTGGGAGGAAAGTCCGAAGTGCTACAGACGGGGCATTTACCACTTCGGTGGAACTCACGAGCACGTGTATTGTGCAGACACACCAATGGTCCTAATTTGGGCGAATCTGGGATTCAAACATTTTGGTTAGGTATGCTTCAGTTACATAAATACTTGCAGATTTACACCTGTAGTACCTGAAGCTCCATCTATTACATCTGCAGTAACTGAAGCTACATGTATGGCGGTGTCTATTATACCTGTAGTAAATGAAGCTACATATCTTCTGGTATCTATTACACCCGTAGGAACTGAAGTTACATATCTTCTGGTATCTATTACACCTGTAGGAACTGAAGTTACATATCTTCTGGTATCTATTACACCCGTAGGAACTGAAGTTACATATCTTCTGGTATCTATTACATCTGTAGTAACTGAGGTTTTATACCTGCTGGTATCTATTACATCCGTAGTAACTGAGGTTTCATACCTGCTTGTATATATTACACATGTATCATAACAGCTGTAGTATCTGTAGTACTATATCTATATAGCAGCTGAAGCAAAATACCTGAGCGTATCTATTATAGTTGTAGTACCTTAAGCTACATAACCACTGTATTTATACACTTGTAGTAACTAAAGCTACATACCTGCTTGTATATATTACACATATTTTTCATACCTCCTTGTGTATATTACACCCGTAGAAACTAAAGCTACATACCTACTGGTATCTATTAGACCTGTAGTAAATGAAGCTAAATACCTGCTTGTATATATTGCACCCGTAGTAACTTAAGTTTCATACCTCCTTTTGTATATTACACCTGTAGTAAATGAAGCTACATACCTGCTTGTATATATTGCACCCGTAGTAACTGAGGTTTTATACCTGTTTGTATATATTACACATGTAGTAAATGAAGCTACATATCTTCTGTATCTATTACACCCGTAGTAACTGAGTTTTCATGCCTGATTGTAAATATTACACATGTATCATTACAGCTGTAGTATCTGTAGTACTATATCTATATAGCAGATACCTGAGCTAAATACCTGAGCGTATCTATTATACTTGTAGTATCATAAGCTACATAACCACTCGTATTTCTACACTTGTAGTAACTAAAGCTACATACCTGCTTGTGTATATTACACATATTTTAAAGGAGGCCACATACACTCCGGTATATATTGCACACGTAGTAAATGAAGCTACATATATGTTGGTTCTATGACAACTGTAGTAATTGAAGTTACATTCCTGCTGATACCTGTTACACATGTAGTAATTGAAGTTACATACCTTCTGATACCTATTACACTTTTGGTAATTGAAGTTACATACCTTATGATACCTATTACACATGTAGTAATTGAAGTTACATACCTTCTGATACCTATTACACTTTTGGTAATTGAAGTTACATACCTACTGATACCTATTACACATGTAGTAATTGAAGTTACATACCTTCTGATACCTATTACACATGTAGTAATTGAAGAAGTTACATACCTTCTGATACCTATTACACATGTAGTAATTTAAGTTACATACCTTCTGATACCTATTACACTTTTGGTAATTGAAGTTACATACCTTCTGATACCTATTACACATGTAGTAATTGAAGTTACATACCTACTGATACCTATTACACATGTAGTAACTGAAGAATAATAAATACCTGACGTGTCTATTTTCAGCATCGTCGTGTGCAGTTAGAAACTGATATTCGGAATGAAAAAGATGACTTTCATTTAAAATCTTACGCGTCTTTGCTGCTCATATATTTCGCCTGAGATTTTTGCTTGCCGTATTTAAATATTTATGTATTTTGGATTTATGTCTCCATACCAGCAGTGGACTTTAAAAATGCTTTGAATGAATCTTCTATAAAATAGAGAGAGAATTGTGTGATCAAGTTTAAAATACCGAGAGCACCGTAACATATACGCCGAATATATACATTCCTCGTGTGGTAATTGAAGCTACATACCCGCCGGTCCTTGCGATCTGTTTCTTCGTACTAAATCTTACTATTTAGTTTAAATATGGTTTGGTTACTCTTCATCTAATATCGAATTGATCGGCAGATGTCACGCGGACATGTGGGAACCTAAGGCTTCATTAATCAGCTCGTGGTTATTTGTTAAAGGAACTTGTTATGAGTTCAACCTGTTACTGTGCATATTATACGTTTGTGGCGCTAAACACTGACCTGTCAATACATCATCATAGCTTTCATTTTCGTCAAATGAGCAGCCGTCGCTTGTCATTTGTCATGATTGTAGGTGGTGGCAGTGGAAGTGGGGGGAGTGGAAGAGAGGGTTGATGGGTGCGGTACTGAGGGTGGAAGGTGGAATTAGGGTTGGGTGCTGAGTTGGAAGTAGGAATAAGAAGTGGGTATTTGAGTGGATTTTCTTTTAGGTTTTTGTTTATTTATTATGCATGTCATTTATCTTCATTTTATTCTTATATTATGTATTTGTTTATTTACCATTATTTTCTTGTGTAGTAGTGGGTGGGGTGGGGAATTGCGGGACAGGGTAGCGGAAATGGGGGGTGGGAGGCGGTTAGTGGGTGAGAGTAGGGTGAGAGTCGGAGTGCTGGAAAGGGGAGCGGGGATGGAGGAAGGGAGCAGGAATGTGACTGGGGTGAGAGCTATAGTGAGGGAGAGGGGAGCGGGAGGGGGAAGAGGGAGTGGATTATGGAAGTATTTGGAAAACGGGAGGGGCTCTATGAGTTATATCAAACCACAACGTCCAACTACATTAATATAAGTATTATCAATATTGCATCCTTTATTATATTACCCTACACGATGTCAAGATGTTTATCATATCAGGAAAATATGAAATATATCATCATTTTTGCAATTGAACAATTTCTTTCCTGGACCTCCTAAAATATGCATTTTCCATATTCACATGCAAATATGTAATCTTCAACGATAACAGGCTCTAGTTTTTAAATGCCATTCTTTACGCCCAAATTTGTTTCGGAAGAAATTCGAGACTGATTATTCTCTGACGTTGACGTTTTATATTTATCAAAGGTTATTTAAGATATTATAAAACATACCAAGGCATAATTTCAGAGTTTACTATCTGACACAGCTAATTATCCAACATGAACCACACGCTCAGAAAACACGTGTCGTGTCTGCAGTACTTATACCAGTGCTGTATATGTGCTCTACGATGTCAAATGGTGATCTCTCACTTGACAAGAACCCCTGTCCGTGTTTTATTTTGTTGTATTGTTCGGGATAATGAATAGTGATCTTTATTGTTCCCACACAGAAATAATCATGAATATTAACATACTTAAGGTCATATTGATATATTGATATCTGTAAACTTACACCAATTGTATG
Source organism: Haliotis cracherodii (assembly GCF_022045235.1). Taxonomy (NCBI): domain Eukaryota; kingdom Metazoa; phylum Mollusca; class Gastropoda; order Lepetellida; family Haliotidae; genus Haliotis; species Haliotis cracherodii. The sequence continues at coordinate 29,993,852 of NW_027266275.1, forward strand.
CATATGAATTGTGAAGCATTCATCGATCTGTTTTCTGTGCATGCGACAAAGCTGTTTCCAAATACCATCATGAGAAACCAGAGTATAGCCGGGTCCATTGTTCGATGCCAACTATAGACCACCTGTCAGAGAGGCAATACAGAATTATTGATTTGTTCTTCTTGCTGTTGTTGTAGTTGTTGTTGTTGCTGTTGTTATTGTTGTAATAACAGAAAGTATCACGTACAACTATTTCTCTTTATATGTTCGCGTCAAAGTTTGGCAAAGAAACACTGTTGGCATATTGAGTATTGTGTAAATTCTGAAAAACTATGATTTTATAGAAACTTAATTCCATTTCATTCTTGAAATTCATTTGTTTTAGACCTTAATGTGCACATACCCTTCCCACATATGAAGTATAGAGCTAATGATATCGAATTAATAAACATTTATTAAATTACTATTCATCTATCTTTCACTTTCATTACTGAATTATGGCTTGATTGATTTATACATATATGTCTATATTGTAAAATTATATTTTCATGTACTTTTACATGCATGTTATTTACATGAACCATCGGGACTATTCACTAAATGTACTCCATGCTGACTGTCAGAGGCAAGGAAAGCTCGATGCCGGATTAAGCAAATATTGTCTTCAAATGGAAAGTCACATGTCCAATTTTCTTTCACTTTCAAACTATTATCTCAAAGGTGGAATATAAATAACCATACATTTAACCATAATATAAATATAGAATATAACAAGTTCCAGGTAGAATATGAATTGAAATTTGAATTTGATTAGGTCTCGGTCTACGTTTTGGTAAATCTTCCCAGTCCAATTAAACACAGTACACAACAGTCTTAACAAAAAGAAGGTATGTTTGAATTATGTGCTTCAATAAAACTGCACTATGATATATAAGAATATGGACACAGTTACCATTATTTTGGAGCATACTTAAACCTAATATTTATATTATAATTTAATCTTTATCAACTCAAATATTGATATTTCAGACTGTGCATGACACATGTGTATGTTGAACAATACGTACAATTTTAAAGTAAGTGAGTGAGGTAGTAAGGGGTTTAGCGGCACTTTGAACAGGGTATCTCAGTAATGTAAAGAAACTGCAACTGTACATGTTTGATTGACACGACCTTCATATGTTATGAGCCCGAAGTGACGCAGGTCTTAGAAGTTTAGCACTTTGGAGAAACCCAATAACACTGTATGGTGCTGACAAACCTAGGAACATAATTGAGGCGATCCAGGATTCGAACCCACAATCATAGGTTTTTGGCGTGCCCTAGGAACAGCGCATTGCGGCGCCTTAGACGACTGGGCCACTGGTGCCCCCGTCCCTGAATAAACATGTTGAGTTTGAAATATAGATAAAACATATATCTCATATATATAACATATTTCATCTCTAAAATTGCAGAAAATGCTCGGTTAAAATTATAATCATGATAATTTGATATGATGCAATTTCTTTGCACATGGGGGACCTACACTTGTGTAATTGTTTATGTTAAATGTCACCCAGGGGCCGAAAATATGAAGGAGTGTTTGTCACTGAGTGTAACCCGAGTGTTGTTGCTTGTGTAGGCTATGTTCAATCTCGAGGCGGGATACTACTCTTCGTCGCCACAGCTTGCTGGTTTCCCAAGAGCTCAACACTGCCAAGGATATTACTGATGCTTCGATGAGGTTGAAATGTGATTGTTGCTCATGACGCTGCAGGTTACAATGAACTGAAATTTACATACTATGCGTTGGCGGAATATATTCATCACAAGGAAATTTGTGTTGGCTGAAAGATTTGTGAATTTCCAGCATGTCGGGACATTCGTTTTATAAAAGAGCTTACCTAAATATTGCCGTGTTATAAAAGGGGATTTGCTGGCTGGTTCGTTTGTGTTTGTGGCTATATAGAAGGACGTATCTGGACTGGTCTATACAGGACACAGGCTTGAATAAAGCGTGTACGAGATACAGAGCAATGTTCATGACGTGTCGCCCATTCGTTGATGTGTAAGTAGCTGCTGCCAAAGGGAAATCCCCTTGACATATGTGTTGGACTGCTCTCTGTGCGCGCGCGCGTGTGTGTGCGTGCGCGCGGTGTGTGTGCGTGGTTACAATGTTGGTGTGTGTGGTGTGTGTGTGTGTGTGGGGGGGGGGGGGGGGGGGGGGGGGGTAAGGTAGGTAACTCAACGGGTATCAACATGAGAAGTATTATTATAAATGGATTGAGGATCGTGATGACCAAGTTGGTTTGTTTCACAGAATGTCAGAGAGTGATTCCGTACGATGAGGTAAGTAACCAATACATCCTTTAGAACGGTTTTTTTTTTTTTTGCATGACAGTATTAAGCTTTCAAAATACACGATTTTTGATCTGGGATGAACGGTAGTGCTTACGATGTCATTTGCACTCATTAACCCCTGCAAACGTTTCACGTTGTGTGTTTTGGTTCTGATTGTCATGAACGAATTTGAATCAGAATGATCATACAGTTCAGTTCAGTTCAGTTCAGAGTTGGGATGGCTACACATCTTTAGAATCACATATTCATCATGTGAAAAATTGATCCTTCATCTGTTTATCAATCAAATATTGATTCTAATAATAATAATAATAATAATAATAATAATGATTAAACCCAAAAGACACTGTGAAAACCTTGAATTCAATATGGCTGCCAAACCACGTGAATATGAGCAGACACATGCAAAGTTTGAAAGAAATCGGACAAGTGGTTGCCGAGCAATAGGGCAAAATATAGCTTAAAAAACACTTGCTTTTTAGTTATCTACCCTTGGTCGTTGTGCCTTCGGCATTGGAATTTTTGTGGTATCTAGAACTCCACCGTCTACATACACATACAAAATGTGAACCCAATCGAGGAAGTGGTTTCTTTGCAAGCTCTGGTAAAAAAATCGGCGGAATAATAATGAATAATAAATCAGCCGATTACAATAGGGCTTTAGCCTTATGGCTCGGAGCCATAACTAAGCATTTCTTAAGCGCTGGTATCCAGTTAAGAAAACTGCTCAAAAGCGCTGACAGGAATCTCTAATACAGATGGGGATCTACTGCAGGTTTGTGGTCCTGCAGAGTTAGGTCTTCAGTCTGCTCTGGAAGCCGCCCAGGTCTTGAGGACTTCTGATGTCGAGTAGTAGGCTGTTCAACAACATTGGAGCTGCTCGTGCAAAGCAGCGATCACCAAATCTGGTTGTTCGTGATGTGGGTATACACAGTTATTTTTGATCACCTGAACGCAGATTGTGTCTAGGTTCTTATTCACAAATCATGTTCTTGATATATGCTGGTGCAAGATCTTGTCCTGCTTTGAAGATCAATGTGAAGACCTTGCACTTGATACAGTACACCACCTTGAGCCCGTGAAGGTCCTTTAATATTGGTGTCATGTGATCTCGTCTTTTGGTCTCTGTGACTAGCCGTGCTAGTTGTCAAGAGATGTTGTCGAAGGCCAAGAAGCAAAACATTACAATAGTCAAGATGTGAACTTAAAAAAGAGTTAGAGATACGATGACCCAGTTCAGATATAGTTCGCGTGGTTTATTGATTCACCATAGCAGACGCTAAAATAAACCAAGAGAAATGACATTGTGCAAACAATGTAATAGACTTTGAGTTTCACCTTTAATTAGTCTGCAGTAAATATGAATATTTAAGAAACAAGATACTTTAATGCAGTTAGTATGAAAATCACACTTTAAATTCAAAAGGTATGAAAACCCAACTAAATGTACTGCACTGCATGCTTTGCACAATATCTGTCAAAAATATGCCTATGTATACATTTCATTCAGTTGTATTAAAAACTGTTCTATAAATTTGTATAACATAATCATTCCTAAAGAGTATTTAAGATGGGCATGTGGCCTTCTGCAGGAAAATATACTGTACCACTACTATGTATACAAAACCCCTAATGGTATAGTATCACAGATGCGGCAAAGTTATAAAGCTTACAATTCGGATGCTGCTATAAAATATCCGACATCTATATACACTGATATTAACACGCCCCCAAATCAACGGTACACTAACCTAAAGAATTTGAGTTGGGCATCTGAATTAATACACATTAGTAAGTGATGTATTATGGATTCAGAAATGTAGTCGGCAATAGTTTATTACTAGTGATGAGCACGTGGTCAACAAGAACGCGGACATATCGGAAGAGTTTTCCTCTACTCTTCACAAGCCAAAGGAATTAGACTGCAAGGAATTATTTCCCTTAGACCATCTATGAATATGACATGAAGACAACACTTTCACTCTATGTCAAACTAAAACTGCACAGCATTGTCTATTTTTGTGTTTCATCACTGTTCATATCTAGAGCTTCTTCCTGATTCTTCTCTGAGTCAGATGACACTGGTACTTGAGTTGGTGATTTAACATCAGACAATCGTGATGCGTTCCATACTGGATTTCCCTGCTCGTCCTGAGTTGTGAATGTGGCAGGTCCTTTCTGATCAGTTATTACTGTTGGTGCTGCATATCTATTTTCTCCTTTTAGAACATTCCAGGGTTCTTGATCTGTACTTGATCCCCAACCGAGACACTTGGAGTAAGCTCTAAGAATTACATACACCCCGCTAGTTTCACATGTATCCAATAATGTTTGTGTTAACACAATCCAACTTAAATTTACACATTGTTCGTAATTAGGGACCGACCATTTGATATTCTTGGGGGATGGGGGTTGGATGCTGGGATTTTATCGAAAAAAATTTAAAATATATAGTCCCCGAAAATGTTTGATTAAAGTAATGATTTCTTAAGTGTCGAAAAAGAAGAAATTGTATGCCACATTACAATGTTGCAAGATGTTGATTTAGAAAATAATATTTTAAATATCTGGTTTTGCATCTGTACCTGAACAAATATCTAAACACCACAGCTGCCACATCGAGCGCCAACTTGCAAGCAGGTATCAGTATTAGACTTGAAGTATCTCCTCATGTCTTATGCTAATGTTACTGCTAATATTACAACCAAATCATAATTTAGATCTGTTAAATCTGAGGTAACATAGCTCTTAATTGAAAGCAGTACTTTTATCTCCATTCTACCATGACAAAATGAAACTCGAATTCTTTGGGTAAGTGAATAAATATATTGAGTGAAGCGGCATGGGTTTAGTTTATTATTTTAAATGGGTTGTCGATTTCAGTTCAGGAATTACCAATGATACTATTCAAAATAATAATGGCGATTTATGTGCTTGAACCCTAATTTCGTTAATTTAATATACTTTATTCGCATATATGATAGGCAGTGAAAGTGTGCAGCACAGATACTTTGTAAGCTAGCGGAAGTGGAAATTGAAGAATAAGCAAGCCTTGCAAGATTTAGTACTCCATCGCACGTCACCTTTATGACGACAGACCTCATTGTGACGAGGTAAATCTATAATTGCACATATAATTATTTAGAAGAGTGGACTTAATATATGAACTTAAAATATTTTGATATTGAACAAACGCGAATGTAAATATCAAAATCGAAATAATAATATATATAATTAAGCGGCATCATTTGTTTTCGTTTCTAAGCATGATTGTGAAATAAAGTGCCTGAAGCCGGCATTAAAGTGAACTTCTTAGTAAACAAAGAGAACGGCCTTATCTGTTGTGTTTGACAATCACAAATTTCAGTTATTTCACGACGTTTTAACTTAATATGGAAGGGAAGCCGGAAGTTCTGCAATCCTAGACGTCACCAGTTTCATTGGTTTACTCCCGCTATGTTCGCACGTAACGGTAGCTTTACCATGCCACTGTTACGTTTCATTGTCTACACGAGCTTCTTAGAACACACCCCATCATGTCAACAGTCGGAACATAACACCTGAATTATTTATTTGAGTGTATGACATGAGTTGTTTGAGTGTGAGATGCGTTGTTTCAGAGTATAGCATGCCTTTGAATGTCATGACATGAGCTTTTTGAGTGCATGGCATGACCTGTTTGAGTGTATGACATGATGTGGTTGAGTGTATGACATCATCTGTTTGAGTGTATGACATCTGTTTGAGTGTATTGCATGAGTTTGCGTGTATAGCGTGAGCTGCTTGAGTGTGACATGAGGTGTTTGGGTGTATTGCATGTATTACGGAAGCTTGGCCACTGTTGTGGATAGATGACTATTATTGATGATAATATTGTATTTGATACTGCCTTTGAATACTGTACTACCACTACTGCATACTGCTGTGCAGTAATTTGTATTGATTTATCAACATAATTAATAGTATAATGCAATTGTTGATTGTATGCCATTTGTTGTTTGTTTGTTGGTTTCACACTAAATTCGTTTATAGACAAATGTCATATTGTATTAATTTGGGAATCAACAATATCTGTAGGGAGTTATGTAAGGGTGCGGTCAAAGTAATATGTGTTATGAGACCAACATTCCAAATCTCACATACAACATCGTCTAAATATTCTTGCAATGGGGTTATTGATTTTCTTGATTATCCAATCACGGTTTTCGTGATTATCCAATCACGGTTTTCGTTTACCAAAACAATACGACAGCCAGTTATTTTCTAAATTAATATTTTTTATTTGGTAATGTAGCCTACTTCAAAGACCATATTCCCTCTAGTATATTGTCTCTGCCTACATATATGTGCTTATTTAAATCAATTGCGGATTTTATATTTTTCCAATCACCAGGCATCAATCCATACATTTGATCTGGATTGATGTTTGAGCTCAGAAATTGTTCATTACACTACTCTTATAGATCTGACATAGGCCACAGGCCTTAGGGACCGGCCATTTGACATTCATTGACACTGGGAACAATATATAATTTGCTCCAGTAAATAGTAGAAATGTTGCCTCAGGTTTTACACAAAACGAATGTTCGCTGGAAATTTTACTTGAAATTGTTTCCGGAAGCTCCTACATTCTTGGAGCAGTGACGGAAAATCTTTTTCTAAGACGAAAACTAAAGCATATATATGTAAATGGGTAAGGTCCTGCACTATTTGCATATTTACTTACACATATAATTAAGACTTAATTTTCTTGTATCTCAAATACCACCCATCTTTTCCTCCCAGCAGCTCCGAGTCATAATGTATGCTACTGTCGTTTATATGGTCTGGGAACGTGGTCTTCAAAACATTGAGAATTTTAGGCTCAATGATATGGAAATGTTTCCTCGGAGTATAACCATCCCGTACAGAACGGATGAGAGTCACCACACCAGGAGTGAATGACTGTGAGAGGATAGTCTTGAGATGGTTGGTGGTGTGGTCAATCTCCTTCTCGTCAACGCTGTGGTATGGGATGAGCGTTGTATTTGGCCCATTGTAACCCTGGCATATCACCATGCCATCATTTCGGTTGAAGTCTGTACTCCTTGGGGACTGGTTCATGCACACGCCAACAGTGATAAGTTCCTCCAACTGACGCTCATCAAGGTGAAGGAGGTCGTCGAGTAGACGACCAAGTATAAAATGGGTAGATTCGTTAGGCAGGCACATAACATGCCTAGCCTTTTCCAGTACATTGTGGAGTTTATCAATAACTGAATTCCTCATAGAAAGTGAGTCAGAACATGATCTGTCATCCTTGGCTCTTCCGCTGTCGCAGAGCTTGTGTTGTGTGAGTGTGATCTTTAACATGTCATGAAAGAATTTATCAGCCAGCATTTCATCGTGAGCATTGTCAACACACATAAGCTTCCCTACACTGAATGATATGTCGTAGATTTGAGCCTTACTCATCCCGGCATCGTACAGAGGAGCAGACACAGCTTCACATGCGTAGTAGTCCTCGTCAATGTCCAGAATGACGCTGTCACTCGCCGTGATCCAGGTGCCCGATTTTGCTAGCTCTATAGCCTTGTCTGTACTCACGATCTCCACCGTGCCCTTTAGCGACATATCCATACATCTAGACTCAGGTATGACAACATAATCCTCAGAATCATTTTCAACATCTGCATCAATCCAGGCACATGGGTTGTCTATCCTTAAATAGTCAGACTCTGCGCAAACACAGCGTTCCAGTATGTATCTGTCACCATCAGTCTCCCCATATCTGTACATTACGCCGATTCTCAGTCGAACAGACACGTAGGGGTCGTTCTTTTCATGGAGGAAGCCTCCAGCGTCATACGGGGGCCAAATCCAGATGAAACGATTGATCAACCCTGTGGCAGCAGCGACCTGGAAATATGCCCAAGACCTTTATTCATTGGTGGTGTGTTGTGAAAGAGGGGTTTTTTTATTGAAAAAAAAGAGTAATTTGTTCTCTGTAATTACAAAAAGTCTCAAAATAATTTTGTTGTTGCTCCCCAAATTTTTGTTGGGCTACCTTTTGAATAGAAAAAAAATGTACGTATTGAAACATGACTGAAAGAAATTTTTAAAAAAATCAATATTCATGTTGTATCAACGGGTTTGACCGGTCCCGTGATCAGGCTATAGTGATATGACTGGAATACTGACCACAGGTTAAAACTCCAACCACTACATGAGAGTAATTTGGGTTATTTACATGAATAAAGACGTCGTTCCATTCCATCATTAGCTTCACCTCCCTCTGGTTGGTAGGTAACCGAAAGAGAGGCATCTTCCTCCAATACTCTGGCATGGCGGCGTCTGAGTGACCGTCTATGTGAATCTGCCGAGAGGAGTCAGGATTGTAGAAACATGCAGTACCGAGCAGCAATTACAAGTATTGCTACGTCATTCATTTACAGGTGGGATCTCACCATTCATTTACAAGTCGTCTGCTGCGCCGCAAGTCGCTGTGCAGAGTTGCGTCCCTTGGGCGTTTCAAAATTCTGTGGACTTGGATTCGAATACCGGTTCACCCTGGTTATATATACAGCGCCATGCACGTGCACGTGGGTTTGCCTACCACATAAATCTGACACTCCGAATATATAACTGAAAGGGGCATTAAACCAAGTTCACTCACTCCTTTAGCGACATTTTCATTCATTTGTTTCCTCTAAAAAAGAACTAACACCGCCCTATATTCTTCTGCCTACCTGAATGTAGAATACTGATATAATGTTACTATCACAATCAATATGGAGTAGGTCTTAATGAGTAATAAAATACAACTTTAATGCGTGTGATAAAAATAAGTTTACATCCGTCAAGGTGAGTGAGCTTAATAATCAACAGTCAACTATGTTCGAATAACAAAGGGTTCGATTACCAGAAGGTTCCCTTGCTTCTTAATTGCCCTACTAGCTGCGGCCGAGAACCAGTACATCAAAGCTGCAACAGACACAAAAAGTACATCAGTGCTCTAAAAGACTCACGCAGTACATCATAACTACAACGGAGACACATAGAACATCAGTGCAACACCAGACACAAACTGTATGTCAGACCTGCAACCAACACACATATCAGAGCTGTAACAGAGACACAAAGTACATCAGTACTTCAACATACACAAAGTACATCAGAACTGCAACATACACACAGTACATCACTACTGCAGCATACACAAAGTACATCAGTACTACAGCATACACACAGTACATCAGTACTGCAGCATACACACAGTACATCAGGACTGCAGCATACACACAGTACTTCAGTACTACGGCCTACACACAGTACATCAGTACTGCAGCATACACACAGTACATCAGTACTGCAGCATACACACAGTACATCAGTACTGCAGCATACACACAGTACTTCAGTACTACGGCATACACACAGTACATCAGTACTGCAGCATACACACAGTACATCAGGACTGCAGCATACACACAGTACATCAGTACTACGGCATACACTCAGTACATCAGTACTACAGCATACACACAGTACATCAGTACTGCAGCATACACAAAGTACATCAGTACTGCAGCATACACAAAGTACATCAGTACTGCAGCATACACAAAGTACATCAGTACTGCAGCATACACAAAGTACATCAGTACTGCAGCATACACAAAGTACATCAGTACTGCAGCATACACACAGTACATCAGTACTGCTGCATACACACAGTACATCAGTACTACAGCATACACACAGTACATCAGTACTGCAGCAAACACACAGTACATCAGTACTGCAGCATACACACAGTACATCAGTACTGCAGCATACACAAAGTACATCAGTACTGCAGCATACACAAAGTACATCAGTACTGCTGCATACACACAGTACATCAGTACTGCAGCATAAACACAGTACATCAGTACTGCAGCATACACACAGTACATCAGGACTGCAGCATACACACAGTACATCAGTACTACGGCATACACACAGTACATCAGTACTGCAGCATACACAAAGTACATCAGTACTGCAGCATACACAAAGTACATCAGTACTACAACATACACACAGTACATCAGTACTGCAGCATACACGCAGTACATCAGTACTGCAGCATACACACAGTACATCAGGACTGCAGCATACACACAGTACATCAGTACTACGGCATACACACAGTACATCAGTACTGCAGCATACACAAAGTACATCAGTACTGCAGCATACACACAGTACATCAGTACTGCAGCATACACACAGTACATCAGTACTGCAGCATACACACAGTACATCAGTACTGCAGCATACACAAAGTACATTAGTACTGCAGCATACACAAAGTACATCAGTACTGCAACATATACACAGTACATCAGTACTGCAGCATACACACAAACACATTCCCCTACATTCACGCCCCCACCACATCCCCACCCACCTCATCACAACAAGGGTGGCACGGGTGGCCCAGTCGTCTAAGGCTCAGCAATTCGCTGTGCAGAGTTGCGTCCCTTGGGCACGCCAGAAACCTATGATTGTAGGTTCGAATCCCGGTTCGCCCCGATTATGTTTCTAGGTCTTTCAGCACCATACCCGTGCTCGTGGGTTTCACAGAAGTGGGAAACGTCCGAGACCTGCATCACTTCAGGCTTTCCTCCCACATTAAGCTGACACGCCGTGATATAGCTGTAATACTGTTAAAGGCGGCGTTAGACCCAACTCACTCACTCACTCATCACTACAAGATCCTCCTCTTCAGACACGCCCACCTGATCACTGCAACATCGCCTCCTACAGTCACGTCCCAAACACCACCTAATAAATCACTACCAAATCGTCTACTCTAGTCACGTCCCCACACCTCCACTTCATCACAACAACATCTACTCTAGTCACATCCCCACTACATCCCCACACCATCACTATCGTCTCCCACAGTTACGTCCCCACACCACCACCTCTTCACGACAACATCGCCTCGTACAGTCACGTCCCAAACAGCACCTAATAAATCACTACAACATCGTCTACTACCTTCATGGTGTTCTTCCATAACGTTTACGACGCCGAAAGCGGGGAGTACGAGGGATTGATCCATGTTTGTTTTTAAATCGGTGTTCGCCGACGTTTCCACCCTCGATGTAGCACTCGTCCTATTAAGCCGCAGCAGCAACACCACCACGGCGACCCACATCAACATCACGACGGATAAGGTCTTCTTTGTCAGCAATTTCATGATGTCTGTTGTGAGAAGCGCAGACGAGCGAGCATCAGCACGTTGTTGGGCCACTAGATGACAGGGACACTTTTAACATGATTAACAATCCAAATCCACTCTCCGTGTAAGTTGATTTTACATTTGGCCTTTTTCCTTGTATATACATACACAGCGTTCAAAACTGTTAAGCATGTGTAGAGTGTTTTTTGTTTCTGGCCTTGTCACAGATTAGTAACTGAAGCTACATACCTTCTGGTACATATCACACCTATTGTAGTTGGAGCTACATGAAGTTTCATACCTGATGGCATCTGTTTACAACTGCAGTAATTGAAGCTACATACCTGTTAGAACATGTCCACTTACCATAACTGAAGCTACAAACCTGCAGGTATATGTTTCATTTGTCGTTACTGAAGGTGCATGCCCACTGGTCTGGACGATGTGTTTATGCGTTAGAAATCCTACTTGTTGATCTATATATAGTTTGAATAAGTATCGACTTTACCGGCAACTGTCATGTTGATCTACCAAATGTGACCAAAATCTGACGTAATTTTGCTCGTATTTATTCTTCTAACGATACTTGCTTTGAGTACAACGCTGTATATTTCAACTGAGTCGTGGGCGTTAAACATTGGCTTCAGCCAATACAGTGGACCTACGCTTAGGCTTTGAAAATTATATTAAGTACAAAAGAAAATGAAGATGGAAAAGAGATGGGAACCTGAACCTGTTGGAAATCTAGATTTACTTTATTTAGGGCTATAGCATTACATTAAGGTGGCCACAATGCTTTATGTGACGTAATTCTGCTCATATTTATTTTTTTAACCTTATCAGTAAATTTGCATAAACATAAACAACGGAGGAAACTCTACATAGCCCGTGGGAAGTACGACCGTAAAATCTCGACCATCTATTAGACATTCCAGAATGTTCTTTCATTTTAGAATTTTGAATCGAGAACTTTGTCAAAATATTTTTTAAGATAGGAAGATCGGTGTTTCGATCCCATACAAAAATACGTTAAAAGAAGGCGCTTGTTGTTACGCTGCCTGGCGTTCGGAATTATGGGGATAAAAGAAGGTATGGCTGGCCATGAATCAGTATAAAACTGCGGCATGGTATCTCAATGGGCTAGCACAATAATATACAGTACATGCGCCACACACACACGTGTATTCACGTCGTTATAGAAGTGCAATGTCTTTGAACGCGACGTTACACCTCATTTCACGTCACCTCTTTACCTGACGTAGCATTTATAACCATCTGAATCTATTTCCCGATGCATGCGGAGAACTGCCTTTGTGGCTCGGATACCACGTTGTTGTCTTTCGCCATGGCCATTTATGTATATTTCCTGCGTAATTTAATGAAAGAAAAAACTGCCCAATCCAAAGCAAGACTGTATTCGTTGTTTAAATATTCTTAACTTTTGTAACTTTGAAGCAACTTTCCATGAACCTGTAGAAAATAGAACAGCGTGTCATCGACTACAAAGTAAAACTGGAAGGTGATTCACAATTAAACTTCTTTAATCCGGACGGTGGTATTCTAAATGAAATCGTCCAGATTAATAAAGTTCAAGGTATGATAAGGGCATCTTCAAGAATGGCGGACATTTTGGCTGTGCGAAGCGCCCATTCATGCAGAATATGTGAAGCATAAAATGAACATATATAATGAAGGACGACATATCCTTTGATGAAACAAAGGGTACTAAATGAAGGTTTTACACCTGCCGGGCTACAATGGAAACGTATAACATCTGTTTATAAGAACGTATTTTTCAATAATTTTAACATAAAAAATAAATTAGGGAATTCGGTTACAAAATCATCCATTCTCCTGATAAGAATTTTTATACTCATTTAACTGTAGGATATGGTTTCTGTTATCCATGTAATGAATTTAATTGGATAACTGGGTTATCTGTTGCCGGACATTAATCAAGTACACAATATAATGACCTATTAAATGATATGAACTTCAATATTGTGACATTTAATCTTTTTCAGACCTTTGCACTTGAAGTGATGGTATCATTTCAAATTGACAGGTCAAGCGTCATGATTTCTTTCAAATCACAGTAACATCCCTTGACCGAAGTGGATTAAGACCACGTGGTGAAATGCTGTCATCATCAACGATTAAGGGTTTTTCGTCGACTTTACAGTTCTGTAATTCATCGAGGGGGTAGGTGGGCAGATGTAATAAATAATACGCTTAATAATTAATAAAGCACCACAGCAACATAAACCTGTAAAAGTAATGATGGTGGTGGGTAATACTAGAGATAATAGGATTCTATAATCATATGATAAAGTACAAAGTAGCAAGTAGTAAATGATAATTGTATATATTAACTTTATATGATTTTATAGTGTATATGAATATGTATAGAAATAGGTAAGCTACACGAGTGCTGGCCAATACCTACGGTGTAAAAAATGAATTACAAAAGAAAGCTTAATGTTATGATATTAAATAGCTTAAGTATGTGTATAGCATAGCTGGCTCTAATAATATATAACAGTTAAGCTGTTTTCAGTGTATATGGGGCTTACTAAATAAAGCAAAAGAAGGAGCAAAGCCTCGCCTCAGTCTGGAAAGGTTGGGCTGGGCGAGGTAGGATTGTTAGTGGTGCAATATGTGTGAATAGAGCTGCTTATCGGGTGTCCTGTATTAGTTGGCTGGATATGGGCGATTTGCCGCGCGGACGTCGTAGAAGACAATCCGTGCTGGAAATTTGGATCCTGATCCTATATGTGAAATTGTTGTCGTTTTAGCCTAAGTTGATAGCAGTGTTTGTTTGGGATGGTCTAAAATCTGTCTATAAGGTTGGTGTTTTTAATAAATCTGACGAGCAATGGATTCAGGTTGATTGCAAGATGGGCATACCTTGTCAGTTTTCATTGTGCTTTTTGTGACCGAGTCTCTGCGTGAGATGGCCACTTCAACTTTCCTTTCATTTGAGTATGACTATGGGTTTTAGTGGATCTTGGGCTGCATTTTGTATACCCATCTGCCGGTCTTACTTGCGTCACACTGGGCTTGCCATCTTTGGACTATGAAGGCTTTGATTTTGCTTTTTATCTCTACTTGACTTGAATAGGCTCTATCTCCACTTTGCCTAGAGCTAGCTTCGCCAGTATGTCTGCTTTTTCATTTCCATGAATATCTATGTGACACGGGATCCAACACAGCTCCACTTGTTGCCCTTGGTCCGATAGTTTTGTATATTCGTATAGAAAGTTATTGATTGTGCTTGGTCTCGATTTTGACTTCCTGCAGCTGATGGCTTGAAGTGCGCTTAGGGAGTCTGATAGGATGACTGTCTTTGCTTCCCGTAGTGATGGTATGAGTTTTAGTGCATGATGAATTCCCGCCCATTCAACAGTGAATACTGACTGATCATCAGGCAGGCGGACGGACTGAATGTGCTTTTGATTTGGAGCTGTGCATATGGATCCCGTAACCAGCAGTGTTGTTGATAGATTTTTTTGTTTCCATCAGTGTTCTAGTATATATGGGCCCAGCTGTCCCAGGTAGTTTGAATTTTAGTGATAGCTACTGATCGTAGTAGGGTTGGGTTTCCTCTTTTTAGTGACTTCTGATGTTAAAGTAGTGTCAACTTTGGAAGGTCTTTTAGTTTAGGGATGGTGTCACCCTGTGTAGTGACTTTCTGGTGGCTGAATATCATCGCAATTTTGACTTCGGATGAGTTCTCGTAAAAATATCCCAGATTGCTTAAGTGCGAGCTAGGGCTTCATCTCAGGTTTTTTTTGTCTTGCCATATTTTTTTCTCTTGAAAGGTTGAACCCCCATTTATTACACCAATGACCTACTCCATTAAAAGGGCTGGTTGTTTTTTTTTCGGATTGGTGACATATCTCTGTGGTTTACCCATGTTGCGTCATCATCAGCGAATTGGGACGTTTGGGTAGGAGAGTTGACATGGTCAAATAGATAATTGATCATGATGTTAAACAGAGTTGGGCTTATAATGCTATCCTGTGGCATTGTAGGATGTGTATACGAAAAGCTTGAAGATGAACACCATTTTTCACCATTTGATGTGCTAAGTTCGTTGATGAAACTCTGAAATGTAAATCTGCACTTGATAGTAAGTAGATTGTGTCATCTACCGCCTATATATATGGTTATGATATTGTTTTAATAACTTCGTACATGGGCCGATGGACTCAAAAATAAAACAAAAATAAACTTACTTACTGAGGTGAATCATTTAAAGATGTGATTACGAACACATTGTCAAATAGGTTGGTAGCGAGTGCACGGAGGAGAGCATGTGAACTTGGGTAGATCTACCACCTACAATAAGCGGCAACTTTTACATGTAGCGTTTGAGGTTGACTGAATTATTTTGAAAAAGGACATCACCAACGTGCCGGGTAAGTTTTAACATGCAATGTTTGCTTATCATCACAAGCTGTTAACCATTACGCATTTTAGAGACGAGATCTTCGCCCGGATTAATTCCCTTTGATTATTACAGTGAGTGAGTTGGGTTTAACGCCGCTTTTAACAATATTCCAGTTATATCACGGCGTGTCAGCTTAATGTGGGAGGAAAGCCCGAAGTGATGCAGGTCTCAGACGTTTACCACTTCGGTGAAATCCACGAGCACGGGTATGGTGCTGACAAACCTAGAAACATAATCGGTGCGAACAGGGATTCGAACCCACAATCATAGGTTTGTGGCGTGCACAAGGGACGCAACTCTGCACAGCGAATCGCGGCGCCTTAGACGACTGGGCCACCCGTGCGCCCCCCCCCCCCCCCCCCCCCTCCCCCCCCTGATTATTACAACGAAGTGTTAATCTGCTGTCAATTATTAATAATTTGGATATCATATTTGATTGAAATGCAAATGAAAAGAGTGTAATTCCAGTTATAATGTTTGTATATTTGAAAATATATCATGCTTTAGCATGTTAAATGTGTAAATTATAATAGAAATCGCGTGTTGAAAAGAGAATTTCCAAACTGCATTGCTAATATCGTATGATAACTCCCGAGACGTTTGTGTCAACTGCGTAACACACCATAATGCCTCGAGTTATCGTAGTAACGCAATCTTAAATGTAATCGCTTTGTACTTGCAGTCTTAAGTTTCAAACTATAATCTTTTCTCTTGTCATCAATACTTCCTATTCAGATTACATACGAACATAGGCCTCTGTATGTTCCGTGACTTGGAGTTGAAGAACAATTCTTTCTTTCACTAAATCAATTGACATTATCACTTCAGTGCTTATATGTTGGGATCGTGCACCAACCAACTCTCTTTTACGGTTCAAAGATTATGTTAGTATTTCCACACAAAATCATTCTACATGTATAACATCAGCCATGTGCTGTTACACAACATAAATACATCCCACTGAGAGAATCGGCCTCAGACAACAAAGAGCTGTCTGGAATAAACTAAGTACTTGGTAACCCATGAAACCATAGACTACACTGTGCTCTACAACCACAACATGCTATGTTCACAGTCTTGAGTGGAATTGAGCTGTTCTCTTATTCTGCTTGACAACTCGGCATTCATGTTGCCAATGTGAGCTCTCGCCGTCGTTGGTAGAAACATGTGTTATCAGTCTTTATAGCGTTCTTTATGGATTCTGGATGACAAGCATTGATGATGTTGTGCGCATTACTTCGTATGAACAGAACGACAGCTTGACGTTACATTACTTCCACGGTTTAACAGGACGCCTGTGCCGTGACGATTTTGTCTATTGTCTAGCGACAAATTTGTCTATTACTTATCACCTATCAGCGACAATTATCTGTTGGCTTCCCTTGTTTAAGTTTCCACCTTTGTTATCTTATTACTTTTGTTGTTCTTACATGTAGATATATGTGCTCTCTGTCTCATAGCATTCACCTGATAAAGGAGTAAGAACATACTCCGAAACGTTGTGTTCTTCAAAATATAGACCTTAACATACATAAATTCTCTACCTTTTGTGTATCACTTCTAAATGCTGTTCAAAGACAAGATGTATATATACCTGGATGCTGAAACTGCGATGGTTTATCTTTCTAACGACCCTGTACAGCATGTGACTGTAATGACCAAGGTGATGAATGCCTCCATTTATTACTATGTGCATATTTTAAAGATGTTCGGATTTCATACTTTTCTGCATATTTTACAAAAATCATATATTTATGTTACATAACATCTTGGTTTAATAACATAGTGTTTCAAATAAAATAACAAGTGTCTCCTCAAATAATACTTGCAAATTTCAGAACGATAAAAGTACATTATGTGATGTAATCCATCACAAATGGATGTGCTACGTAGTACTGTCAACCTCCTTTGTTGTTTGTGGGTTTGTTTTTTGACGCCGTCTTTCGCAATATTCCAGTAATATTACTCATTGTGCCCATGTTGGGAATCAAACCCGGTCCTTCATGGTGACAAAAAAAAGAAGTCAAAATGGCCACAAACCCAAACTCAAAACGGCCACAGGTAAAATGTCAAAATGTCTCAGATAATAAATGAAAGGGAGCGGGATGTGTCCAGAGTGCACATGTTAGATATTGTTTTATTGTACCAATCTTTTGTGAAAACATGAATAAACTTTTATCATATTGAGGAAGCCTTTCAGTGTTTTAATTTAAAAAAAATCCTACACAAGGATGCGTCTCTCCTTGGCCTGAATTAAGGTGAGGTGGGGTAAAATGGGGATGAATTAATAACTGTGTGCACATGGTACATGTTGACAACTGTTATACAATGTATATGATACAATTAATGTGACACAATACTTAAGTTTGTCTTATTTCTTATGAGGCCGTTTTGAATATGGGTTGTGGCCGATTTGACTTTACCTTTTGAGGTCGTTCTGACATGAGGCCGTTTTGACCTGCTCTGTTTAATATCAACATGCAATATTGATGACCAAGGGGCGGTCGGGTAGCCTAGTGGTTAAAGCGTTCGCTCGTCACGCCGAAGACCCGGGTTCGATTCCCGACATGGGTACATTGTGTGAAGCCCCTTTTTGGTGTCCATCGCCGTGATATTGCTGGAATATTGCTAAAAGCGGCTTAAAACCATACTCACTCACTCACTCACTATTGACGGCCAATTGTTCCCCTATTCAACGTGGCAACTCGGCATCAGTGCGGCGTTTGTGAGCTCTCGCCGACGCCGATCGATACAAATGGAAACATATTCTTATCAGGTTTTATAGTGCCTGAAGACTGGATGACAAGCGTGTTGTAGTTATTAAGAGAGCGACAGCTTGACGTAACAGTACACCCACGCTGTAAAAGTACGCAGTGCCGTGATGATGAAAGATGTATATGCACTTACTACATGATTATATATGGATCTTATTTATCTTTGGTTGGTTGGTTTGTTGTTTAACGCCGCAATCAGCAATATTCCAGCTTAATGACGACGGTCAGTCAAAAATCGAGTCTGGACCAGATAATCCAGTGAATAATATCATGAGCATCGATCCATGCAATTGGGATCGATGACATGCATCAACCAAGTCAGCGAGCCTGACCACCCAATCTCGTTAGTCGTCTCTTACGACAAGCATAGTCGCCTTATACGGCATGCATGGAAGGCAAAAATCATGGCATGGGATGACTGACCACAGGAGCTGGGCGATACCAATGTCATCGTATAGAACAAACGTTTTACAACAAATAAAGAAGCTGGTTCCTGACGGTTCTGGAGCTGAAACGACGATTGGGCAACTACAGCTGTTTCAGGCGAGTACATGTACATCACCGGTCTGAGCATGTTTCTCGACTAAACGGCTTACGACAGTGTGATGATACCCCAAATTCCGACCAATGGCATTATAAGACGTTCCTGCGTTATGCATGCCGATTATTTGCCATCTTGTGGCGTTTGATAATCGCCTTCGTGCCATGGTCACACAATGTCATGGAATAACTGTTTAAAACCGAGCTTAAGAAAGCACATTTAACGTTTGGATATACTGCTTTTAGAGATACTCGAGGGTAGCATGCCGCACGGGCATACCATGCATGGCACGAGAGCTTTCGTCACGCTTGATTGATTACATCATCTCGAGAATAAATAATTCTTCCCGTAATTATATATTTACAAATATTACTGTTACAAATATTGGGACCAAACAATAATGAAATAAATATATTAGGGTGTGCTTGGCTTTTTTCTTTGTGTATATAAAAAAACCTAACAAACCAATATTCGTCATCATTCTTTGAAGCAATATGAAAGTATCTTCCACGTAGATGAAAGTATCATCGTCACCAACTCTGAACTTCCAGCCGAACACTCCCTCACACCCCCACACCCCCACACCTCCACACAAATACCACGCACGCGCATACACGCACACACACACACACACATACACCGACACCCCCCCCTCTCTCTCTCTCTCTCTCTCTCTCTCTCTCACACACACACACACACTAACACTAACACTGACATACACACACTAACACTAACACACTTACACACTAACACACTAACACACTAACACACTAACACTAATACTAACACACACACAGGGAAGACATGTTTCTTTTGATCGCAGCAATACGTCATCACGTCGTGACTGCCACCACACTCAGATATGGCCTGCGGAACACTAGTAGCGTTAACGTTTCTACTCTAAGTAAGGCTGGTCTCCGGTCACGTTGGGCATGCATTCGCATCCCACTGATCCGACATCACAGGCAGGCACGTTTGGGTTTCAGTTTTCGTCAGATACACTCATTTTGACGGGTCATCTGACTGATTTTTGAGTTTGTTGGCATTGTGTGGCACATGGCCACGGACTTTTGTTCATTAAAGGTGTCAATATTTCAACAGATGTACACGATTTGACATATTATCTTTTAAATTGGTCAGATTTAGCAAACTTCTAGTAATTACTTTATAAGAGTAACCATTAAGTACTGACTTGGTATTGCAGTGTAGAGTAACACTGGGAAGTTATCTTATACATGTATGTAAACTTTATTGTAGCTGATCGAAATATGTTCGAATAAGTTCGAATATTTACCCGTGGTAAGTTGTGTAGAGCAACTGATCAATAGACAATGTCAACTTGTGGCAGGTGTGACACTAGTTATAACATCAGGTTGACACGTGTCATAGCAAGTTCCAAACACAACACTAAGTTAGACTTGATTGCTTCATTCACCTAAGGATGGTCACAATCATGGATTCTCTCAAACATGAACAACGCGCTGTAATAACATTCCTTACCAAGGAGGGATGCAAAGCAAAAGAAAACCATGATCGCATGTTTAAAGTGATTGGTAAGGATGCTCCTGACTATTCCACAGTTTGCCGTTGGTATCTACAGTTTAAAAGGAGTAGGGAGTCCATAGACGATGACCCAAGGTCAGGCAGGCCTTCAGATGCCACCCAACCGGAAACCATTGCTGCTATAGAAAGTAGAATTTTGTCTGACCGAAGAGTGAAAGTATCTGAACTTTCTAGGGAATTCCAAATATCAGTTGGAACCATTATTCATGAGCATCTTGGTATGTCCAAGGTATCCGCAAGATGGGTACCTAGAAACCTCAGCGCTCAAGATCGCCATTAGAGAACTGAACGTTGTCGAGACCTCCTGGATCTCTATACTGCTGATGAAGCCGGATTTCTTTCTCGTCTAGTGACAGGTGATGAAACATGGACCCAGAAACTAAATTGGCATCCATGCAATGAGAGCACCCTAATTCTCCGCCTCCGAGGAAGTTTCGCACTCAACCATCGGCTGGCAAGGTAATAGCCACCATATTTCGGGATGCAATAGGCATATTACTGATTGATTACAATTAATGGACAGTATTATGCTAAAGTAATGAAAGAATTGCGAAGATCTATTCGCCAGAAACGCCGTGGGATGTTTACACGTGATATTCTACTTTTGCATGACAGCATTCCGGTTCACAAGTCGCGAATTGCACAGGCCGCCATATGTGAATGTGGATTCGAACAGTTAAATCACCCACCCTACAGCCCAGACTTAGTCCCCACTGACTACTTCCTGTTCCGGCAAATGGAATCTGCCCAACGTGGAAGACGCTTCCAGGATGACGAGGAGGCTGCCACAGAGGCGTGGTTAGATGGCCAATCTGCGGATTTCTTTAAAAGTGGTATTAAAAGCTTGAAGGACAAATTGAATAAGTGTATTGATGTAAATGGAGATTATATTGAAAACTAAAAGTACAAAAGATATTCTGTGACTTGGTCTTATATTGAAGTAGCAAAACTTATTGAACGCCCCTCGTAACAGAAGATTTTATTTAAACGTAATGGTTGGTACATCAATGTGCATGCTGTTTCTCTCCATGATGCTGGCATTGAAAGGGATAAAGAATGGACTGGTCCGTTCAGTAAGTATGTGTCCCAAGTGTGTGAGTGAGCAGCTGAACTGACATTATTATTAATGTTAAAAGTATAAGCTAGTACAAGCAGGCATGCACATTCAACAGATTATATATTGGCACTAGTCCCATAGTCCTTGCAAAACTGCCCAATAGTTAAGATATCATTAGGACTTATAGAAATGTGCTCTTTTTGGGTTTCGCTATATCTTATCATAAAAAAAACTAGTGGACTAAAAATGTTTAGTCTTTATCTCTGTGTAACAAGATCCCAGGGTACGGAGCATTGCTGAAAACCACCTCTGGTTCGTCAGTATCATGGAGAACTCTCAGGTTTCACATAGTACCAGGTGTTTCCTGCTATAAATCGGACTTCCTTAAGATAACTGAAATACTGCTGAAAATCAGTGAAAATGAGCAATTAACCTAACTCTACTCACTCATCATGATCATCATTAAAATCTTGTTTCTTTCATTATTTTTTACATTCTGCTTTACTGTAGAAATTGTTTTGCAAAAAAATGGAATAACGCACATTAAACCACCCACACCACTCTCACATAGCACAAACCCCACACACATGAAAGAACTCACACCAAACACACATTCCACACCCTTACATCACACACTCGCACATCGCACATACATCAACCCCACACCGCACGCACACAGACTCTCTCCCTCCCTCCCTCCCCTCCCCCCCTCTCCCCCCCCCCCTCTCTCTCTCTCTCTCTCTCTCTCTCTCTCTCTCTCTCTCTCTCTCTCTCTCTCTCTCCCTCCAATAGTGCTAAGCTTACCAGTAGTATGACCAAGACAGACATACATTCTGTTCCAGGAACGACCTGCAAACCCTGTGGAATAGGTGTGTTCACCAGTCCATATGCGATGGTGTCAAGTGAATTGTACCATGTGTTCAGGGTGCTGTTTACATTCTTCTGGATGGAAACTACTGAAACTACTTCAATATGGAAACAGATGTAATTGTTGGATTTTTCTTTATACACCAGAAACTTCAGTCTCGGTATCCTTGACTTTATACCCACTCGAAAGCCCGCGTGGTGGAAACATGTAGCCTGAGACACCCAAGCGTGACAATTATAGGGGGTCTTGGCCAAAATTTAGATTGACTGACGCTTCACTTGATTTTCAAAGTTATAAACAAAAGAAGCTAATATTTGAATGATAGGAAATCGTCTTTTCGGCATGAATCAAAATAAACTTTATAGCATTCGTGGGTTTTAAAAAGACCAACTCGTCTTCTACAGGAAGCAAATTAGTGGCAATGAATGGCATAATTACTTCAAACAGTTACAGAATTCAGGTCAAACCACCTCGATTTTTATACTAGATAAAGTTAATCAGCATTTATTCGAACATGATCACATTGTAACAATTGCAGTGAAGGACTACCTGATCAACTTAATAGAGACATAACCCTTCTGGAAGTTACAGAGACAATCCGTTATCTTAAATGTCATAAAATTTTAAGCTGCATGTTGCGATGGAATTCCATCGGAATTACTTAAACATTATACAATCCAAATATCTCCGATAGTAATGAATTTGTTTAATGAAAAAATGAAAACTGGGAATTTCCCGATTGATTGGTGCAAGGCAATCATATGCCCCCTTCATAAACAAGCCACTTTATCTGATCCAAACAACTACAGACTGAGGAATCTCTCTATTATCAGTGAAAGGTTTTCACCAAAATATTAAAGCAGAGACTCCAAAATAATGTTATTTATGAAAATCAAGCTGGATTCAGGAAAGGTTATTCGACGGTGGTTAACATGTTTTCACTTTATGGTATGATTAGAAAATACCTATCTAAATCAACAGTGGGAGATTTTATGTTTTCTTCATAAACTTCTCCAAAGCCTATGACTGCGTATAGCACTCTTTACTTTGGCATCGACGTTTTAGCTATGGAATACCTGAAAATATTTTAACTGTTTTAAGAAAAATGTATTCAAACCTACAGACTTGTATACGGATAGATCAAGGTCTCTCAGACGTTTTTTCAGTGCTGATTTGGTACTCGCCAAGGATGTATGGTAAGCCCAATGTTATTTTCACTATATATCATCGTACTGGTAATTGAGATGCCTACTTCAAACTGTAGAGGCATTTTCTAATCTGAAGATTATCCCAATAGCTGTTCACTTCTCTATGCCGATTGTGTCGCTAACTCTGCAGATTCTGCAAGCAAACTCCATGAACAAATAAATTGCGTTAGCAACTTCTGTGAAAATTGGGATATGGACCTATATATACAAAAATTGAAGATTGTTGTATTCCGAAATGGAGGATATCTATAGCAGAATGAAAAATGGTATTACAGGGGCTCACAGATCGAAACCGTCTCCTGTTATAAATATCTTGGTCTTTATTTTACACCAAAACTCGTTTGGACGAGATAGTGACAGGTGTTGGCAAAGCAGGCGGAGAAGGTATGTCCGCTTATGCCGAGTTGACAGTACACATATTTTGCAAATCCTGCAATCGACCGAAATCTGCACGGAAGAACCGGGTGTAGATTTCGTAACGCGATTTTGATTGGTCTATGCATAGATTCGTCAATCCGGCCAAAATATAACTCCAGAAGGCAGCCAAGGGTTGAAACTGGACTATTGTCAGTTAACTCCTTTGCCTCGGTATATTTATATATAGCATACACACACAACATAGCATACTGCGTTCGTAGCTAATTATACACTACAAGACATACTGCACTTAGCCAATCACACACAATAAAGCATACTGCACAAGTGGCCAATCACACACAATATAGCATTCTGCACACGTGGCCAGTCATTCACATTATAGCATAAGCACTGCCCAGAGTCAATCACACACAATATAGCCTACTGCATCCATAGCCAATCACGTACAAAATAGCAAACTGCGTCCGTAGCCAATTAAACACAATATAACGCTCTGCACACATGGCCAATCGCAAACAATATAACATACTGCACACATGGCCAATCACACACAATATAGCATACTACACACATGGCCAATCACACACAATATAGCATACTGCACACATGGCCAATCACACACAATATAGCATACTGCACACATGGCCAATCATACACAATAAAGTATACTGCACACATGGCCAGTCATACACACTTTAGCATACTGCCCTGAGTCAATCACACACAATATAGCCTACTGCACCCATAGCCAATTATACACAACACAGCATACTGCACATAGCCAATCACACACAATGTAGCATACTACACCAATAACCAATCACGTACAACATAGCATACTGCGTCCGTAGCCATTATACACAATAAAGCGCACTAGGTCTGGACGTCCCTCAACTTACATCAAATAAGGATTCAATCAATGAGATAAAAAAAGTTTATACTTTCAGATAGAAGTATTACCATTGCTGAACTTGAGGAAGACACAGGTGTAAGTTATGAATCCATTGAAACTATTATTCATGGACTCTTACAGATGAATAAGATATCTGCTCTTTGGGTGCCAAAGTTTCCAAATTCTGATCTTCAGGAAAAAAAGAACAGACATTTCACCAGAAAATTTAGAGATTAGTAACGTTTGGTGAAAAACATCAATCCATGGAATGGCACATTCTCCAGTACCAGAGAAATCCATGTCTTCAAGATCAGTGAAGAAAGTTATTGCCACTGTACTCAGGGATGCAAAGGTGTGATCATTGTTTATTACTTAGAAAGTCAAAAGTGCCGGTGCCTGCTGATTTGCGTCATCGCCTGAGAATCTATCAAAGAAAAGCGGCGAGGAATGATGACTGATGGAGTTCTACTACTTCATAACAATGCTTCTTCTCGCACCTCTCGACTGATGTGCGACAATGTGGGTTCGAAGAGTTTCCTCACCCTCAATACTCGGCAGACCTGGCACTAAGTGATTTCCACCTGTTTCTTAACTGACAGAACACCTTCGTGGAAAGCGCTATGACGACAGCGATGACCTCAAAGCTGCCGTGAATGGTTTTTTTCAGGTTGGCTTCGGTAAACTTCTTCCTGACTGGAATTGAAAGCTTCACTGTCGATATGAGATGTGTATTGAAAAGCACCGAGATAATGTTGAAAAATAAAATTAAAAGCACTTTCGCAAATGTTGATTTTGTTTGTGAGGCTTAGAACCTTTTGACCAGCCCTCGTATTAAAGGGAAAGAGTTGTATTCTTTCTGCTTTGAGACATGGCAGACACAGTCGCGGCCAGGTATATGTTTATGTAGAGGTTCGCACTGCACCAGAAAGATCATACTTGTCGATATTTGAGAAGAACGTATAGAGCTTATCCCGAATAAACGATCTGTGAGAAAGTGAACTTCGTCTACTGTTTCGTTATAGCTGGAAGGGGGGAATGTTTGATCAGTTTAAAATGGCTGTTGGAAATGTCGGATATATCTGGAATATGGAACCTCACTGACCACTCACAGTTCTGACCAGTCCAGATTGATTGGTCAGCCATACTTATATACCACATACAAACATGACACACGTCAAACACTCACTCACACACACCTCACGCACAACCACACACGCCACATATACATATAACACACCACGCACGCGACATATACATATTACACACATCATACGTACAACCACACACAACACACTCACAAAAACTACTTTCTCTCTCTCTCTCTCTCTCTCTCTCTCTCTCTCTCTCTCTCTCTCTCTCTCTCTCTCTCTCTCTCTCTCTCACACATCACTCTCGATCATCCTCCCCACAGATCACACATCACACACCACACTTCAGCCACACACCACACCGACACTATCGTCACACGTCACACACACACACACACACACACACACACACACACACACACACACACACACACACACACACACACACACACACACACACACACACACACACACACACACACACACACACACACACACACACACACACACACACACACACACACTCACTCACACACATTACAAACACCATAAATACTGTACACAAATGCACTCCCTCTCCCTCCTCCTCTCTCCCTCTCTCTCTCCCTCTCTCACACACATACACCCACATACACGCGCGCGCACACACACACACACACACGCACGCACGCACGCATGCACGCACGCACGCACGCACGCATGCACGAACACCACAATTATTTACACACGTACTCCCACTCTGTGATGTTTGTGGTGATGTAGCTGAGTCAGAGTATGACCACCTACATACTTCCAAAGGTCAACACTATGAAACTATAGTCAAACACCTACCTAGAGGCATGACCTAATGAATCACAGCTGAACTATTTTTTCGCCTTAGGAGGGATTTTAATAAATAATAAATCAGTTGTAACCGTTGCGTTTTGTCACAGTTGATTAACTACAAGCAAACATGTAAAACCGTGTGACGTGACGTGCGCCGCCCTGTTGTAGAGACCATGCATCAACGTTGGGAGATTTGACAAGCAGGAGCTCCAAACAGCGTCCTCGGCAACAACATCGGAAAACCACTCGATCAACGAAGTGACTGAAACAAAGGATTATAAAATAGTTGATTGAATAAATAATAATAATAATAATAATAATAATAATAATAATGATGATGATGATGATGATGATGATGATGATGATGATGATGATGATATGCGGACCTCGCTTTGTCCTTTGGGTGGACCTCCGTGTCAAAACCACAAGCATGGCGAAGACGGTAATAAAATATACGTTTCGTATACGTTATTATTACGTCTTGCTGTTACATAGAAATACCTGACCATGACAAAGTATGTGTTACCCTGTGTTGAATGACCGGGTCGGGTGTCCTGCCTAATCTACCACGGGTATACTGATTTATCCGTTTAACACCGGTTGGTTTTATAAAGGATCCCGTGAAATCTTATTTCGGTTAAGGAGGGTCTCCCAGATGATCTTGTTTAAAGAAGGTACAAACTGGAGCAGAGCGTTCAGCGTCACTGTTACGTCGTTGAGATATCTGATATAATCTGATTAGATTAGCAATGAGGCGCTGTTGAGGTGTCAAGACTTCCTCGAAAACCTATCAAAATACAAGTATTCTCAACGTTTCAGATCTCCCAACTCCCATGTGGAACAGCCTCATCAATTAGACATGACGATAAAGAAAACAGACAATAAACTGCTACAATTATAATGAAGGGTCATGTGTGTGGCAAATGTTCTGCACGGGTAAACGCTTTTTGCTGGCTGATTAATGCTTTAATCTGCTGTTGTCGTGAAGCCCTGCCAGACCCTGTGTGGAGCGAGTTAGCGAGCCCTGTGCGTCCCTAGTTACAGGTGGCTACGATCTTGGCTCACAGTGACATTCATTTCAGTCAGCTCTCAGTCGGTGTATTCTCTCCCAGTCAGGTAAGGGGTTTTATGTCTTCTATATGTGTCTTGTCTGAATGGCTGTCTGTGCGAGATGGCATCTGTGTTGGTGGAGTAGTTGCATTGTTCCAATCACTGTCCACAAGCACATCATAACGTGCATTGTAAAACAACAAAAGCAATATGGTTACATCTTTTTAAAATGTTGAAAAATTCTTACATACTACAGGTCATGTCTGTGATACATACATAAACGTATATGGGGAGATGATCGGATGAAGACTGACGGAATATTTTTCACTTCTTCTTTTGATTAGGAATGAGCCTCACGTGAGTTGAGATTGTGTACACAGCCAACGGTTAATTTCTTTGTTGAGATTCAGTGTGTCAAATTTTGATAATAACACGCCTGACCCGAAGAGTTTCACATTTGTATTTGATGTAAGTTACCTTTAACTTCGCTCATCGGAACTAGAACATTAATAATTATTTCTGCCCAATTATTTTACCATTTGTATCCCTGCTTATTATGATAACAAAGACTTACATACAATTGGAGCCGATCATTTGATATTCTGTGAGGCATTTTCTTGAAAAAGTATTCTATTCCAGAAAATACGGTATCATAATAAATCTGCCTAGTTTTTGAAAAAAACTGTTTTTAATCAAATTCAGCTCATCGTTTCAGAGAAAAAAACAACCAAACAATAGTATTTCAGCTAGTGGAATGTTACATACATGTGTTTGTTACAAGTCTTCGTGTTCACGTCATCATAGCTGCTCATTAGATTAACGTTAAGTCGATAGCCAAGTTGGTTTACCACTATTCATTTCTTGGCATCTGCAGGATAGCCAAGTTGGTTTACCACTGTTTATTTCCTGGCATGCGCGGGGTAGCCAAGTTGGTTTACCACTGTTTATTTCCTGGCATGCGCGGGGTAGCCAAGTTGGTTTACCACTGTTTATTTCTTGGCATGCGCGGGGTAGCCAAGTTGGTTTACCACTGTTTATTTCTTGGCATGCGCAGGGTAGCCAAGCTGGTTTATCACTATCTATTTCTTGGCATGTGTAGGGTAGCCAAGTTGGTTTACCACTGTTTATTTCTTGGCATGCGCAGGGCAGCCAAGCTGGTTTATCACTATCTATTTCTTGGCATGTGTAGGGTAGCCAAGATGGTTTACCACTATCTAAATGTTGAAACGATTATCTGTTTATTCTTGATGGGGACGTGCTCCAAGTTCTGTGATCACAGACATTGTAATTAAAAATGAGAAACTGTGGGATTGGGATCCTTATTAACTGCTAAATATACATCATAAAAAGTGAACAGGCACACCAGCAAAGTGCTGTTTAATGGACTTGAATCTAATTGGTAGGACTGTCAAATAGCCCGAGCGTAGTCGCTCTGGAACATCTACCACTGGATTTTTGATATCTGCTGTTTCACGCTCACATGTACATAGGTCACGTGAGAATATTGTTATAAAACAAAACATTTGTAGTTACCGTTTTGGAACACAGAAATACAAATTAAATATGTTTTCACACGAGGAATTATATTTCAAACACGGCTGTAATGTACTACTGTGTGTGTCGAAGTGTTCATCTTCCCTCTCCAAATAACATCATCTTATCAAAACGGGCGGCGACTATCTCACATCTTCACATTCGAGTATCTGATCTGAAAGTTTCAATCTGATCTTCACCTCCGGGTTTTTAAAAGTTTTCATCTGACGACCTTTGTGTATATCGAAATTCAATGTGACCTTTACCTTCTGGTATCGCTAAGTTTCAAACACACCTTCACCTTCGGATATCTCGAAATTGATCTGAACTCCACCTTCTTATATCTCGAAGTTTCCATCTGACCTTAACGCTTGGGTGTCTCAAAGTTACCATTTGTCACTCACTTTCGACATAATGAAGACCACTGTAAATATGGAAAGAGTTTATAAATACTATTTAAATTGAACACGGATCAATCCGCTAAACCATGTATATTCATATTTCTCAGGAACTTGATCCCTTACAGGTTTCCGTTCACAATAGTTCATGTAACCTGACTGCTGATTACACATTCGTGTATTTGCATACAACCTTCCTGAATAGCCTTAACTATAGCGTCCCACCCCCTGCTGCGCTGTAGCCTGCTGTCAGCACCAGATCACAATTACCAAATTAGCAAACACACTGTTTTTTCACATCGACATATTCACTCCTTTGGTCCGTGACTGACAACGGTGAGACGGGGGAATTGTCGTCGTGGACGACGTTGCTGGTTCATGCTGAGAGAATCGGGTAGGATCGATGTTGCCTTCACGGAGACGTGGGCAACGTGCACGATGTCGATATGTAATAGTGGAAGGGAGGAAGCCCGCGACAGCTACCATTATGTCGAGGCACTCGCCAACATATCGTTCCGTGTGTGGTGTACGTGGCGTGACTTCTAATAAGGGAAATGGATGCTGGTCGATGCTGGTGTTTGTCGCTCAATGGCGACGGTTTAGGTGTACATGTTTTCTGAACATGTTGTTCTTTGTCATTCGCAGCTATTTTGAATTATCGATTTGTAATATGTTTTGTACTGGCGTCTAAGAAACAGGCTCTGGTATACAAATTGATTTATCTGGACATAACGGTTTTCTCTCCACATCCGATCTGATGAGACGATATAAATGTAACATTTAAATTATATAACTACTTCCTTGGTGAAGATCTGAAGACCAAGATCCTGAAATAGAAAAGCTATGAGTAACTTCTATGAATCTTTATGTATGGGATGAGATGAGTGAGTGAGTGAGTATGGTTTTACGCAGCTTTTATCACGGCGGGATATACCAGAAATTGGCTTTACACATTTTATCCATGTTTGGAATCGAACCCAGGCTTTCTGCCTAAAGAGCGAACGCTTTAATCACAAGGCTACCCAACCGCCCCAGGCTGGGTAATGGTCGAACTCCTTTTAGAGATACACGTACAGTTAACTCTCTTGCATTAACGTTTACAGGAGGCTAAGCTTATTTAATGCTTAACTTAGGATTATATCTAACCTTTCAATGAGCGAGTTGTTATTCCAGTTTCTGTACCTATATAGGACACAGGTGGAATATTCTTCTCAGGCGTCACGATATGCTGTGCAAAGTTGCGTCCCTTAGTTGTGCCAGGTTCCTATGATGGTGGATTCTAATCCAAGACTAAATCTGATTATGATTCTTTGTTTCTTTGTTTGCAACACCGTACCTTTATGCTCGTTAATTTCACCAAAGAAGTACAAGTCTAAGACTTCGGGGTTTTTTCCCACATTAAAATGACACGCTGTGATGTAGTACTGTTAAACGTCAACTCACTCACTCCAGTAATATATGTGAATCACGCATAAATTAAAATAAACGAACTTGCTTGCTAATGTTAGATATGTTGGGAGCTTTTCCGGTGGAACAGATTTATAAATACAAATCGCTAAATACAAGTTCTGATGGGATACTTCAACATGTCACGTGATCCCGCGGCGTTAGGCCGGGTAAGATCTACCCCTCTAACTGCACTTGTTGGCCGTGAGTGCAAGAGCTGCGGGCAAATCTACTTCTCTACTTTATAAGTCTAAAAATACAGGACTTAACCTGGCTTTTGCGTGTGTGGGTACTCATGTACTAGACAAGTATTATACTGAGGTATGGTGAAACCTTGGTCTTTTGGTAAAGTCTTGTACTGGAGTGTAGTGAAACCTGGGTCTGTGGGTAAAGTCTTGTACTGGAGTGTAGTAAAACCTTGGTCTGTGGGTAAAGTCTTGTACTGGAGTGTAGTGAAACCTGGGTCTGTGGGTAAAGTCTTGTACTGGAGTGTAGTGAAACCTTGGTCTGTGGGTAAAGTCTTGTACTGGAGTGTAGTAAAACCTGGGTCTGTGGGTCAAGTCTTGTACTGGAGTGTAGTAAAACCTTGGTCTGTGGGTAAAGTCTTGTACTGGAGTGTAGTGAAACCTGGGTCTGTGGGTAAAGTCTTGTACTGGAGTGTAGTGAAACCTTGGTCTGTGGGTAAAGTCTTGTACTGGAGTGTAGTAAAACCTGGGTCTGTGGGTAAAGTCTTGTACTGGAGTGTAGTAAAACCTTGGTCTGTGGGTAAAGTCTTGTACTGGAGTGTAGTGAAACCTGGGTCTGTGGGTCAAGTCTTGTACTGGAGTGTAGTGAAATCTGGGTCTGTGGGTCAAGTCTTGTATTGGTGTAGTGGGAAACCTGGGTCTGTGGGTCAAGTCTTGTACTGGAGTGTAGTGAAACCTGGGTCTGTGGGTCAAGTCTTGTACTGGAGTGTAGTGAAATCTGGGTCTGTGGGTCAAGTCTTGTATTGGTGTAGTGGGAAACCTGGGTCTGTGGGTCAAGTCTTGTACTGGAGTGTAGTGAAATCTGGGTCTGTGGGTCAAGTCTTGTATTGGTGTAGTGGGAAACCTGGGTCTGTGGGTCAAGTCTTGTACTGGAGTGTAGTGAAACCTGGGTCTGTGGGTCAAGTCTTGTACTGGAGTGTAGTGAAACCTTGGTCTGTGGGTCAAGTCTTGTACTGGAGTGTAGTGAAACCCCGGTCTGAGGGTCAAGTCTTGTACTGGAGTGTAGTGAAACCCCGGTCTGTGGGTCAAGTCTTGTACTGGAGTGTAGTGATACCTGGGTCTGTGGGTCAAGTCTTGTACTGGAGTGTAGTGAAATCTGGGTCTGTGGGTCAAGTCTTGTATTGGTGTAGTGGGAAACCTGGGTCTGTGGGTCAAGTCTTGTACTGGAGTGTAGTGAAATCTGGGTCTGTGGGTCAAGTCTTGTATTGGTGTAGTGGGAAACCTGGGTCTGTGGGTCAAGTCTTGTGCTGGAGTGTAGTGAAACCTGGGTCTGTGGGTCAAGTCTTGTACTGGAGTGTAGTGAAACCTGGGTCTGTGGGTCAAGTCTTGTACTGGAGTGTAGTGAAACCCCGGTCTGAGGGTCAAGTCTTGTACTGGAGTGTAGTGAAACCCCGGTCTGTGGGTCAAGTCTTGTACTGGAGTGTAGTGATACCTGGGTCTGTGGGTCAAGTCTTGTACTGGAGTGTAGTGAAACCTGGATCTGTGGGTAAAGTCTTGTACTGGAGTGTAGTGAAATCTGGGTCTGTGGGTCAAGTCTTGTATTGGTGTAGTGGGAAACCTGGGTCTGTGGGTCAAGTCTTGTACTGGAGTGTAGTGAAACCTGGGTCTGTGGGTCAAGTCTTGTACTGGAGTGTAGTGAAATCTGGGTCTGTGGGTCAAGTCTTGTGCTGGAGTGTAGTGAAACCTGGATCTGTGGGTAAAGTCTTGTACTGGAGTGTAGTGAAATCTGGGTCTGTGGGTCAAGTCTTGTACTGGAGTGTAGTGAAATCCGGGTCTGTGGGTCAAGTCTTGTACTGGAGTGTAGTGAAACCTGGGGCCTGTGGGCCAAGTCTTGTGCCGGGGTGTAGTGAAACCTTGGTCTATGGATCAAGTCTTGTATTTGTCTTGTAGTGAAACTTCGGTCTGTGGGTCAAGTCCTGTACTGGGGTGTAGTGAAATCTGGGTCTGTGGTCGAAGTCTGTTGTAGTGAAATACAGCCTCTGTTTATGTCTATGAAAGTCCTGTAAGCTACCGAGTTTATCAGGTTTATGAGGTAACCACAATGACCAGTAATCGACCTTTTTGACAACGCTTTCTCGGTACCCGCGATATTACAAGAACGGTGTACCCGTCGTATTGCGGGAATACTGGTGTTGTAGGCGTTACAGAGCACCGTCATATCGCACAGAAACTAGGGATTGTGTTCCCTGTGAGGTAGAAGAAAGAATATCGACTGGATGTCAATATCCCACTGACACTGATTTACGTAATTACGAGCTGACTCGGAATGACGACATTAAAACCCAATGCTGTAACAGCATTTGAACAAGATCAAAAATCTCCCTACAAAGTGGGAAAAGTAATACTACAGGCGATCACATCTCCCAAATCTATAACAATACGACTATGTAGACTTATTACATAATAATTTAAATAGAATATTTGTTCAGCTTTACAAACATATTCAAGTATCCCGTAATTAAGTACAAAATCAGCCCCAATTACGGCGTCAAAAGAAAAGTGCTGTGAATAAAAGCCTGTAATTGGTGTGGTTTCTTTTGACGTATTGCGTGTAGCGGACAATGAAACAAGCGAGGTAGGTTGTTCCGGAGTATATCAGCGAAGTGATCGGTGTTTGTTGAGGGGGCAGATCTGTATACAAGGGCTGGGCTTACACATACAGCGGAGCAGTGCCGGTACCACAGCCTATGTCCTCAGAGCAAGTATAACCCTTTATAGTCGTGTCTATATTCATGTATAGTCAAGAGATAGTCCTGTATATTGGATTTAAAGACCAATAGATTATAGGCTTGAATCATGAAACAGGTAAAGATGTTCATAGCGTTCAATGTAAGCAGGACAATGTCATGTTATGCTATTTTTGCGGTCACCGTGACTGTTTTTCTTTTTACGTGCTATCTGCTGACAGCGGTAGGACACAATAATCCACATATGTATGTAACTGAGTATATTGTTTTAAAAGGGGTAGCAATAGAGATTACTACACGAGTAGCCTTTAGATACTACTTTTCTTACGAGTTGCTTCAAACGAGTTGAACGAAAGTGTGCAATATATGAGGGACATGTGTTTCATCTGTTTCTTACCATAACATCGCACTAATTTAGCATCGAATCGATGCATATTTCGCCTATTCTCATGATCGGAGTGGCGCATTAATTCATAACACAATGGTCTTGAGTGACGTGACCCGGCTTACTGCTTATAACTCCTTCTGAATGTGACCCTACACGAACAAAAAGTTTCAGCCATATTCTGTGGATTATAAAAGCGATTATGATATTGGAAATTAAATATGATAAAAAACATTTAATAAACTCTCTAAAACCATAACGTTTCTACACATACGTAGGTAAATATCGTCTGTAGCACGAGAAACATATCAATGAATTATAATCAGCATTGTCGTCCGTCACAAACTGACCTCAGGTCATCTCCATTGAGTAGCCAATCACGGACCTGGAATTCGATCTCACACATATGTTTGATTGATCACCAAATGTCGATCATACTGATGCTGGTCAGGTCTTCCCGCGACAAGATATATGATAGTGTATATATACACATTCCAAACGTAGTCAGGTCTGTGGTGCTGCATATGCTTACGTCTCCTTGGTTCTCAGATCGGTTACATTGGGTATAACTTATTCTTGAAGCTACGTGGCTCAGATCTGTGACAGTGACTATGCCTAGTGTCAAAGCGGTTTCTCAGATCTGTGTGCATATACGTAGTATCAAAACAGTGTCTCAGATCTGTGACAGTGACTGTACCTAGACTCAAAGCGGTTTCTCAGATCTGTGACGGTGCATATACGTAGTATCAATACAGTGTCCCAGATCTGTGACAGTGCGTATACCTAGACTCAAAGGGGTGTCTCAGATCTGTGACAGTGCGTATACCAAGGCTCAAAACTGTGTCTCAGATCTGTGACAGTGCCTGTACCTAGGCTCAAAGGGGTGTCTCAGATCTGTGACAGTGCGTATACCTAGACTCAAAGGGACGTCTCAGATCTGTGACAGTGCGTATACCTAGACTCAAAGGGGTGTCTAAGATCTGTGACATAGCGTATAACAAGTTTCAAAGCGGTGTCTGAGATCTTTGGCATTCCATTAACGTAGTCTCAAAGTTATTTCTCAGATCTGTGACAGTGCATAATCATAGTATCTGTGACAATGAGTATACCTAGGCTCAAAGGGGTGTCTCAGATATTTTCCATGGTGAATATTCACTTCTCTGAGTCCTTGCTTAGATCAATGAAGGGAATGTCACTCCTTAATACTGCATTTATTCACACAGCGTCCGCCTGGCGTTCATGGGTATACCCATTTTTACTAGAATATTTAACATCCCTTTGAATAACCTCCCACCCTAAAGATATAACATGACTGCATAGTTGTCGTGTTTCGGTCAGTTGCATCACGTGGTAACATACAACATAAGTGATGTAACTGTCCACACAATGACATAATCATTCACTTGTCAAACAGCGACTTGATTGTCACATAAGACCAAACGACTCAGAGGCTAGCATAGTCTTCATACAGACTCTGAAACAAATATATGCAATACAGCCCATGCAAGTCTATAATGTTTGGCAAGTCTAGATTACTGCAGTATCGGGAATGAAGAAAGTCTCTGGGCTCCTTTTCATTATAAAAAGAAACAGTTACTGGTTTTTTTTCTGTAAACTATGTTCATTTCAGAGACTAAATGATAGTCTAAGGCTAGCAGTACACAATGAAATACGCAGAAAGTGAAATACACCACGTTAGATTATACTGCGCTGGCAACCTCTCCACATCTGCCATTGTCCACACAGTGACAGTCTAACAGCAAGTGAGCTGTAATAATGTGCATATTTCTAATGCGCCCAATCCACGCCCCAAAGCATGCTCAAAATTCTACATTATTACCCCGGTCAATTGATCAGAGTGCATCCGATTTTCACTCTAAGCTCCATAGAGAGTATACAACCCAAACACATTATCATCTCTTTCTACCGGGAACCCATTCAATGCTGGATGAACCGAGCCATATTTCGAGTCATTTTCCGAAGGAGACAGCACATGCGCTTCAATGTGGTGGAGGACCGAAGCACCAGAAACTCGAAAGCGGTCATCCCACTCTCTGTGACAAACGTTGCTTAACTTCACCCGATTTGTGACCTGTCCGCTCTATACAGGACCACGAGCCACAATCATTGGTAGACAATTGTAACTGACGGTATGCTCCGCGAACTAGAAGACTGGTCTACATCCGTATACATATTATGTTCTTCGATACGGTGACCCACTATTCCTCTGGAAGCCCCGATACCTGGGTAATCCTGGCCTGAGTGCTATTTAAGTATTATAATCTACACTCACAGGATCAATATATGTGACATTCACCATGACTCAACAACATCATGCAATTCACAATAGGACCGTAAATATTCAGTATCGGTTAATGTTTGACATCAAACATCGTGGTTAAGGAGAATCACGTTTAGGTTTCAAACATATATGGATCTGAAGTGTGTACATGTTTCATGTTTTATTCATTACCTTCGTGGGACAAAAAACCCATACCTATTGTATGTTGTATTGATTGGCGCAGACATCCGGGCCTGGATATTTTTCATGACATTCTTCATCCTGGGCATATGTCTCCATTCTTTTATGATAAATACGATGGTGGTAGAGTATCCTTGTGGTTCAAGCCTTCGCTCGTCACGCCGAAAGCCCAGATTCCCCAAATGGGAATATTGTGTAAAGCTAATTTCGGTTGTCCTCCGCTGTGATATTAATGGAATCTTCCTAGTGGCCATTTCTGAGGATCGATGCTCTTGATCTCAATCACTGGATTTTCTGGTCCAGACTTGATTATTTTTCATATAGCTGGAACATTGCTGAGTGCGGCATTAAACAACCAAACAAACAAACAATCTTAGCTACAATGATATGGCATTGCATTTACCGTAATATCCATGCTGTTATACAGCCAATGGTTGAATTGCTTGAGAAGGTACAAGTATGTGTACCGAAAAGTCGCACTGACAAAATAAAGAGGTTGAACGCTATAAATCAACCCTGCTTAGTCCCCTAAGTATCTGGTCGTTTTATCTAACCCTTACATGATACTGGAGTATAGTTCCAGCTTAAGTTTTGTGTTCGCCTTGAATATAAGAACAAACAAACTATTACAAGAGACCCTAACGGCGCCCCACCTGGCGTCAAGCATATACCATGCATATGACCATTTAAGCAACGCATAATTCTGTATTTTAATATACTTAGCGAAATCCACCGGATTACCTACCGGATTAACACTTTTCTGGATAAACGACATGGTTGCACGGAGTACTGCCGTTCCTAGGAGTAATCGCCCGTAGAACAGGATTTTACCAGGTCTCTTTCTACTCATAATCACAAACGCACAGCCGTTTCGAAGGTTCCGAACCACATGAAGCATATGGTGTTATATTTCACCTACATTTGCTTAAAAAGATTTTTTCGGAAATTCGCCTGAATATGTCTGGGCCAATAGTTTTAACGATGACTCATTGTACTCCTAATCAGAAAAATACCGCCGTCACGAAGGTCCCTAACCATATGGATTATATATAGTAATATACAACAACACTTTGCTTTGAAAGGTCTTTTCGGAATTTCCCTTGAAATTCACTGGGATAAAGGGCTAATACGTTTGTTTTCAGGCCACTTCTAAACACGACATTTGGGTAATTATCGTGATTTATAGAGCTTATTTAAGACCACCTGATAGCCTATCTAATATTGTAGCAGATCCGACACCGGGCACGTACCCGTTACAGAGCTTGTCACAACCTTATCATAATATAAACACACATACTCAACTCGACCGCCAGTTATCATGAAGTAATGACAGAGTCTGGAGGACCCAAGACCATTCAACCAATCAAATCATTTCATTTCACGCGGACGTCAGAGTAGACAATCTTAACTGTCATATTCAAGTGGATTGGTCAATAGGCACGGCTGGCTATTAATATATGTCAGATTTATGGACTCGCTTAAATACTTGTGATTTAGATGGCATGGATCATATACCTCGTGTTCACTGTTGATAAAACAGAGTAGAGTGTTAAACAATTGTGCACGTGGCCCGAAACAACCTTGTTGTTTGTATACAGAGTCGACATTAACATCAACTTTAGTTCCGAGTGTTATTATGGGTGATGGGTGTTTCCATACAGGCTGACATGTTAAGAAGTAAGAAAATATTTGTACACTGCATCTGGATAATATCAAACGTTGTTACAGATGTAACTAGCTTTCAAACTGCGAGGTATTGCTTGCTGTAAAATGGGAGTTAAAAGGTGGTGAGGGGGCGAATCGACGTGTGTGTGCGTGCGTATATATGTGGTATTCACGATGACTCAGCAATATCATGCAACTCACATTAGGACCGTAAATATTTAGTTTGGTTCTGTTCACACCATACGTACAAGATGAAATGTCTTGTTGGTGCCCCAGTACGCGGTCTTTTCCCGCACATCCAGGCAACTTACTACCAATCTTCCACTACTTACAGTGTCACCTGGCCTGAGTGCTATTTAAGTATTATAATCTACACTACACAGGATCAATATATGTGACATTCACCATGACTCAGCAACATCATGCAACTCACAATAGGACCGTAAATATTCAGTACCGGTTAATGTTTGACATCAAACATCGTGGTTAAGGAGAATGACGTTTAGGTTTCAAACATAAATGGATCTGAAGTGTTTACATGTTTCAATGCTTTATTCATTACCTTCGTGGTACCCAAAACATACCTATTATATGTTGTATTG
This sequence comes from Haliotis cracherodii, assembly GCF_022045235.1. NCBI lineage: Eukaryota > Metazoa > Mollusca > Gastropoda > Lepetellida > Haliotidae > Haliotis > Haliotis cracherodii. Next base: position 30,033,528 of record NW_027266275.1, read on the forward strand.
ATTGACGTAAGTGACATGCTGACCATGATAGTAGTCATGTCATTCTTCATCCAAGGCACATGCCTCCATGTAATTATGATACATACGACGTCTATAGGGTAGCCTGGTGGTCAAAGTGTTCGTTTGTCACGCCGAAGGCCCGGGTTTGATTACCCACGTGGGTTTTTGTGTGTGTGAAGGCAATTTTGGTGTCCGCTGTGATATTGCTAAAATATTACAAAAAGTGGCGTAAAATGCAACTCACTCACTATCATAATACCCTTGCCCCCCTTGCCACCGAGGTTTCGTTTCGGAAGTGAAGTGACCATTCCAATCTTCCCCATCAGTAACTAAGCACTGAATATCTCTCTTATATCAAAATATAATTGAAATATGCGCATATAACTTGTTGACACGAAGTTCTGATAATGATAGTGAGTGAGTGAGTGAGTGAGTGAGAGAGGTTTTACGCCGCCTTTAGCAATATTCCAGCAATATCGCGGCGGGGGGCACCAGAAATGGGCTTCACACATTGTACCCATGTCGGGAATCAAACCCGGGTCTTCGGCGTGACGAGCGAACGCTTTAACCTCTAGGCTACCCGACCGCCCCCTGATAATGATAAGCTAACTATAGTTCGAGATAGCCGAGTCGAGTGTCGATAATAGATCATATTCTGTCAGGACCATTGATTAACACGGATTGACACGCAATAACTATATTCGGGTTGTTTGTTGGCGTTGGAAAAAAGAACAGGTTGATCTACGTCCATTTACTGATCAACCCTCTCTAGAAGTAGCCCCGTTCCAGCCGTATGGAACCCTGTATTTGTACAAGAGATTGCCGATTTGATAAGTACCAAACCAATACAACAAACTATTTACACAGCTGATAAATACGCACAGACTTTACCTAAAGCTGACAAATACGGACGGCGACGATGTCGAATGTTAAAAGATGAGGTCTAAAGTTAAACAGACTTAGTTGGGTTATCGTATGACCCCTTAGAAATAGAGATCTGTATGTTGGAGAAGGTGACTTACATGGGATCTGTGTTGTGTTCTAGTCAAGAGGGTAGTTTATCTACCCGTATTGTTTTAAGGAAGTGGGGAATTAACATTCACGCGTTGCCATAACACGCGGTGACCGGTGTTACAAAGTTATGGAACACTGAAAATGAAGCTTATTATAGTGGCGTATCTGTTGCACGAACTACAGTGTGTTATGAAACAAAAAAGTGTTTATTCGTGGTATCCTGTACTGTACCTTAATAGATTGTGTCACTGGCTTAGCCCACCGTTGGCTGACATAGGTCGTCCGGTTCGGAAGTCTTCTAAGACAGCCAGAATTAATCTACCAAAGTATCTTTCCGGGTGGTAGAACTTCTTTATTCAATAATCCTGATCATATTTAATTCCATCATTTATTTCTCTGTGTTTTATCAACCTTGCCTTTCCAAATACCGAGTGTAAATGCTGTGATATAACATATTTCATCTCCAAACTTTTTTTCACTCCAGCATGAGCCAATCAGAAGTTTTCCGTCCAGCTAATGGAGATTTGTATGTCCGAGATCCGGTAGCGAACGGCGTTCCGGTGTCTGCCGATGCATTCCGAAAGACGACACTTCAGAGACCGGCGACACATAGTGGATACCGGTTCGGCAAGTTGAGCCACAACTCGTTCTTCACCCGACACAATCCACATCCCAACCGAGTCAGACACCTCAAAGGTACCATCACTTCACATATGTATTTCTCCTCAACCATACTCAAGGATTACAAAACTAAAAATATGTAATAAATACGTTTTCATTAGTCCAATGACAGAAAGTCGGATTCTGTTTCGTATGACATTTAGACACCTCGAGGGGAAGGCTAGTAGGTTAAAGTGTTCGATGCCCTTCATGGGGATTTTGCGTGAAGCCAATACTCGGTGTCCTCAGCTGTGATATAGCTTGAGTATTACATAAAGCGGCGTTATGCCATACTTGCTCTCTGACCCAGAGTCCTGAAACATGGGGGAAGAATAAGGGCCTTTTGGGGCCACTAAAAATGTCAAATTTTCAAGTTGTGGAAAACTTTGAAATAATGGTATGAAAATTATCGGACTTCTTCAAATGGCTGACAACTAGCCTTTTTCTTTTTTACACGTGCACGTTTTGGGCTTAATACAAAGAGTTATGGCTAAAATGAGTGAAATTACTGGGAAAATGCCACAAGAAAACCTTTTTAATCAGCCTTTTTGTCACATTTCATCCTTCCCGTTCAGATTTGTCATAAGTCAAACACGCCATTGTTGCAATAAACAAAGTTTTGTTCCCATTCATATGAACAAGTCTGATAACAATAAAAATTTCTAATAGTTAAGCCCTACTCTTAAATTATGTATATATCCTGTGGGCCGTAAAGAGCCCTTGTCATACCTTGTCCTTTGTTTTAGCAATAGTGTACCTGTATGTATTCGACAAATATTGATCTTTTGTTTCATGAAGCTTCAGGGCCATATTTCAAACACTGATCCTTCTATCATAGGTCTCCTTGACATCCCAATCTGCTCCGTCAACGACGATGGCTACTTCGCTTCACCCCGTTACAGCCTCCAGTTCCCCCCGAATAGTTACAACACAAATAAGCTTTCAAACAGCATTCGTGGCCGGATTCCCGTCAACGCCATCAACGTCAACTCCCAGCTGTACCCCATCAACACCATTACCGGCCTGCAGTATTTCACCGGTCTAAACAGCTTCCCCTTCCGGGAGAAGGCCATTCCCAAGGTCGGAATGGGTAGGTAACTCTCAATATCTCCAAAATGTAGAGAACTCTGCGTTGACTGCGCTTTTATAAATCCTTGTGAATAGTTATTTTTTTTTGTTTTCCTTTCCATGTGCTTTTAACTGTAACTGGTCTCATGTCTTTCTATATAAACTACCAGGCAAAAGAAAGTATACGCTTGAAAATTGGATTTGACCAAATAATTACAATCGTTTACTTATCAAAACGTTACCAGGCTGAAGAAATGTCGTCGAAACACTACAAACTAAAGGTCAAAAACACAACTATGAAACCCGTATCAAAAACATTACCATCGAATAACCTTTTCGTGTTGGTTTCATGGATGTATACTACATTTTTACCCGGCAGTTTAGATGATTTTACTCATAGTATTTTGTTTGGAGCAAATAGGCCCTTTTTACTACCCAGTGGTATGAGCGTTCGCTCGTCACGACAAAGGCCCGGGTTCGATTCCCAATATTGGTCCCATGTGAAGCGTTCGCTCGTCACGACTAAGATCAGCATACCATTCCCCACATGGGTAAAAAGTGTGAAACCCATTTCTGGTATCCCTGCCGTAATATCGCTGGAATGTTAAAAAAGCGACGTAAAAACATATCACTGACTCACTAAGTACGTACAGCTACCACATTTTACAAAGCTTATTATGAATCTGATTACACCTATAAACATAGAGGAATAGACAATATTTGGGGCAATGGCGTCTCGGTGTGAACACTCTAACAAGTATGGTTCAGACACTTTGCAGGCACTTATCGATCTGATCGGCGGTGTCCTTCACAGATATGCTCTTCTGTTGATTCCATGGAGATAATACGTAATAGTTTCTGTACAACACGTACCTTCTTTATAACCCCGTCTGTCTCCTCCAACTGGCTAAAGGAGTGACAACCTTACCTTGCACACAGTAGAATGCGGTTTCAAATACCTCCTCCACTAAATACCTACTGATATAATGCACAAAATATCCACCTACTTCATGGACAATGACATACTTTGATGCTGACTACATGGCAGAAAGATCAGAGTGAGTAAGTGAGTATGTTTTTACGCCGCTTTTAGCAATATTCCAGAAATGGGCTTCACACATTGTACCCATGACGGGAATCGAACCCGGGTCTTCGGCGTGGCGTGCGAACGTTTTAACCACTAGGCTACCCGACCGCCCCCAGAAAGATCAGAAACCAATACGACTAGTGTGATGAATAATGCTTCTTTGATACAACGGTGACCATTGGCTTTACAATTATCAGTAGAATAGCGATCCCTGACCTTGCATTTAGAACATCAGAGTGACCTACGTTTCTGACATGAGGTCATCATCTGAAGAAGATGGTAGCGCATGAAGGTCAACCTAAGGTCAAATGCAAGGTGGTCCTGAGTTACATCTCCTTGTTGTTTTCGATCACCATACTACACCCACAATGCAACCATTATGTTGTGGACACACAGTCAGACCTACAGCTGTGATACAAGCTGCAAATATTACATTAATATTTCACCTGAAGAGCGTGCTTCACTGCAGCTACCAACAATAGAAGTCAGATCGGCTCTATAACTGGTTTAGATTCGACAAGCGGAATTAATCTTACTCAGAGAATCACACTGCAGGCAGGTGTCCGGTCTTTATAAGAAGTCGGTTTTTATGTTCATTATAAATTCATTGCATACAACCCCGTGGGGATTCGTGGCTAGAACAGGACCCAAGGAACCAATGTTGATTAACGGGGCGCCTTAACGGCTGATCGGATGGTCAGGCTAGGTGATTTGTTTGGTTACGTGTCATCGCATCCGGGGGCGTGGATAGTTGCTCATAATATCAACCACTGGGTTATTTGGTCCAGATTCGAATAAATTCTCACCGTGATATTGCTTGAATGTTGAACAACAAACAACCATTACTTACAATAAATTCCTTTATGGGACAGGACAAGATTGCACTGATCAACCTGCCACACATCAGGGAAGGAGGTCGCATGTCTCATGCGCCACCAGGGGCCCGTTGCACAAAGCTTAAGTGACCCCATACTTTAACATAGGCTTACTATAATCGTAGCGCTGAGATCTCTTTGTGGAACTGTGCCTTGCTGGATTAGCACGTTACCATATGGATTATTTTGAATTTAGCAAGACAGCTTCATATCTGTTACCTTAACATTTCAAAATGTTTGGCATTGACAAATTTTCTTCTTTGGCGCACATCTGTACCATTAGTCATGTGAGTGAAATATGTACTTTTTAAACCATGTCAATTCTATGGTCGTAAGCAGTGATTCAAACAACCTTTCATGACCACATTTCTCTGACTAATTGTTACATTACTGTCATTCACCCTGCTCATTGATTTGGTTATTGATGACATATCGATCTAAGGTGCAGATTATAGAGTTTTCACCTGTCACACGCCAGACAGACGCGCTGCGTTGAGTAATCAGGCTTGATCAATTACGAACACTCTCATGAAGCTGCATAGAAGTCTCAGATACACATCACACAACGTGAAATCGATCTACAGTTCAAAATTTAGTTCTTCCAAACGCCACACGCGCGGTATGGCTCAATAAATGCCAGCGTTTCAGGGATTAGGCTTACTCAATATTTAATCCAGTCTGTTGTAAAAACAGCTACGGTCAGTTAACACCTTTGTGCCAGGCAGCAGAAGGCCTAATCGATACATGAGATAATCCCTCCGTTAGTAGAGCTCATGTAGCGTTCTGTACTAGACAAGGAATTTTGTCTAATGGACAGTAAATGGCGGGATAGAAATAACCACAGAGTTAGTTTTAACTCGGCTTTGAACAGTATTTTTCAGTTATATCACGGCGTGTCAGCTAGGTGTTGGCTGAAAACACTAAGAAACGCTGTTGGTCGACGTCTATCAGTAGACGACGGAGGCGGTCTCTTTGGAGTTAGAAAAATCTACCTTTTACTAATATTAGCCATATTTACGTAACTGATCATGTCAGGAGTTCACATATTGCAAGTGTAAGGAAGAAAAAAAGACTAGATATGACCCATTTGGTGATGTTCAAACCAATATTTCAAAGTTTATCGCAACATAAAAATCTGCCATTTCTAGTGGCAAAAAAGGCCCCCATCCTATCACTTCCCATCTTCTCTAGGCAAGGGAGTAAGCTTACTATAAAAGTCCAGTGGATTTTATAATCAGTTAACTCCCTTGCCTCAGGAACGTGATCACTTCCTTTGCATTACTGATATACATACAAATGCCTTCAGCCTTGTTGTTGCATAATTCACGTACAACATGACCCAAATCAAACTGAATTGTTTGATATGCATTACTTACAAGTTGGCGGATGACAAAGTAGACACAATTTATGGATAACAACTTCTTTATCTAATTTAAAAAAAGTTGTTATCCATAAATTGTGTCTACTTTGTCGAATCAAATTGCTAGAACGCTAATGGCGACTTGTCAGTAACATCAATTTAGATACGATCGTACATGTATATGCATATAGATATACACACGTAGTTCCAGAGGGGGTACGGGTGGCCCAGTCGTCTTAGGCGCCGCGATTCGCTGTGCAGAGTTGCGTCCCTTGGGCATGCCAGAAACCTATAATTGTGGGTTTCGAATCCCGGTTCGCCCCGATTATGTTTCTAGGTTTGTCAGCACCATACCCGTGCTCGTGGGTTTCACCGTCTGAGACCTGCATCACTTCGGGCTTTCCTCCCACATTAAGCTGACACGCCGCGATATAACTGGTATACTGTTAAAAGAGGCGTTAAACCCAACTCACTCACTCACTCACTAGTTCTAGAGCGTGTCAGTGACCTTCAACTTCAACTCACTAAGAACAGTGTGGATTTGTCATCCGAAAAAAAAGGCCGTCTTTACTGTTCACCTACGTGTTAAAGTTACAGCGTTAACGTCTTGTCGGCACTGCTCGCAACACACACACAAGCACAAAGACAGTCCACTATTTATGAATAGTTCCTCTTCACGCAAATAAAATATATTGATTGTGAAACGCCCCATAAACTACTCCCAAGTACTCTATTGGAACCAAAGCATTCAGACTTAATCAGCGGAGCGACATGTCGACCTTGTTCAAACGCGGCGGCCGTGTTTCGACCTACGTATTATTAATGGTTGGCTAGTGCATTGCCTTGCAGTGAATCCTGATGTATGTTATGTGGTGGTTATTCTCCCTACTCTGCTGACACGCCGATGAATGGCAGGGGACTAGTGTATAGAGAAGCCATACGCTCTGACAACCAGGGCATAATACGGGACAACATGATAAGCGTAGGGTGACAGAGAGGTTGTATTTTATGGAGTTGCGGTGTATAGACCGGGGGTACAACAAGGCGGGTATATACTCTAGTTAACACATAGAAGGAGGTGATATACACTTGTCCTTGAATCTTATTTTCGACAGCTGCCGCCAGTTGACCAGTTGGTAATATGAACAGTTACATAAACTTCGCCGTACTAATATCCCCTGCTGGTGCACCGAAAGCCTCATTTATGTTTTTTAAAATATTATTTTGTATGACTAATTGTCAGGTATGAATATTTTTTGTGGATATTCTTTATTCATAATCTTCATTTTTAGCTTTTAAAGGTTGATCGTGTCTCATACCAAATGTTGTATTTTATCATGTTTTAACTGTGTGTGTGTAGTGTAATACAACACATGAAGCGTTAATAACATGTTTTTTCTTTTAAAAACTAAAAGTAAACACGAAGCCCTGTCGGGTGAATATATTCCTTATTGTACGCCTTTATTGCTAGCGGTCGGTGGTTAAAGCGTCCGCTAGTCACGCCGAAGACCCGGGTTCGATTCCCAACATGGGTACAATGTGTGAAGCCCATTTCTGGTGTCCCCCGCCGTGATATTGCTGGAATATTGCTAAAAGCGGCGTAAAACAATACTCACTACTCACTTTATTGCTAGCAAAATGAGATTGGACACTGTACACAGTTAAACGTACCTTTATCATTACGTATATGAAAGCATAATGTCCATGAGGAATCTGCAGGTTACATCGTCTTGTACGACATGTCAAGATAAGAGGTAAAGGGGGAGTGTGCGCTATAACCAGGTTCCGCTGATCTAAATTTCACAGGGTGTGCTTTGTTTAGGCCACATCAAACATAGTGCTATACAGTCGTTGTAATTTTGTTTCGCCCTTTCATTAAATACACAAGTACGTCAAACAAAAACTACCTATTGTTAAATATGTACATGTGTATTTATAAACGCTTTTCCTTTGATGTTTGTAAATTACACGACTGTTGACACGCGAGATGTTCACAAAACACAATTTAATTCTAACAAATGCATTTGATGAAATTTTGATGAGGCGGAAAATCAATAAAAGAAGAAGAAAACAACAAATTATTTGACAGCTCCAAAGATAACAGGATATTCCTGAATTATTCATACCCCAGCAGCGTCCTCTCCCTGGGGTGCTGGAGCTAGATTGGCTGATTCGCTGAACAAGTTTTCGCTCTAAACGGATCAATTACTTGGTGTTAGCATTCATAATCATTCACTTTTTTATGAAATAGATTAGGATATGCTTCTCGTGTACAATTGATGGAGTAACCTTAGTTTTTGATTACCGTATGTCCTCTATTAAACACCGGCTCCCATTACACGCCGGTCTCTAATTGACGCCGGATCATAATCCCTGTCCAAACAACAGAGGCTGGGCCCATCACTTGATGAATGTAATGACCCCTATCGTATTTATATTGTCATATGTTGGTGAATAACAATGATAGTGTCGTGCAGATGTACCCTTTAACACTATGTCAGCTTTTACCAGAATAGACGCAAGGTGAACGGCTTGCCCGAAATTAATTGAAACCACAGCTTCTAATAGAGGAAATACGGTAGCCGGGGCGTGGTTACAAGCCATTCGTCACATTGCAATTCTCACTCACAAACAAATACTTTTTGAAGTATAAGAAAATATATTGAATAATTAGAAACATCATACAAGTGAAACACCAGATAAGAGATTATTTAAAGAAAAGTTTATTTTGCCCAGCGCGAAGACACAAATTGCAACATGACATCCACCGTCCCAAACGAGAAAGTATGTGTGATGCGTACACCCTGCCACGCCCTCGATCAGAAACCAAACTAGTTGTTGTGGCAGCCTAATGGATAAAGCTAGTCTGTCTTAAAGACCCTGATACAAATATTTATCAAATACAGCCCATGCAAGTCTATAATGTTTGGCAAGTCTAGATTACTGCAGTATCATGAAATGGAGAGAGTCACTGGGCTCCCTATTTTTATTAAGATAACTGAACAACTGTTTTTTCTGTACGATATGTTCATTTCAGAGACTAGATGATAGTCTAGGATAAAGCGTTCTCTCGTCCATTCTTAGCCTGCCTCACAGTCCCCCTGAACCATATTATATTCCCTTCCGTTCAGCCGGTTCTGTAATGCAAAGGCCCGAAATGGATCAAGTCTAGATTTTCCTCAGGTTCTGACTCTCCCTTGTCACTTGGGCTCCTTTTCAATTTAAATGTTACTTAATGAGTTACCTACCTTGGGCAATGTCAACCCGCCACCTTCCCAACCTCTCCCAAACCCCTACGTGCTAAATCAACGTAAAATCATATAACATCGACCATTCATATCAAGTTGAAACTACAATATCCAGTTGGGAAGGTGAGGTGAGGTGAGGTGAGGTAACTGATCAATTTCAATAACTGTTTCCCGTATGTCATATCCCCATGTACGTCAATAAAGAAACAACTGAAACGCGCTATATTATACCCTTCGAATCATGATAAACCTGATTGAACCTGTATACATAGCCTATACTGTTCCCCTACATGTCAGCCCTCGGTGTCATTGATACCAGCTCGAGTAGGTTTTGTCATCAACGTAAACAGGCAGGCCAACATGGGTCAACAAAACCTTTGTGACACGGATCATCATGTGTCTGAGGACATACGTGGGTCTTAGCTGTGGTCTGATAGCTCTGGTTTCATAGGGGTGAAGTATGTAATTGTTACCGTATTACATCTAATAGGGGCGGTCGGGTAGCCTAGTGGTTAAAGCGTTCGCTCGTCACGCTGAAGACCCGGGTTCGATTCCCGACATGGGTACAATGTGTGAAGCCCATTTCTGGTGTCCCCCGCCGTGATATTGCTGGAATACTGCTAAAAGCGGCGTAAAACCATACTCACTCACTATTACATCTAATAACCACACCGCTAATTCCAAGGTTCGGATGGATTGGGATAATTGGTTTGTCAGCACCATACCCGCTCGTGGGCTTCAGTAAAGTGGTACCCGTCTTACATCTGCCTTACTTTGGGATTTTGTTTTACGCCGCATCTATCAATTTTCCAGCAATATCATGGTGGGGGACACCAGAAATGTGCTTCACACATTTTATCAATGCGGGGAATAGAACCCGTGACTTCGGTGTGACAAACGAGCGCTTTAACTACTAGGCTACCCTACCGCCTCTAAGGTTACACGTCATGTCAAAACTGAATTACCGTTCGAAACTCCCTCATTCGTACTTTACTTATGATAGTAGATCGAACGTATCTTCGTGTATTTCCTTGTAATAAAACCACTACTGGATCGTAGGGTAACCTAGTGGTTAAAGCGTGCGCTCGACACAAGGCCAGGGTTCGATTACCGACATAGGTACAATGTGTGATGCCTATTTGTGGCGTTCCGCGCAGTGATGTTGGAATATTTCAAGAAGCGTTCACAAATCACTCACTCACTCACTCACTCCAACCAAAGAACCAACCAAACAAACAAGCAAATAAACAAGCAAACAAACAACCAATGTTGCACTAAACAGAAGACTGCGCAAATCGTAGTTAGATCGCAGTGCTTAGCTCTTGCTTTGCAGGTAAGCATTTATTCTAACAATAATTGGCATAATCACAACAAAACTAGTGTCATTTTCGAATTTCCTTATATGTAGTATCATTTGCACATACGAAAGAGATATTAATTTTCATTAAAAAAATATCTATAGAACTAGAAATCTGTAGAAAGTTTTACGCCGCTTATATTCGGGCAATATCACGGCGAGGGACATCAGACATAGGCTTTATATATCCATACCTATGAGGGGAATCGGAAAGGAGCCTTCGGCGTGACGAGTAAATGCCCTACATAGAAGTCTGTAAGATAAAACACCAAGTATTTATTAGAGACAATAGTGTACCTGTCCTCTATACCTGTGGTTGACACCTGAGCGTCTGTGTTACACCTGAACATGGAATCAGGTGGTCCGGTAGATGCGTGCGACTGACGAAGGGGTATATTGCACAAACATATTCTAGACAGAGAAGGGTGTAAAAAGCCTTGCGCTTCCGGGTTACGACGCACAACATTGCAGGGTAGAGGGTTCAAAACAACCTTTTATTTTTACTTGTCGAAATCTCTTGATCCAAAAATGATTATTGTTTTGTCAATGTAACTAATTTAGATAACACGGTGTAATGAATAATATTATGGATCTGAGGCAGTATACAACCTATGCTGCCTTATGAAGCGTTAAACGGTTTACAATATTACCATCTCATCCCACCGGGTACCCACTGACTCTCCAGCCTCTCCCTCATCCCCGGAATGGTAAATGCTCGTTTCCATAACAGGCAGACCGCCTCCGTGGTCTAGTGGTAGAGCGCCCGCCCGGAGAGCGGAAGGTCCGAGGTTCGATCCCAGGCCGCGTCATACCAAAAGACGTTAAAAGATGGTACTTGTTGTTACCCTGTCTGGCGCTCGGCATTAAGGGGCTAAAACAAGGACTGGTCGGCTCGGAGTCAGTATACTGTGTCTGAGTGGGGTATTCATGTTAAACTGCGGCATGGTATCTCAGTGGGCTGGCACCAGCAGTCCGGAGTAGTACAAGCACCCCCCCCCACCCCCCCCCCCCCCCACCCCACCATAACAGGCAGGTCGCTATGACTGTTTGCACAATTTAGAAATTACTGGAATACATGGATGGCAAAAGATTTACGGGAAGGAAGATTCACTGCAATGTCGTTCAAAAAGAAATATATTGTCATAAAGTTTCAAGTCTTTACAATCTCTTATATATGGCTGTGCCTTGTTTGATCCCAGTGGGGGTTCCGGGTTAGAAATTGTCCCCAGCAACCTATACTGGTCGTAAGATGCGAACTAATGGATCGGGTTCGGTGACTGGATTGGTTTCGTGTCATCGTTGCACGTTGCTCATACCATCAGTCACTTCTTTATCTGATCCAGACCGGAACATTGCTGAGTGCGGCGTTAACAATCAAACATCGTTCTGTACAATGTGCCTGTTTTGTGTCTGCAGTGCCGGTGACCGAGGCGTGGAGGGATGAGCTGAAGGCTTTCACAGAACAACTGAACGCTGCCGAGGAGAGGAAGAGAGACCAGGAGAGGCCGAGAACCACCCAATACTCCGCGGAAACCGGGCGTCTCATCCCACCCCCCTCACGCAACATGTCCCGGGGGGCGTCTAGGAGGGGTAGGCCGCAGTTTGTTCCGACCATGCAACACATAGCGGCTGAACCTGACATTGAAAATATGGTAAGCATGACAATGTCCACACAAACATAAGGTTAAAGATTAATGTCCCCCATTTAACTTATACCTAGACTTTACAATGAGAATTTCGTTGATAAATCACCGATTCTTTTTTTATATTCCGTGGTCAAAGAAACCTTACCCTTAAAGGCGGATTTTGCGCGATCTGGAGCCTAAGAGGGACTTTGTATTATTTGGAGCCGTTGTGTGACTTTGAGTGAGTAAAGGGTTTCACGCCGCTTTGAACAGTATTCCAGTTGTATCACGGCTTGTCAGCTTAATGTAGGATGAAAGCCCATAGTGACGTAGGTCTAAGACGTTAACATTTTGGTGAAACACACGAGCCTCGGTCAGAACCCACGATCATGGTTTTCTGGCGTGCCCAAGGGACGCATCTCTGCACAGCAAATTGCGGCGCCTCAGAAGACTGGACCACCCGCGTCCCGACTTTACAAGATCTGGTACCGGTGTCGGACTCTGTTCCAGATGGGGTCCAGACATTTAGATTCGTGCCCCGCGTTAAAGCCAGGCTCATTAACGGCTAGATTTATATACATAATTCAATTAAATAGCAGCAGGTTATAAGGTGATGGGGTCACTTGAATCAACCGTGCAAGGACACAGAGGGCCCGAGGCTCTCTGTAACGTTATATCAGCGTTCAGTCAAATGTTTTTGCATTCGTAACCAAATCGTGTCATTCCGGAACAAGCCGAAAAACCTTCTTGCAGGTTATAGAAAGATGAGTAGTAACGAATAATCATTGAGCCGATGCGCGCTGTCCTAGTCTGGACAGGGAACCGTGAAGATCCGGGGTAGAGTAGATCTTTAGCAACCTATGCTTGCTGTAAAGAAACGACTATGCTTGTCGTAAGAGGCGACTAACGGGATCGGGCGGTCAGGCTCGCTTCCTTGGTTGATGCATGTCATCGTATCCCAATTGCGTGGATCGATGCTCATGATGTCTATCACTGGATTGTCTAGTCCAGACTCGATTATTTACAGACCGGCGTCTGGAATATTGCTGGAATATTGTTGAGTGCGGCGTAAAAACAACAAACAAAAAAATAAAAAAATTCTTCGGCAAGTCCTATCTACAGCGATAACGCGGAGATTACACCAGCAGTGTTCACAAATATGTACTGCGTAACGTTTATTGATGTCCGCGTGTTTGCACTCTGCAGTCTATTCATCGTTGCCAAGTGGTGTGAGATATCTGCACATTCAACGGGACATCCGTAGCTATCTGATTTAATACGCAGTCATTCAAATGTCAATATTCGACGCCGCTCGATACTAAGATGAACGTATTTACGACTCATCGATGAATTTTTTTTGTTAGGCCAAGGGAGAAGTTCAAAAGTTGTCAGATATAAAAAATAATTCTTTACGTTTGTATGCGTATGTGCATGAGTGAGTGAGTTGGATTTAAGGCCTCTTTGAACAGTATTCCAGTTATATCGCGGCGTGTCAGCTTACTGTGGGAGGAAAACCCGAAGTAATGCAGGTCTTAGACGTTTACCACTTTGACGAAACCTACGAGCACGGTTTGGTGCTGACAAACCGGGGAACATAATCGGGACTAACCGGTATCCGAACCATCATCAGTTTCTGGCGTGCCCAAGGGACGCAACTCTGCACAGGGCATTAAATTGCGGCGCCTTAGACGACTGGTCCCTCGTGCTCCCAGTATCTGTGTGAGGGAGGGAGAAGTTTTCCATCCGTAAAAGTAAACATTTCTTGGTTTTCAAGTCAGTAAATAACTGCTCCCGTCCTCACATCGTTATTCTGACTTGTATCACTACCGCGAGTACAACGACATAACACAAGCAGGATATTGTGTCAGTTCCCAGCCTACCATATTTGTGTTGGTGAAGTTCAGCTATTATTGTAGGTATTTTCTTTCAAAAATCTCTTTGAGGATGTAAACATTTCACAATTAAGTTTTATAACCACTTCAGGAATTAAGTTTAACCGACATCGAACTTGTGAACCGACCCCTAACCCTTCAATGACAGTATTGGGATATGTCCTGGCAGCCTAAGCTCCTTTCTCTGACACAGGCCTCGCTGTGTGTACTGTTGCTGTCTTGTGAGGAGTCATCGCGGCGACAGGAGTACTTGTGACACACGGCAACGTTAAGCAGTGCTATCTCCGCAGAAGAAATATACGACTCTCAATCACTGTGGTGTTGACGTGAGATAGGACATACTTTGTTTCTTTAAACTTTTGCTATTCGAAACTTACTACACCTTCCACACACTGAACGACCGGGTTAAGGCAAATAATTGCTTTAAGCTCAATGCTATATCTGAACAAATATATATATCTGTCAAAACGTTATACAAATAACACCGGCTCTAAAAAGATTCCTATCTATTAGCAACCCAACATTAAATATCATCTTTTGTAGTGTTGAAAATCTCGCGTATTACATACTAGTGCCAAGCTTCGATAGGATCCTGGGCTATCGTGTACAATGACACAACTCAGAGAACGATTATTTACAGAAATGTGCACTTATGTATATTGTGTCTTAAAATGAAACTGAAGATGCGCTATTTCCAAGGCAATGTCTAATACTATTCACTTGACAACTTCCCCAAATCACGTGACGATCCGGGGTAGAATAGGTCTTCAGCAACCCATGCTTGTCATAACGGTAGCCGACTAACGGGATCGGGTGGTCAGGCTCACTGACTTGGTTGATGCATGTCATCGTATCCCAAACTGCTTGGATCGATGCTCATGATGTCAGCACTGGATTGTCTGGTCCAGACTCGATTATTTACAGACCGCCGTCATATAGTTCGAATATTGCTGACTACGGAGTTAAACAACAAACAAACAAACACATCTGGACAGGGACAGGAGCCCAGTCGTCCATGGTGCCGCTATGTTCACTGCAAAGTTGCGTCCCTTGGACACGCCAGAAACCTAAGATCGTGGGTTCGAATCCCCACTCGCCCCGATTATGTGTTTGTCAGCACTATACCCGTGCTCGTGGGTTTCACCAAAGTTGTAAACGTCTGAGACCTACATCACTTTCCTCCACACCAGACCGCCTCCGTGGTCTTGTGGTAGAGCGTCCGCCGCGTCATACAAAAAGACGTTAAAAGATTGTACTTGTTGTTACCCTGTCTGGCGCCCGGCATTAAAGGGCTAAAACAAGGACTGGTCGGTTCGGAGTCAGTATACTGTGTCTGAGTGGGGTATTCATGTTACACTGCGGCATGGTATCTCAGTGAGCTAGCACTATAAATCGGCATCAGTCCGGACTAGTACAAGCAGCCACACACACACATACACGTGCATGCACGTCGCTATATAAGTGCAATAATCTTGGACGCGACGTTAAACCCATTTTACCTCACCTCATCCACACCAAGCTGACACCCCGTGATATAACGGAGATATTGTTCAAAACTAAACTAACCAAACTAACCCACTGACCCAATCTGGACACTCCGAATATCCCTGTCAGAAGTTGGGAAGTAAAACAGAGGGTCATGTACTTGGTGTTGACTGTGGGTTGGCTGTAGACCTGCAGACCTCATGCATTGTGGTAGCGTCGTCGTCAGTCGTTGTTGGTGTCGGTTTTGTAGCTGGATCATACGTGTATTGATGTAGTTGAATTATCAGACAAGTTGATCGATATTAGGAAGGTCAAAGGTCACATGACCTTACTAAAGACAGACATCCGCATACCTGATACAAATAAGGAATGAGGCGAGCCAAATTCAATTACGTTGGTATGTCATACGAAGACAGATGAAGATCGACGCTAGGTAAAATCACCCCGTGACGATTTATTTATTTAGGTCTTCAGCAACCGATGTTTGTCGTAAGAGCCGATTAAAAGGATCGGGTGGTCAGGCTCGCGGACTTGGTAGATGCATGTCATCGTATCCCAGTTGCGTGGATCGGTGCTAACGATGTCAATCACTGAATTGTCTGGTCAAGCGGTATTATGTACAGACCGCGGTCATATAGCTGGAACATAAACAACAAACAAAATACGTTAAGTTATTCAAGCTAAAAGAAGGCAGAGGTAATATGATTTCTGCAAGCGACCGGTCACCATGTTGTGTCGGGGTCGTTTGATTAGCCTTCTACTGCGTGTTAACATTTCAACCTAAGTCATCTTCGAGTACGAATAACATGTTGTCGTAATAATATCTTAATACAATTTATTTTCATTTAACTTTATTATCAATTGTTTCTTTAACCTTAATGACAGGCTTTATGTTCTGAATGACAGGTTTTATGTTTAATGCCATGTTTTATGTTCTCAATGACAGGTTTTATGTTCTTAATGAAAGGTTTTATGTTCTTAATGACAGGTTTTATGTAAATATAAAACGTCAACGACAGGGAATAATCAGTCTCGATTATCAACCGAAACATGACGTAATGCACGTTTCCATTTTAGGTAATTGTACATGGGTCAATCATGAGAACACTAATTCTGGCAATAGCGCCTTTGATCCTAACATAAATAAAGCATAGCATGGCTGATTGTTTAACTAAACAGGTAACAATTTCCGACGTTAACGTACTTCAACTTCATCGATATTTTCAAGAAGCCTCATCCCCATCATCACCTTGGGCTGTCATGTCCATGTGTCTTTGCTTCGTCTGACACAACCCGGGTCTAATCTCGACAAGCACGCAACCATGCTTCCCGAGAAGGAAATAAGATAAACAGGTTGGGGATTCCGGGGGCTTAAAATCATCACGGCGTCGTTAATCTTTAAATAAATCTCCGAGAGCGCTAAAACGAGTTTTCTTGTTCAGTGGGTCAGTTTAAAAATGTAAATTGCTTCATGAATACTTTCGTGAATCTGTGATCTGCTTAATCGTATGAGAAATGACAAAATATGTCAACTGTGGTCAGCTTGTCGGTTATGGAATCGCAAAAGACGACAGGCTGATAACTCTCCGGTTGATTACAATTTCCTTGTTGATATCACTATGGTAACCAATTATATTACATATTTTTCTGTTTAAAAGATTATTCAAATATTCATGAACATCTAAGTTTGCTTAAAAATATAAGATCGTAATATTGATAGGTTGTATTGTATTACATGTGTTTGCCTAATGTTTGCTGCCTCTACGCTTTCAGGTGTTGACGATGTTGTGCCAGATCCTACAGACAGAAGATATCAATGCCGTGCAGTCGTGGTTGGTGTCAGCGGGAGACAGAGGTAAGATATATGCTCAGCAAAGGTAGAAGAGTACTCTTGTAATGTAGGTCCTGGTGCATTGGTTTACATCCTCACCTGTGCAGCAGTATACGGCTCTACAACCTCACCTGTGCAGCAGTATACGGCTCTACATCCTCACCTGTGCAGCAGTATACGGCTCTACATCCTCACCTGTGCAGCAGTATACGGCTCTACATCCTCACCTGTGCAGCAGTATACGGCTCTACATCCTCACCTGTGCAGCAGTATACGGTTCTACAACCTCACCTGCTCTACATCTTCACTGTGTTTGTTTGTTTGTTTGTTGTTTAACGCCGCACTCAGCAATATTGCAGCCATATGACGGCGGTCTTTAAATTATCGAGTCTGGACCAGACATCATGAGCATCGATCCACGAAATTGGGATACGATGACATGCATCAAGCAAGTCAGCGAGCCTGACCACCCGATCCCATTAGTCGGCTCTTACAACAAGCATAGTCGCCTTTTACAGCAATCACGGGTTGCTGAAAACCTATTATACCCGGATCTTCACGGGTCTCTTCACTGTGCAACGGTACAGCAGGCCCCAGCAACCTATGCAACCTTGTCGTGCAAGGCGACTTAATCGATCAGGTGGCAAGGCTCGATGACTTGGTTGCTTGTGTGTTATCATAACCATATAACATGAATCAGTGATTTCCCTGATCCAAACTCGATCATTTCCGTAGATAATTGAACATGGGGATGGTTATAATATGGTACAATGTATCTTGTATTTCCCAAGAGAACAAAATGAGAAGGTTATGTTTTAGTACAATGTATCTAGGGTTGGGACGGGTGGGTCCTGAGTAGGACCGTGGTTAGTCACGTGATATATTGTTTAATGACAAAAAATACTTACTGGAGCTCAGTGGTTGCACTACAAGTCGTTTATGATCGCATTTCTTTCTGACGATGCTCTCGTTCCTTTTGCCCCAAATATGTTTCTAGGTTTGTCAGCACCATACCCGTGCTCGTGGGTTTCACCGAAGTGGTAAACGTCTGAAACCTGCATCACTTCGGGCTTTCCTCCCACATTAAGCTGACACGCCGCGATATAACTGTAATACTGTTAAAAGCGGTGTTAAACCCAACTCACTCACTCACTCGTTCCTTTTGAGTAAGTGAGTATTGTTTTACGCCGCTTTTAGCAATATTCCAGCAATATCACGGCGGGGGACACCAGAAATGGGCTTCACACATTGCACCCATGTCGGGAATCGAACCCGGGTCTTCGGCGTGACGAGCGAACGCTTTAACCACTAGGCTACCCGACCGCCCCGTTCCTTTTGACTTGCATATGTTGGGTAATGATAAAACTTCAGTGTACCATGATCTGACCGTTTGATATTTGTATCTAAATAGTTGTTGACAGGGCTGCGGTAAAACAATACCCAATCAGACATTTTGTTCCCAACTCTTGAGACCTACAGTGGGTACCCAGGTAGGGTCGGGTAATAGGGTGTCGGGTAGTAAGTTTGGACTTGTCCCAGCCCTAAATGTGTCCCTTCCTTCCCCAGAGAAGACGATGGTGTTGGACATGATCAGGACTGTCGTGGCGGGGAGGGAGGAGTACAACCACCAGCTTCCTGCCGAGGTGGTCGGCGAGAGACCCAGGACGGTGCTGCCACCTATCAACGACAGGCAGATCATCGGAGAGAGCAATGATGACAACATGATAGACAGGTGAGGCAGAGATGTGTAACCAGATGTCATTGTGAGTTGGGCATAATGACGTTTTGAACAGTGTTTCAGTTATGTCACAGCTGTCACTGACAGCTTAACAGGGGTGATATCACTTGGGTGAAACCAACGAGCACAGCTTGGTGATGACAAATATAGTAACATAATCAGGGCGAATTTTGGATTCGAACCCATGACCATAGGCTTGAGGCGCGCCTAAGGAACGCAACTCTGCATGTCGAAATACGCTGCCTCACACGGGGACACCCATGCCACCATATGTGCTGTATACTTCATTTGACTTTGAAACGTGTACGTAGTGTAAGTATGTCTTGTCTGGCCACACCATAGAAGGGAACCTCGAATAGGCTTGACAAACTGTAGAATTGAACCTACTAGTCGTTTTGACTGGTCAGTGTTTTTACCATAATACCCTAACAGACCCTATGTTTCATCTAATATACTAAATGGGAACAAGTCTCGTTGTTATCATTTTCGATTATCCAGTGTATCCATTCCATAATGACAAATAATGCACTGGATAATTGAACACTGTGTGGTTTAAGGCCGTTTTTTTCAGCATGTCTGATATCACTGCGTGTCAGCCCGATTTGGGAGGAAACCCCGAAGTGATGCGGGTCTTTGGGCGAATTTGGAATTTGAACCCACGATCTTAGGTTGCTGACATGCCTAATGGATGCAACACCTCATAGCAAATTGTTGTTCAGTAGGCAACAGGGCCATTCGTGCTGCCTCTACCAAAATGAACACCATAACATGATGTTAGGCTCCTGAACAAGAATAACCGTGAAGCTAACATGGAGTCAAACTTGATTCGACTATTTCTCTCCTTAGGTTGACTTTGGTGGATGAGCCTGTCATTCCGAAAGGACCGTCGATGATGCAGAGGGCGGTTACCATGGATCCCGTACAGACAATGCCAGGAATCCCTGCAGTCCCTCCTCCCCAGGCCGAGCCTGCCATGCCGGTTCCCGCACCCTCCCCACCTCACATACCCATGAAACCAAGCTCGCCCAAGGCCATCATAGAAGATGATGGTAAGCACTGATACCGTCGGGACGGTGTCTGGCTTACTCACAAGACATGGTTTGGTTACATTTGTTACAATTGTATACAATTATTACATGACCTGAGGTGGAAACTGTATACTCTTTGGTTGCATGTTTGTGGTAGCTAGGCCACAGTAAATTAATGCATTCATTAAAAAGGGTTTTCCTTCTTCTTGTAATCTTGAAACACTAATCATTCAGCAGGTTACAGGTTACTGAAAGGGAACTATTGTGAAGTAAGGGTCGTCGTATACAAGATATTAGTTTTTTAAATGAATGAGTAAAAGGTGTGTCATTTGCTGTTTTCTTGTCTGCTTCTATTAACGATCCATGACAAACAAAATGTTTGGACATTTGATACAATTTAATACTATTCACCAGACAACTAATTTTAGTGTGTATCAGAAAACGTATAACTTTATGGGTAACAAGTTCTAGTTTCTTTAATTTACTGATGTTTTTGTAGATTCTTACACCCCAATAAGTACTTGCCCTGTGTTCCTATCCCTTAACATGGTCCACAATTCTTTCAAAATACATTTTCTATCATTCAGAAATACCAATCAAGCCTCCTACAAATGAAGTTTTCAAACATATGACATCCCGTCCACCCACACAAGGCGGACGTATCTCAGCAGCTAACGACATGAGGCCCCCTGGCACAGCAGATGCCAGACTTAAATACACCAAGTCACCATTTGTGAATGGAGCAGTTCCAGACAACATGTGGAATCAACAACAATCATTAAACAACAACACGTTTTAAATAAACCCAGATAGGAACAATTATACATTGATTAAGGTATTCATGTGGAACTTGATGTGGTGCCTTACCTAATGGATGTTTCAGTGAAGACCAACTTTTTTATAAATGTGATGAGAAAGTTTACATGACGTCCAAACTCCTGGAAATATTTATTAAACTCACCTTATAAACATGGCTCCATGGATAGTGCCTCTAGGAGAGAGTATACTATCCCCTAACATTCAGTCATATGACGGATATCAGTAGTTTATATTTTCGTTGCTTGTAAAGCATCCTATTTCGAGAAACTGATTTCTTGCTGGAGTCATGGCAACATGAGGTAGGGTCATGGTGACATGAATTATTGTCACGGCAACATGAGCTATATTGCTATGGTATAATGAAGGATCGTCAGTCTCAAATGGCATCTTGCGACAGTATTATGAAATCTATACTACTCAAAAGAAGTTAAGGGCCACCTGATTCTTTCATATTACTAGCATGACAGATTAACTTCAGTTATATGAAAAAATCGGGTGGTCCTTAACTTCTTTGGAGTAGTATAGTTACTTACACTTGTGTTTTGTTTCCATTCACAGAGTGATGTAGTTTGAAGGCTGTAGTAGGTGTACAGGAACAGTGTATGTTGTCATGGTTGACAAAAGCTCAAGCATTGGCTGTGATAGCTTTCCATTATACAGGGTGAATGGGGAAATGCCATGTAATCTGTTCTCCAACACTTTACATATTTTCAGTTCATTGAAGTGCCTCTATTATTCATATTGTAATATTAATAGCACTCTTGATTCAACTTCAGTGGAAATATTTTTACCACTCTTTTTATGTCAATAATGCAACACCTATATGTAATCTGTATTAAGTGATACAGTGACGTTAAGATTTTATCAGATTTATACAAATTATAACAACTGTAAACTAATGATCATGAAACACAGTATATCTCAAGTTTTTGTGTGTGTCCTCCACCAAATTGCACAATATTAAAACTAGTTGTATAAAATTGTGTAAATAGTATTTCCTTGATCAAAGCACTGCATTTACCTGCTGCTCCCCAGTCTGGACCAAGCATCACCAGACATACCCTATCTTATGTTAGTATGGTTAGCTGTATAGAATATATCATTTCAGGAATTCTCGACTAATCAAACTGAAGGGGTTATGCTGACATTTCAAAGTTGTATTCACTTGTACATATATACTTAAATGTGAGCAAGGTTTCAATCAAACTATCACATAAATGACCAGTCATATATTATAGGGGAGGTTGGGTCAGAGGGAACCAGAGGAGGGTCAACGAAAAATATGATAATCTCTAAGGGAGGGTCATCAACGGAGTGCTTTTGCATTTTGTCCTTTCAGGGAGGGTCAAGAAAAATGTACAAAGACATGGGGAGTGTCATCGAAAAATAAGACAACCATTTGGGGAGGGTAATTTTTTTCAGTACATTAGTGCATCAAAATCCTCTGACTCACACACCCCTGTAATAAATGGCTGGTCACTTATATTGCTGACGTGTTGTTGCCCTGTGTTCCTGTTGTGTCTTAACACCTGTGTGTTCACAGCCTGTGATAAGTCTGTACATAGCAGCAGAGTGGAATAAATCTAACACCGTTGACTGTTGTCTCGTTTTTCATAGCTTTAATCCCATACATCCGTCAGAGTTAAATATCATAAAGTGCAGGTTTAAAAAACCTTGACAAGTTTACATCAAAAGTAGGACATTTCTTTCAATTGCACACTGAGTCAAAGTAATACCATACATTGGCATCCGATTCTAACTTACTCAGTCCTTGTATTCATTTTGTCTTGATAGGGACAGTTGTCTCCCATGTCAAACTCAGTCACCGGCAAATAACCTTTAGAGTGAGCGAGTGGATGTTGTATGCCTCTAGGACATGATGACACATTATTCACCATGTCCACTAGGACAATGACACACCATCAGCCATTGCAACGTTTAGGGCATGATGACACATCATCTGCCATGCCTTCCTCTAGAATACGATGACATACCACCATCCAGGTGTCCCCCTAGAGCATGATAACACCATCATCCAGGTTGACCTCTAGGACATAATGACACACCATCAATCAGGTCGACCTCTTGGACATGATGACGTACCATCAGTCAGGTCGACCATTTGGACACAATGACATACCACCATCCAGGTGTCCCTCTAGGGCATGATAACACCATCAACCAGGTCAACCTCTAGGACATAATGACACACTATCAGCCAGGTCGACCTCCAGGTACTCATTACTCATATGATGTTTGATATGAGTTTCTCAAATACAAAGCACAGTTTAAAGTAGTCATACAGCTGTATTAGTGGTTGATGAGAGGAGCCTCATACTGACATTGATTTCACAATGGTTGAAAAAGAAGAACAAGTAATAATAATGAAATGTGCATTTTTATGAATATCTGAAAAATGAAATTCCACTGGGCACTGAACCAATGTCTAAACACACTGCTCTGTTTGTCCATTCCTTGAGGTCAAATGGCAGTCCTATATTTCCTTAAAGTTGGCTTGACAGTCACTTTCAGAGCCAGCATCAGCTGGTATTGGCGTTTATTTGTTTACTACTGTTTACATCACTACACACTTCACTATTGACTGTTTCAGCTTTCACGGCAAGATCTTTATTAGGATCATCCTGTGCATCTTCCATTTCTTTTTCTTTCAATCCTTTTCTCTGAGGGAGGACTTGGAAAAATGCCTTCTTCCAATCTCTGGTCTCTGTGTACCTCAAGAGGATCTCGAATACTGAAAACAGATCCAGAATCATCAGGGACCATTAAACAACTATGGTTCACTTACGCTCCTATGTTTGTCAACACCATACCTGTGCTTGTGGGTTTCACCAAAGTGGTAAACGCCTCTGACATACATCACTTCAGGCTTTCCATCCACATTTAGAAGCATGTCAAACCAAATCTTGGATTTGTACCCACAGTCATAAGTTCCTGGATCACCAAAGGGAAGAAACTCTGCAGAGTGAACAGGTCACTCATTGCACCCTAACCTACAATGTAAATGTGTTTGTTG
This sequence comes from Haliotis cracherodii, assembly GCF_022045235.1. Classification (NCBI taxonomy): domain Eukaryota; kingdom Metazoa; phylum Mollusca; class Gastropoda; order Lepetellida; family Haliotidae; genus Haliotis; species Haliotis cracherodii. The sequence continues at coordinate 30,057,649 of NW_027266275.1, forward strand.
ATTGTTTACACCACAGTCGGCAATATTCCACTAACATCATGTTGGCCTGTAAATATTGAATCTGGGCCAGGCAAACAAGTGGTTGATAGCATGAACTTCCCCCATGCTGTCAAGGATGATGACACACAATGAGCAAAGTCACAGAGACAGATCCCCATCTAAGCTGGGTTCAATCTACTGGGGTCCTATGCCAACCTGGAATCCCCACTACACAACATAATGTGTATTTCCCAGTCAGTAATCCTTCCAATAACCTCAACAGACCTTATTAACATTAGGACTGCCTCCATGGTCTAGTAGATAGAGCGCCTGCCCAGAGATGGAGATGGCACTTGTTGTTACCCTGCCTGGTGCTCGGCATTGAGGGGGTAAAAGAAGGACTACTTATCACGGAATCAGTATGCTGTGTCTGAGTGGGGTTTCCATGTTTAACTGCAGCATTGCATCTCAGTGGGATGGCACTAGAAAACCTGCATTAGTCTGGACCAGTACAAGCATCCACACACACGCACACACACATGTACATGCATGTTGTTATATAAGTACTATAATCTTGACCATTAAACCACATTTCACCTCACCTCACCACCTTATTATTAATAATCATGTGTATTCATATTTCCCTAGACATCAAACACAAGGTGCATGCTCAAAGCGCTAACATTATTACCCCAGTCTATGGATATAACCCCTCAGCTCACTGGGTAGTATACAACCCAAACTGCGTGTGAGGCACCAGAAGGTAAACTGTAACATTAACATCTCATCCTACCAGGTAATTAATTCACTGCTGGGTGAAGAGAGGCACATTTTAAAGAAGTCACTTGCCTAAGGCGACACCACATGTGCTACATGTGCTTAAGTGTGGGGTAGGACCGAAGAACTCTCATGAGTCAAGCTGCTGAACAAGGTCACCCATCCAACTATTCTCTGTGGCCGACATTGCCTAACTTCAACTAATCTGTGACCTGTGTACAGTACCATGGGCTGACATATCTACATTAACCCTTTCTCTTTGCAAGGGACTAGCAAAAAGCAGTACTCATCAAGCTCATTTGTGAAATCCCAGTCCTTAATGAATGAATTAATATCATAGTCACTTACCATATTAATACAAAATAGGCTAACATACCATATACAGGGACATATAAATGACTCAGTTAATGTCTAAATGTAAAGAAACGTAGATGTAACCATGGTAACGAAGACCAAAAGAAGCCATACAATCAGTCCTGTCTACAAGACCAGGGACCCGTTTCACAAAGCAATCTTAGCGCTAAGGCAGTCGTAACAACCATACTTTAACATAGACTTGTGACAGTCATAATGCTATGATCCCTTTCTGGAACAGGTCCCTGGGCCTTATCTAGGCTCAGTGAATGATATTTGGCCTAAGTCTGCAGTAAATGTCAGTAACAATTCCAAAATTAGAATAAATACATTCAAAATTCATGTCAGTACTTATGTTATGGCTCTGTAGAGGTGACTTGTACTTCACTGCTAAAATACCAATAATGATGAAGAGGATTTAAAGATTTTACAATATTGCATTGAATAATTGAATACAATGTTAAAACACCTCTGAATTAAAGAAACTAAAAACTTTTAAAAAGACGAATTGTACAAAATAATTCCCCCCCCCCCCTTAATTTGCCTGCCAAGTGCATTTAGTTTAGAATCTCAGACACATTCCTGAAGATATACTTTCACAACATGGGACTCTTACCGTGGTTTATGGTGAGGACTTTGCGTGTCTTCATGTCCACATATTCTGCTATGGGCAGCTGGGCGTGGCTGACCTCTCTGTCCACTGCCAGCTGGTGGCACATACCCTGGGGACACAGGACACAGAGTGGGTGAGTGAGGGAGTGAGTTGGGTTCAACATTGATTTGAACAGTATTTCAGATATAAAACGGGAGTGTCAGGGGAATAGTCTGAAGTGATGCAGATCTTAGAAGCTTACCACTTTTGAGAAACCTACGAGCACAGACATGGTGCTGACAAATCTAGAAACATAACGTAATCATGGTGAACTGGGATTTGAACCAATAAATGATCTTCTGGTTCTGCCATGCTTGAGGGGCACAACTCTACACAGCGAATGGCAGAAAGCTGGGGAGCTGTGGTGTATTTCAGTTTGATCATCACTGGTCGTGGTGTGACACAATTCATTAATGTTTGCCACTCTGGTTTGTTTGTTTGTTCTTTAATGCTGCACTCAGCAATATTCCAGCTATATGACTGAATATATTTTCACTGATTCATGCATACAGGCATGACTTGCAACACTGGTCACCTTGTGATGGTTGTGGTCGACCAGTCCCCCGATGATGTACACCTTGTCATCCTCCAGCTCCTGCAGCACATTGGGGGAGTCACTGGACAGGTACACCACATCCCCCTTTGGGAACAGGTCCAGGTAGTTCTCCGTCTTGAAGTACACCTGTAACAGACCGATACCTGGAGACACACAGACACTCTATTGTTATGTAATTTCACTGAAGCAATATCTCCTGATGAAGCGAGCTTTGAATGATAAATATCAAATCCCACAAGAAAATATGATGGAGTGTCACAATCCACAATATTACAGCATCTCACAGAAAGCTGTAAATAATCAAGTCATGACAGGCCAATGGTTGAAAGCATGAGCAACAATCCCCATGAGCAGGATGTGTTGACACACTGTAAGCCTGGTCAGATAGCTGCAAGCATGGGAGTCTACACTGCCCACAACATCAACAAAAGAAAGACAATCAGGCCACTATTCACAGAGCGATCTTACCACTAAGACTGTAAGAAGTCTGCATCAAAGTGCGGGAGTTACCACTAAGATTGCTTCATGAATATGGCCTAGCTTGTCTAGTGTATGCTAACCAGGTGCTAATAGTTGAGGGTTGTTTGTTTGTTGTTGAACACAGCACTCAGGTATGTTTCAGATGGTGGCGGTCTGTAAATAATCGAGTCGGGACAAGACAATCGAGTGACTGATATCATGAGCATCAATCAGTTTACTCTACGCAATTGGGATACAGTGACATGCATCAACAAAATCAGCAAGCCTGTTAGTCGCCTCTTACAACAAGCATGGGTTGTTGAACATCAATTCTAACCCGGACCTTCACAGGGGGTATCAAGTCTTACGGTTTAGTTAGGATGAAACACACCATCCATCGATCCTACTGAGCTCACATAGTTGTCTATGCGCCTACATAATTCTCATCAAATTCACTCAAGCTAGGGTATCTTAGACCAAGTCTGCCCTGGCATACCCACAGGGAGGGCAAAGTTATCTCCCCTGGAGACTTCCACTACCGCTCCTTCCATGAAGGTTGTTCTACATATTTCACCAAACACATAGCATCAATATTGTTCTTGTCACATCCATGGTTTGTATACTAAGGAAGATTAATATGTACTAATGATTTGTTTTCATCGAAACTTGTTAATCAGTACGATTTCACCAGGAATGACATCATCCAGATCAACAGGTTCCAGTGTACGTACATCCCATCCTTTGTAGTCACCAATCTGATCTAGTCTCTGCTGCGCCTTGCCGTTAATGCCACACACGTAGAACTAGAACAACAATAGTCACAATCTTCATTAAACCATTAGGGGTGCAACTCGGCACAAGCCCACTGGTTATTTTGTCTAATGTTCAAATTATCCTAACAGTTGGTCTGTTTAATGCCTCACTCTGCAATATTCCAGCTATATGATGGAGGTCTGTAAAGAATCATGTCTGGACCAGATATTCCAGTGATTGACATTATGAGCATTGATCCACACAATTGGATATGATGACATGCATCAACCAAGCCTGAACACCCAATACCATAAGTTGCCTCATACCACAAGCATGGGTTGCTGTAGGCCTATTCTAATCCAGACCTCAGGGCTAGTACCGTATTTTCTTGAGTATAGTGTGCACTTTTTTTCGGAAAAACACAGCTGTGTAGAAGGGGGTGCGCATTATACACGAATTATGAGTTTGGATGTTTTTTCCTCCCATGGAAAGACATTACGTACCGTGAGCACGAAACACCGGAAATACCATGTCAACAAATCCATACTGAAGTACGCAAAATAATTATGTAATTACACTGTCTGTCTATAAAAAGTATTCTTTGTATTTCTGAACTTATGTTTGTAACTTACTTCATTAATTTTATTCAAAATTCCTTATAATATTGTTTTTATTAATTTCGGCGAAATCGTGTGTGAAGCGATCGGAAGATCGCACAACTCACCGTTATTAACAGCAACCACGGTCAGAATACCGCTATTGACGCCTTGAATTTAGAATTTAATATCTCTTAGGGGTGTCCTTATATGTTATCACTATTCAGGAGGATATATGTTTCTGGTAAAGTTGCAATCTTAAGCTTCACGTAACACCTTCTTAAGATCTTTCAAAAATGTTAGTTTCACCCATTGGGATTCGGGGTAAAAATTGGTCCCCAGCAACCATGTTTGCCATGGATTGGGTGGTCAAGTCCTGTGACTTAGTTGATGGAATAGAATTCTTAGCTTCAGACTTAACTTGAGTTCCATCATGAATCATAGGTCTTACTCCATATATATGATGAGAATCATTTTCAGTTGACTTAAATGAACTTGTGCCAGTTATATCATATATTTAGCATTTAGCTTATTTGACAGGGTTTTTCTCAACAATCTGTTACATGTGTTTTATGGAAATTTTCAGTTAATCATGTCCTGAATCTCAGTAATCCAGTTAGTCTGAACATCGAACATACCCATGATCATAATTCACTACTTCAGACCAAGAGATTAAGTTCCTTAAATGTAGACAGCAGATGCAACCATGATGGACTGTACCTGAAGTGGGTTGTTTGCTCGTCTGTTGGCGGAGTAGCTATGTTGTATCTGCTGGACCAGATGGCGCACATCCTGCAGCAGACACAATACAAATATAAACATGCATTATAAGGACAGCGCAATATTCATTATATCAGTCAATGCAGACACAATACAAATATAAACATGCATGATAAGGACAGCACAATAGTCATTATATCAGGCAATGCAGACACAATACAAATATAAACATGCATGATAAGGCCACGCAATATTCATTATGTCAGGCAATGCAGACACAATACAAATATAAACATGCATGATAAGGACAGCACAATAGTCATTATATCAGGCAATGCAGACACAATACAAATATAAACATGCATGATAAGGCCACGCAATATTCATTATGTCAGGCAATGCAGACACAATACAAATATAAACATGCATGATAAGGACAGCGCAATATTCATTATATCAGGCATGTGAGTATGGTTTGAACATTCTTTAGCCGCTTTTAGCAATATTCCAGCATCATCAGGCCCAGGGTCACCAGAAATAGGCTTCACACATTGTACCCATGTGGGGATTCAAACCTGGGTCTTAGGCAGGACCAGCAAATGCTTTGACCACTGGGCTACCCCATATGAGACATGGTCCAGCTTGAGCCTACTTCAGCATTGGTTAGGGATATTCAGGTATATATCATTGAGGGAGACAGTGGGTATGACACTGTAAGAGATGGGGCTGTCAGGACTGAGTGAGTTTGGCTCAACGCTGCTTTAAACGGTACACCAGTTACATCCCAGTGTCTCAGCTTGATGTGGGAGGAAAGCCTGAAATGGTGCAGGTCTTAGATATTTCCACTTTTGGTATGGTGCTGACAAACCTAAACACATAGCTGGGGCAAACCAGGATTCTAACCCAATCATAGGTTTCTGGGGTGCCAGGGGATGCCACCCTGCAGTGAGTTGCAGCGCCTTACACGATTGGGCCACCGTGCTGTCAGGAAGCAAACCTCACACTACAGTGTAATAACAAGCACTACAACCTACAGTCACATCCAGCCAAGTTCCCTACCTTCTCGGTCATGTGTTCGTCAAAGGAGCAGTCTATGACTGCCTTCACTTTACACCCTGAGTTCTGCATGCAGTTCTTCTTCAGGGATTTCCTGGACGGCCCTATATCCTGCCCTCTCTCTCGGGCATCTTCAAACTTCCGCTTCTTCTTCAACCTCTCCTGTTTTCTGAAACACAAGGAGGTAACCATAACAACACTGAAGAATTACGTGCTGTCCAACATTGTATTCACAGGTATCCAAACAAAACGGACAAAATAGGCATAAGCAATATTTTTACATTCCACCCTTCTATCAAGGTATAACAGGGCTCCATTCTCTAATCATGTTAACGTTATGGTATGGAATATTTTACACCATGCTAACCATGGCTGATATATGATAAAGTGGGACTTATGCTGAGCACAGGCTAATATTGGAGGCATAGTCTGGGTATCTTCAAGCTTTCAATGGAAATCTAGCCTCACATGTGGCATATTTAAGGACCATCTTAAATGTATGATTCTAGCCTGTTGAGCACCTGATACCAGAACCTGAGACCTGAACTGTCTTGTGTGAAAACACCCCTAGTGATCTAAGCAATAACCTTGTCTACCATGTCTACTGATTGAAGCTTCAGTAAAATCTCTTAGGCTGCATGGTATGTTAGTGAGTGAGTGAGTTGGGTTTAACACGGTTACTAACAGTATTCCAGTTATATCATAGTGTGTCAGCTTCATGTGGGAGGAAAGCCCAAAGCAATGCAGGTCTCAGGCATTTAGCACTTTGTTGATACCCACAAGCACAGATATGGTGCTGACAAGCCTAGAAACAATCGGGCGAACCAAGATTCAAACCCACAATCATAGGTTTCTGGCAAGACCAAGGGACGCAAGTCTGCACAGCAAAGAGTGGCGACTTAGATAACTGGGCCTTCTGAGCCCCCCATCTATGGCATAAAACACTGTAGACTTAAAGCATATAAAATTGCAGCCAAGTTGGTCTTTACCAAAAAGAATACTCACAAGTCCAAAATAATCATGTTCCCCAGTGTCAGACACAAGGGGCCCATGGTTCTTTGAGGTTTAATGATATAGTATTCAAATTTAGAGCCACTTAAAAAATTAATATAAAGTTAAAAAAAGTTTAAAATATCCACCATATCATGACCATGATAATGATTCCTGGGCTTCCTCACTGAACACTGGCAATATAGATTAGTTACACATAAATAATCATAAACCAGGGTTACAGCTGTAACAGTCCTATGCCAAAAGGACATCAAGTGAAAACAACCTCAACGGCTTAGCAAAAACGGCCCCACATAAAATGTATATGTACATTGTGTGCATATATTCAAACAAATGAAACATAACAGATGAATACAGTCATTGGGGGAAAAAAATAAGAATAAAAACAAACTGTAGGACTTTCATTCTTTACTATTAATTAGTTATTACACCTCACAAACTCATCATTTTCAAGGACATGTGAAAATTAATTTTGTATGGTTTAATATTATATATTCTGCTGATAATTATGTGCGTAAATATTTTTGATGGAAACAACACAATTTTAACATGTTTTAGTGGAGAGCCATCATCTGGTCTGAAACTGTAGAATAAGCCATTTTTTTTATAAGTATCCTATGGCATGTTTAAAGCATAACATGACTTGATAAGATATTTTGTTTCATAAACCACACCCATGTGAAAGGGGTGTTGTTATAAAATAAACATTTCATACCAATAGCTTTTTTTCGACTTTTGTGGAAATTCAGAAGATTTGTTTTAATCAAATGGTGGCATAATAAAGTGACATCGATTCAACAAGTTATTGAAATCTATTCACATTGTTCAGTGGTTACCCTCAGGGTATGAGTTTATCCAATTATTAAATAAACACCTAGTCCTTATTAGTCAACTAATTAACCTGTTTACTCAAGACAGACAAATGTATGACTCAGCATCTGTTGTGAGGTGACTGCCTAAACAGGATTTGTAATCAGCACACAACAATTCTTGCACCTCAGATGTCTCTACACTCAAAGTGTGTCCCGTCTTCCGTCTTCGGAACAATGTTCAATTATGCAAATAAATACTAAATCATTTGTTTATTATGTATTGAGGGTTGAAACCAATGAAGAGTGGGGTCATTTCACCAATTAGGCCATTTTATCTGGCACCATCAGTTACCATGGTTACCATGCTTACTGACCAAAATGTACCGAGCCAGTAGCTGGCTATAGAGAATTGTCCACATACCGCTTCTATCCTTAGCTACCGGTATAATAAGTCACACGTTTATTAACATTTTTACCACATGTCGTGTTCAACGGGGGACTAATTTTCACCGGCTGTTAAAAATATAAATATGATAGAATCAGAAAGTCAAAGATGTGTGTTGGGAACCGCCCGATCGAAACCCTGTCCGCAAATTCGTCATTGTCATATGAAATCAAACACATATTTATCTGAAACCTTTTCAACATTTTCGTTTCTTCCCATCGTTTGTGTTTTAGTAGTCGTTTCCTCGCCCTCTTTGATAAGCCCTTCATTTCCTCGTCGTCATCTGAATAATCATGGCTTTCGCTTTCACGTTCATCTTCAGAGTTGGAACACACTCCATCGTCTTTTATCACACTATCGGCTTCTTGTTGCTCGGGTTCACTCATGATGACAGACCTGCAGTTTCATTAATAAAGTGAAAATACTTCAAAATAGTGTTGAAAAGAGACCATCAACAACCCCCATCCCATGCACATACATGGACGCAGACATCTTGCTTCTCGCGTTTTCTCGTGGGATCAACACACGTCGTCTGCTATTGCTACAAGTTTTACATTATAACACTAATTGCAACAAAAACTGTTATTCCACGGTTTTAATAGTTATCTTTCAAATCTGTATGTTTAACATTTGGTTAAGAAAAGTCTACAAAAGAATAATTGAAAGTGAATATATATATATAAACGTGGGAGAAAGCAGCGTTCATTTTTATTATGTGAATGCAGAGAAACTCCACGGGAGTTTCTAGAGCACAGGAACTCGAAATTAAGGAAGTGGTTGCAGATGGAGCTAAAACAATCGGGTCGTCAGCTGGACCCGCGTTATGCCATACTGCATAATTATCCATAACCAAAGGCATCCCGCAATCAGAGACAAAGGGTTAGCAAGATATCACTGAATAGCTGGACTTTGTCCATTCAGGCCACAGGTCCCGAGTCTGAGAGAGGAGTTACATGCGTACAACTTGGCGACCATTCACCAGCATCATGAACCGGTCACACTTGTGCCTCTCGCCGGCTCTGCTTCTTGTCATATTTACCATCATACAAAGTAAGTTTTGATTGATGTTTTAAATGGGGAGTATCACGGTTATCACGCATAAGTTGAATTAGCGCGTGTACCCCCGTTAACCAGTATCAGGTTCCTGTACATGCAGAGGAAGAAAACCTTGCTTTAGTGTGCCTCGCTGACGTGGCCAGCGAAACTTGTTGATATTTCATTAGTTTAGTTTGAAATAGTCATACTGTGTCGCTAAATGTAAAGTCTTTGCACTTTATGGCCGCTGTGGGTTTATCATACGCCGGTAATTCCTGACGTCAGATGCAAGATCACCACTGATAATACGCATGCCTGGCGAAGTGACATTTAATGGATCATTCGTATCTTACAGATTGGAATTAATGTATTTCTTACCAAATAAAATCAAAGCATGATATTAGAATGTTGACATGTATTTCAAGTAAAAGATCAGCTTAACCAGAGCCTGGAATGGGTAACTCCATACTTAGTGTAATGTCAGTTGGGTAAAGAGTAGGATCCGGGTACCCATAGAACTACCCAGATCCGTGATTGGTCACAGGATATATTGGTTAATGACAAAAAATCACTATATCTCCTTCATTACACAACAGGTAAAAAGAAATTCCTTTGGACTATGAATGCATTCCTTCTTATTTTTATATGTTTGAATAAAGATAAAGCTTTATTCCGCCTCAGACTATTTTATAGGTTTATGTAAATACTTTTTGCCAGGGCTCACATAAAACAATTCCCAATCCGACAACTCCCAACTCTTGAGACTCTATGCCACTAACGGGTACCCAGGTAGGGTTGGGTAATAGGGGGTCGGGTACCTGGGGTTGGGTTCACAGGTCGTAAATTTGACCTCATCCCAGCCCTAAGCTTAATGATGTAACTGAATTCATATGTGGAATTCACCCACGGAAAAATTACCACCAAATGCTTTAGATTGGGCATTAATTATTTATTTCACATTTTTATTTCACATCTAATCTATGGGTTTTGGCAATATGCATATTGTTTAAACAAAATTAAGGCGAGGCGATAACATTTGACATACATATACTATTTAGTGACCATACATGTCTTTTGTAGAGACAAAACAATATTTAGAATTTTGTATGCTGTAGTTTCTGACAAAATGTAATGTATTAAACCCCCAAACAATGGATCAGAAATGAATTGGTGACTAGTTGGATGCAACACATCCTGCTGAAAATAAATCTATATAATCACAACAATTTTTGAAATCTCATTAATTGTGCATAGCCATGTATGATATCACTCTGTGCCTTTTGCATCAATCAGCAAGACCTTGACTGTTAATGCCACTTTCAATTGATTTTAGTGTTATCATATAGAGTTTTATTAACTAATGTTACTAGATCAAACATAATTTTACCAGACTAGGACTTTGTGGCTAAAGTCACAGACTGACATATAGTCTATTTTGGTTTATCTAATCGCCCACCCCCTAAACATAATGTACAATCTGTAGGTAAAACATAAAATGTTACTTTATACTCATACCAAAACAAAATATTATTGAAAACTGCCTGGTCGATAAATATACCTATAATAAAAAAAACGTTAGTTTATTCAGTGCACCCACCTTTTTAAAAAAGGGAAATGCATTTTTCCCACACTGCACATGACCTATGAGGACCATGGTGAATGTTTTGACAGTTGTGTTTTGAGTCATTGGGATGTTTTGACAAGCATGAATGTTAATAGTCCACAAGTAGCTCAACTAATTTAATAAATCATAACCCTTCTTTAAAAGTTATTATAGGCAAACATACTTTGTTTTCAAATTAAAAAAAGGTTCTTTACAAGCATGATAAATGTGAGCTATTCAAACATATTGATAATGATATGTATGTATCATTATTATCAATAACAGCTAGGTAAAGAGTAAAAGGAAGTAAAACATGGGATATGATTATTCATTACTTGCTGATTCAGGCTCCCTATTGGTTTTAGATAACCTCTGCACTTGGACCAAAGAGTAAATGTCACCATGGTCAATGTTGTTATCAGCATTATCATTGGTTATGACCAAGGCCTATAGCACAATGGAGGCGTATCACACGTGTAACTATGCAATAGGCTGTCCACTGGCTTGTCACCACGTTAGATACAGAAATCTGATAGCACTGGGATATAATAACAGATGAACAGCCACAAAAATCATATATCTTATGAGTTGAAGCTTGTGGAATTGTTTCCAGATATAAGTTTTGTATGCAATTCAAAAATAGACAATGTATTGCCCAAGTGAAATTTGTCTTCTTCTTCTGACTCTCCTGCCAGGTATGGTATTGTTTTATTATGCAACCAGAATTTTATAATATGCTGGAAATGATCCATTTTCATAGATAATTTGGAATCATTCATTCCCTAGCAACAAGCATAACAATTTAGTAGGAGCTCTAGGACAACAATGACATGCTCATACAATGACCTTGAAACAATGACTAAACTTTGCTCCATCTTATAGATAAGTGTGTGGGTGAAGACAAGGGTTATCCATGACATGAGACATGCTGTATCTATATAGTTGGCATGTGCCATGATGTATAGAAACAAGCCAGAGGATTATTTCATAACTTGTTTTGATAAACTGTTATTTTCCTTGGTTGAGTCTGCTTGAAAGGTTTCAGGGATTTATCTATGATACAAAACTGCAAGTGCTGTAAGAAAAAAATAGAAAAGCATTAATTTGTTTCAAAAATATTCTTTCCACCATTTCAAGGATATTTGAAAATTTGATGTGTGCAAAATGTAAAATGTAGTACTTGTGCCATTTCCCTTTTACGGGTCCTGTTATCAGAAACATAAAAGTCACCTTTATGATTATCGTGATTATACCGGCATAATACAAAAACTGGTCCAATTCAAACACAAGCATACATTCAATAATACAAAACCTGGCCCACTGCAAACACAGGCAATCACTCAAAAATACAAAATACAAAATCTGGTCCGCTGCGAACAAATTCACTGTTTGGAATAATAAGAGTAACCGCTGGTTAAATGTAATTGCACAGTGTTTTGTTTTTACAGGATTATTATGATAGTTGCTTGTATGGAATATTAATATTGTCAACTTAGTTTTTACTGTTCCCCTTCAGTTTCTGCCCTGAAATATGAGACTGGAAAGACATACAAGTATTCATACAGTACATCGGTGTTGTTTAACGACCTGGACAGTCGGAGGGAAACCAAGGCTCAGAGGGACACCGGAGTACAACTTTCTCTGGGGTTGGACATCACACCCCTGTTGCAGGAGGATGAGTCACAGCTGTTCAAGTTGAAGGTTGGTTACATATTCAGTGGACAGATCTGTTTGTCAGGCATAAATAAGGGACAGGTCATAGGATATTTAGCGAGGGTAGTGGGGGGGGGGGGGGGGTTAAAAGATTTTTGTTTGAGAAATGCTGTTTCTCTTCTCATGTGTTTTACTAACAAAACTGTACAGAGGATGTCTTTTGATTAAATGCTTGTGAATCACACAAATTTGTTTCCTCATCCTTTCAGAGACAAAATAATATATCTCAAAGCCGTAACCAAGATATATTCTGTCTTAATCAAAACTCCCATTTGTCCATGTGTTTACCATGTTTACAGGGTTGAACAATCATGTAATTTTCAGTAAGTCGAGGAACAGGGACTATACGTATATACCTTAGTCCTATGCCCATTGTGATCAAGGTCTAGTGACTTTTGTCAAACTGAAATATTTTCTCTGCCAAAGAAACATAGTTAGGGATGATGAATATTTTCGGTGAGATGTTTGGGTATTGATGACAGAGCCCAGAATGTCATAATAATTTCCCCAAAAATGTTCATGATCTCAACATGCTCAAAAAGATTTTTCAGTATAGAATGTCAAAAAATGAGTTTGGATGACTTGAAATGAAATTTGCTAGGTCTGTCAGTTAGCCTCAACATAATCCCACTTTAACTTTATGACAAAATTTAAATATGAGACAAAACAGTCACAACAAGTTTGTGATACGTCAGTGCAATATTTCAAGACTATGAACATGCTTAATCTATAATGCAGAAGGACCAGTAAAGACTAATACCCGAAAATATTGATATGGTTCTTATCACATTTATGGAACAATCTGAACCTACAGAATCTGTTATGTTTAGTCACAGATCCAAAGTCTTGAGACAGGAATTCAACCTGACAAGCTTATGGACTTATTACAGGGCTTTAGGTCACTTGTACATGCACATTAATCTTGGTTGAGATTGAGGAAGCGCCCTCTATCACATAATGTCATTAATATCCTTATTCAATGTATAGAACCCTGAACTGTGCTGTCTTACTTCATTCCTGCTTGACAACGATATAAGGATCTATTCCGAAACGCCGCAGAATAATACAATAAAGAAGTTGCCATCCATAAATTTATTTTGTCTTTACTGTTACTTTCCAACTTCTAAAAACTTGCCAGTCAAACTCTTCAAATGTGTCATTAGTTGTTTGGAAGATTTTGTAGAATTTATCACTTAGGATAACACTCTTACCATATGTTTTTTTCCCTTATTTGTTTCCATACAATGGACCACTGATTGCACAACAAATATCCTGTCATAGTGTCAGTGTTAATCTTCTTCCTTACGTCATGCTTAATTTCAAACAAAAGAACAACAGTGTTAATCCGAATATTGACACAGCTAGTTAATGACCATTAAGTCCACTGGCCACAAAGTCACCCACCCAGAACAGTTCCCTGTTCCAGGTCCAAGTCGAGCAGACCCTGATGGGTTTCAAAACACTGATAAGCAAATCAGCTTGTGATGGGAGTGATCTCATTCAACTTGGTGTCACATACAATACTATCTGGACACAGTTAATGCCCTTGTTGACCACACTGTTACCAGAAATTCATGATTTATACAGTGCAGTGAATTCCTGAAACTATACAGTACTGTTCCCATATTCCAAGTGAAATCTGGTTGCGCAGTCGTCTAAACGCATTGCAATTTACAGTGTGGAGTTGCATTCTTAGGTGTGCCAGAATCCTATGATTATTGGTTCCAGTTCCAGATTCATCCTGTTTATACTCTCTCTGTTTGTTAGCACCTGCCCATGCTTGTGGGTTCCATGAAAACATCCAAGACCTACATCATGTTATAACATATTTGCTATACAAAGTGCTTTACTCATACATGCAAACTCTAAAGCCAAAGCTCCACCACTTTCCTTAGAATCTATCATTGTTGTTTGTTTTCCCAAAGACGTGATTTGTCATTTCAGATAAATTTGAACTATTGAAAAAATTGATTTCTGTAATAATTTTGATATCACTTGCATGCTACTTTGGTAAACTATTCTTGAACAACCTTCCCCTCTAGATAGCAAAATTCTTCAAAAAAGTGAAATATTCCTTGATGACCAAATTTGGAATCTTTTCTATATTTTTAATATTTAAGATTTTCAGTGTACTATCATCTCTGATAAGTTGAATTCCCAAACATTTCACACCATTATATGTCAGCTCAATTCTATTAAATCCTGTTGATAGGGATGATTCTGAATAGGCTAAGTACTACTCTTTTCACTTTATCTTTAGCCTGTCAAACCAAAATTCTATTCTGTTTTTGGTAAAGTACGATGATTGCCATTTCTTTTCAGATATAATTATGATGTTAATAAGCTGAATATTTCTTTACCATCTTTTTATAAATACAGATGAATTGCTGTGTTGAAATTGCAGAAATAGAAAATTATATCTTCAACCAAATAATATGGAACAATAAATTGGTCACAATAAACAAAAAATCTTTTATAAAGAATGTTGGATAAAATCTGGATTTGTAATTGTTAGAGATTTGTTTGATGTTAGCAGAAGGATAATGATAAAACAAGAAATGCAACAGACATATAATCTGAATATAACCAATAGATATAATAATGATATTACAAGACCTGTTAAAAAAGCTATTGGGGCAATATGTATTACCCTTATAAACAACAAATTCAGTTTTTGTTTGATGCATCCTCAGAGCTGCAGGGAAAGATCATAAATTAACATGTAAAGTCTAAACAGTTTTATTCAAGTTTGATTGAAAAGAAAATCACTATGCCTTTGTGAGATTCATCATAGATGGACAAGATATATGCTTTGATTCTAGATCTTCCACTACCCAATAACTGTAAGGAACTGCCATTTAAGAGTATACCGGTATATGACATTGTTCCATGTAAAAAGTGCCTTTTTAAGCTCAACATAAGTAAACAACAGATTGGGATGTTTGTCAAACAGCAGATGATGTGACCCATTACGTTCAGTATTGTTTCTGAAATGATGAAAGATTATGAAACATTTCCTTAATAAGTTTACAAACAACCTCTTTCTGTCAGTATGGTTCATTATATAATACTGATCCTGTATTTGATTTTCTGAACTTTCAAGTGAAATATTTTATATATGACTCATTATGCAAATATCAGGATGGTTGTAGAAAATCATATTACTGATTTGAGACAGTCACTGATATTATAGAAATATGCAAAGAAACAATATCACTACTTGACAGGGTATTAACTGAGCTGCACACATAAAATATTGTTCACAGAATAATTTGGAAGACCAGTAGTCCCTGACCATGTGAACTTGTATGGTCATGTACATTGTGGTTGAGTATCATCAACAAAAATAAATAAAAAAGCTACTATATTGCCTTTTCTAAAGCAACGCCACGTATAAGACAACCCCCTGTACAAGCCCCCTAGTTCGAGGTATGAAAAACTCGCCTTATATACAGCGATATATGGTATAACATATGTCATGTTCCAGCTTAACACTGCCACCGTACTGAGTGCGTCCAGGGAGAGCCAGGAGAGGACCCTGGGGACCCTGCTCAAGTACCCTGTGTACTTTGAGTTGAACAAGGACAGCATTGGGAGGCTGTTCGTCCCGGAGACAGAGTCGGCATTCTGCAGCAACATCAAGAAGGGCATCATCTCCCTCTTCCAAGTCCAGGAACAACCCGGGGACAGAACAGAGGTAGGTGTGATGTGTCCACAGTCAGTAGGGGAATAGGATGTACACAGGCTGTTAAAAGGGACAGTTCTTCGGTGGTTCTGGGTGCTTTTAAATCATACATGAAATAATTTCCATGTGCGACATCACATGCCAGATTCAATTCTGAAACCAAAGCTCTACACAGCGAATCCGACAATGCATCTGCTGCACAGAGTAAACTGCCTTCAGTTATTCTTTTTTTATTGGAGGCAAATTGAAGAGAAAGCTTGTGTGTTTTTCTCACTCACAATATAAATATGCCTGTTGTATGAAGCCAATCAATCTCTTACCCAGAGTTCCAAAAACATATCTTAAAACATGCCCCACGGAAAGCTAGCAATACACTCACTTTGATGTGTAAAGCTTATGTTGTCATGCACCTCACTGTTGCAGTTGTAGTGGTATGTCTATATAATTATGCAAAACAATATGTAAAGCTTGCATTAGGTCCATCTGTAAAAATTCTTAGTTCAGAATAAGTGCTTTTGTTTACGAAAAAAAGAAGAGAAAAGTCTGGTCACATGATAAGCGTACACCCGCAATGTGGTCGATGGAGCTGAACATTCTGTCGTTGAAAAGGCGCGTAGAGGCAAGTAAGCTCTGGGTTTATCGGCTATTGTTCTTAAACAAAGTTTCAGAATGGTCAGCATCCTGTCCCTTTAATATGCTCAGTGTACTTAGCAGCAACAGATTTACCAGTACATGAGTCAGAACTCATTCCAATGAACACTCTGACTGTTTTTGTGAAAAGATGTTAAGACATAAAAGTTGCTTGAACTTTGCTTTATGTCTACTGTATCTCTATCCTAACCCTTTTCTTTGTTATGACCCTGCTCTATCATGTCTATAATGCAACCCTGCTCAATATCCTAACCCTGCTGTATTTTGTAAACCCTGCAATATCATTATATTGTGTTCTACCCTTGTCAATAGCATTATCATGACCTAGGTTATTTCTTTTTAACCATATTATATTCATGTTATAACTGTATTATCACCCTGCTGCAACCCTACTCTGTTATGAACACATTATAACTATTATAACCTGCTGTAACCCTACTCTGTTATATCTATGTTATGACCATGTTATAACTGTATTATAATACTGCTGTAACCCTTCTCTATTATCACCATGTTAAACTCTGTTATATACCTGGTGTAACCTGTATTACAGATAGATGTTTCCGGGGAGTGCCTGGTCCTATACACCCAGACCTCGCCCACTCAGATCACCAAGACCAAGAAGGAGTGCAATAATCTCGAGATCGCTGGACAGTTCTCAAATCCCAATAAAGTAGGTGCAAAAATCACCATATTTATAGAAGTAAACTAACATAGTCTTTGAAATTTTTATGACACAATACAGTTCTCTCCTTTAAAATGTTTCTTTTCCTGATGCTGATTTCTGGCTGGACTTGCCTTTTTATTATTGATTTTGGTTTTATAAAATACATATATCCCACAGTTCATGGTGCAGGACTAAGAATAAAGCTGCCCATGTTTTTAACCATCTCAAGTAAACAGTCCTTGTAACAAGTCGCTGAAATGATTGTTGTTGCAGATTCTTGATGTAACTGTTGCCAGTAAAACAACTCTAGATTATGAATTTGAAAATGGAATAATAAAGAGTATAAGTGGATTGAATACGGTGTCCAGTCGTCTCAACATGAGGTCCTCCATGAATGGTGGTGCCACAGTCAGGTAAGGAATAATCTGGTGTCTAGGCATTTCTTGATTTTAAGATACATATCACTTTCAAACTTCTGAAACAAAAGGTGCCAATATGAAGGACACATTAGGTTTATGTACAGAAAGCAAAATGTCAAAATTATCCAAAAAAATAGATCGGAAAGATACTTTGTTTGTATTTTTATCTTTTGAAAACAGTTTTATGGCTATCAGAATATCTGAAACAAGTTGGCCTTCTAATATATTCAAAGTGCCAATTTAAAAAGTCTAAAAATGCATTTGTGTACAGAAAACAAAATTGTCAACAAGATAAGACTGAAGACTTTGTTTGTATTTTTATCTCTCCTGTGTACCACTTCAGATTTGTTAAAATATATTTAACAGACCACCAGAACCTGCTGTTAATCTCCACCCACACCCCCACACCCACACCCACACCCCACCCCAATTTGATGTTGATTCAAATTCTGAAGTCCTGTTAATTGTTCCAAGTGTCCTTATGATTATATATAGACATTCCAAACAATAACTGTCCGGAGTGCAGGGTTTCCAGATGAAAGGGCTATGCACTAACAGAGTTTCACAGTATTTAATTAAGTGGAGTGGCCAAGGCAACCTCATTGTAAAGCGAACCAAATGTCAAAGTTATATAATAGGCTTGTACATTTTTTCAGCCAAAGATTAACATTCCAAGGTTCCTCTGCATCCAGTGAAACTGTGTCAGCAGCTGATATCGATACTGCCATACCCATGTTGGAAAAAGGTAACATTTAAAACAGGACTGCTGTCATTTATAGCTGACTCAGCTGAATAGGTCAAAAATACATGTTGTGCTGTACACTTTGGTTTAATGTTGTCTTGAATTTGTCTGCCTAACACAATAGAAAGCATGTCAATCCCCTTCTTGTGATTTGGACAGAAGATTGATTTACTGAGATGTTTTTATAATGCCTATTTTAGAAAAAGTTAAAAAATATTAATGTAGACCTGTCAACATTCTATAAGAAGTGACCAGTCAGCTGAGTTTCTCAAACCTATCTACTATTTATGTTGTACATCACCATTTGTTTCGAATTTCTTTCAGAAATAGGAAAAAGTTTTAGGTTGTCATTGCTGCCAACAGAATCTGAAATCACTCAATGCATAGAAAACTGTGAATCTGTAAGTATTCCAATGAAAGATTCCTTGAAAACAAATTAATCATTTGAAGTTACTTTTCACAAATCAATCTGGGCTCTTTTTTCATAGTTTCTATCACATGTAATGGTTCTATATTTATGTGGACAAATAGCAAACAATTCCTTTATTGCTTTAATACTTTTCATTCAGTAAATCTGTTTGGGGCTGTGGGATAACCTAGTTGTTGAAGTGATTGCTCCATGTGCCGAAGGAAAACCATTCAAGAAAAGCAATGTCACATTACCTTGTCCTTCAGCCAACTAAGATATTAAGCAAAGTGCATGAAGATCTGGTAGCAGACAAAATATCAACTGTTGCATCCGCTAAAGCTTTTATGAAGATGCTGAAGAGTTTCCGCAATGCTGGCAAGCAAACAATAGCCGAGGTATTGACCAGTCCGGACTCTTATTACACCGTGTAAGTACTTGAATGACATCTTGTTCCTCATGACTTTTTTCAAACCTGACTGGGTTGGGAGAGGGGATTGTTGTTTCTATTTAATGTCTTTAGTTGGTTACATATCTATGGAGTAATTTGATTCTAGGCCCCTCTTCTGGCCATGCCCCCTGCAGCTCAAAAGCAAAATGTCTGACTCTGGAGCAAAAACAATTTTTTGTTCAAAATGTCGTTTCTTAACAGAGCTTAAAATAAATATAATAGTTGTTTTTTTACCCGTTGATATACGAGTTGATAAGGCTAGAGAGTTGGAATTCTTGGTTAAAACAGAATTGGTTAGGGTATTAATTGTTGAAGATCATACTTGCATCGGGTTTTTAGCATAAAATGTATTCAGTCTACAACTCCACCATTGAAGCGTGCAATTGCTAGTGCTCGTCCGTGGGGTCACTAAGATTTGCCTTATCTCTGCCCAACAATGCATCAGGCCATACCATGAGGAATGTGTCACGCAGTGCAAGGAAGACCTTCTTACACAGACTGGTTCCTGGCTGTATAGGCATTGCATCCTGTTCATGATGTAGAGAGACTCAAATCAATTAGAGTGAGTGAGTGAGTGAGTTGGGTTTAACGCCGCTTTTAACAGTATTCCAGTCATATCGCGGCGTGTCAGCTTAATGTGGGAGGAAAGCCCGAAGTGATGCAGGTCTCAGACGTTTACCACTTCGGTGAAACCCACGAGCACGGGTATGGTGCTGACAAACCTAGAAACATAATCGGGGCGAACCGGGATCCGAACCCACAATCATAGGTTTCTGGCTCGCCAAGGGACGCAACTCTGCACAGCGAATCGCGGCGCCTTAGACGACTGGGCCACCCGTGCCCCCCAAATCAATTAGAACTCTGTTGAAATAGTTTGATGAAATTTTGGAAAGCTTATCTTGCAACTTCATTATGTCATACCTAAGTAGCCTGTATGAGTATATTGTAGGTCAAAATGATCCAATTTTATTTATCATGGCTATTACACTGAGGGCGACATTGTTGTGTATCTGTATAACTAAACTACATGAGACCCAAATGACAAACCCCCAGTGAACCAGAGCCTTCAGCAGTGCTTGAATCAAGGCCATTACACAACACTAGATTGACGTCCTGATCAAAATAATGAAATTGTACTTCCTTCTTACAATCAAACACCCCTCTCTCTCTATAAACTGTTTGGCAGAAGAAAGTATTAACTTGAAAATTACAAACATTATCAAAATGTTATTAAGACTTAAACCACTGCAAGCTTTTAAGCTTAATTAGGTCCAAAACACACTTATGATACACATATCAAATACATCACCATCAAATAACTGTTTCTTGTTAGTTTCATATTACTTTTAAAATGTTAAATACACTTATATATATATAGTGATGGGTGTTTGAGAAGCACACTTATATATAGAGATGCGTGTTTGATAGTAAAATGGGTATACAATTTCATTATTTTGCCTTCAAATCCATGTCATTACATTACCAGTATTTATTGAAAATATTGCTTCTCCAGACCCCAGCTAATTGACATAGCCACAGCGTCCCAGACATCGGCTGCCCAGAAAGCCATGATGGAGCTGCTGGTGTTTGCGGAGGACTACGGCACCGAACACCCGGAGCGCTACCTGCTGGCAGCCACCTACTCCACCCACCCCGGGGAGTTCCTCATCAAGGACCTGCTGGTGGGTGTGTCCAATATCAGGGTGGGGCTGTGTGTATGTAAGCTAGGATTATATCCTACCTAAATATTATCCCAAGGGAAGTTTTACTCTAGAATATAGTATAGGATGGGATTAAAAACACTGGTATGGGTTCAAATTCACTAGGGAGAATCATCCTGACACTAGAGAATTTCATCCCCGGGATAAGAAATAGGGTAGGATAATATTCACTCTTACATGTACACATACACAGCTGTTGGTCTGATTAGTGCCTGCCCCAGTCAAGTTTGGCAGGGGAGAAAGAAACAGGTCACATGTTGTTTCTGGAGTATTACTAAAAACATTCCAATATTTGTTCATGAAATTTCTGGAAGGTATTGAATCATTTGAAGAATAGAAGGAACAATTTAATGCCAGGGTTCATCATAATGTCACTTGAACTCACAGCCTTTAGGACTAACATAGTTTTAAATTGTATAATCACATACATGACTTATAGAGATTATATAAGAGGGTGTTTTCTTATCTTAAATATCATGTTTGGAATACAATTTATGTTATACAAACCTTAGGGGAACATAATACATATGTTTTATTCCTAATGTTTGGTATTTACAATACGGCAACACGCAAGGGTAATAATCTCTTTATTATATAATGTCATTCTCACAACAATCTTTTTATGGTGTCATAAGCTCAGAAACATCAATGATTGTTAAAAAGGGTGGGTGTGTAATCTATAATCCAAGTTTCGAAGTGAACACAAACATATGATACGTTGACATGTAAGGACCCCTGCACCCCTCTTTGGATCTACCAGAGATGATGGTTTGTTTTGTTAGCTTGGAAACTGAACATGAAATCTACGAGACCCAATCAAGCCCTCATGTGTACATTGCAGGCAATATTGAAGAAGC
This sequence comes from Haliotis cracherodii, assembly GCF_022045235.1. Taxonomy (NCBI): domain Eukaryota; kingdom Metazoa; phylum Mollusca; class Gastropoda; order Lepetellida; family Haliotidae; genus Haliotis; species Haliotis cracherodii. The sequence goes on from NW_027266275.1 coordinate 30,079,769, forward strand.
CAGTTCCCAATGAGAGTTTGAAGGAGTCCCTGCTGCTGGCCACTGGCGCTGTCATCCACACCTACTGCCAGGTCAAGGACCAGTGCACTCACCAGGTACCACCATACAGTACATGCTGGTATAACGTTCATATTATCTTGCAGGAACATGGGGTGAATCAGATCAAAACCCTACTTGGTTTGTCATGAAATCTGTCTTTTTTTTGTCTTGATTATTCATATGGCATTTGGAGGCAGTGGGGTACCTAGTGGTTATGCCGAAGATGCGGGTTCAGTTCCCCACATGGGTAAAATGTGTCCACTGCTGGTGTCCCCCGCTGTGATATTGCTGGAATGTTGCTGAGAGTGGTGTCAAAACAACACTCACTAATATGTCATTCTATATTTGAATACTCCAACAGCTGCTGCATTTTTCTTTTGCTCTGTGCCATACTGATATTAAAAGATGGTACTTGTTGTTACACTGACTGGCACTCTGCATTCAGGGGATAAAAGAAGGAGTAGTCTTGGAATCAGTATGCTGTGTCTGCATGAGGTATTCATGCTGCATGGTATCTCAGTGTGCGAGCACTATAAATCTTCATCAGTCCGGACTAGTAGAAGCAGCCACACACACTCGCACACGGGCGTCATGTCGCTATATAAGTGCAATAATCATGGTTATGACGTTGAACCCCATTTCACCTCACCTTTAGATCTGATACAAATCCCTCCAAAAACTAAAATTAGGTAAACTAACAGCTACCATTTGTTTGGCTGTTGGAAGATATTTTGTTATAAATTTCCATATTTGTGAGGGGGCACTTTCGCTGTGCAAAGTTGCGTCCCTTGGGCACGCCATAAACCTATAATTGTGGGTTCGAATCCCGGTTCGCCCCGAGTATGTTTCTAGGTTCGTCAGCACCATACCCGTGCTCGTGGGTTTCACCGAAGTGGTAAACGTCTGAGACCTGCATCACTTGGGGCTTTCCTCCCATATTAAGCTGACACGCCGCGATATAACTGGATAAATGTTAAAAGCGGCGTTAAACCCAACTCACTCAATCACTCGCCATATTTGTGATGATTGTGGAACATGGTTTTAAGGTTCAATAGGCCACAGTTGTAGTATGCTCAGTTCAGGAGAAGACACTATTAGTCATATCCAACTAGTCTGCAGCTTGGGATAAAACAACTAGTATGTATAGATTGTTACTAGTCTCAGACAGATGGACTAGTGGTCATGTCTATCCCTGTCAGTTTTTTGTATTTTTGTAATGGGATATGTCCGACCCCACTTTGTTAGTGCTGAAAGCCTCATGTTGTTGTCAGACTCACAAGAAAGGTATGTCTAATAACATCTCGTGGTCAATTCCTGGCAGGTTGTACAAGACTTCCGCACTCTGCTGGTGGAGGGAGTGGCCCAGTGTACAGACGATTCATGTCGCCTGACGTACCTGCGAGCGATGGGCAACACCGGCCTGTCTGACACAGTTTCCACCATCGTGAAGCTTGCTGTGGACAGCAACAACAGCATGGTTTCCATCACCGCTGTAGAGGCGCTCCGGCGGGTCCCTCGCACGTTGATCACTGCGGAGGTAGTTTCCTGCAGACTTACACATTCAAATGTTGTTGTTGTTTATTGTATGAAAGGAATGTGTGAACACATTTCAGATAATTCACCGAGGTCTAAGACCTGCATCACTTGAGGCTCTCCTCCCACATTAAGCTGACACGCCGAGATATAACTGGAATACTGTTAAAAGCGGCGTTAAACCCAACTCACTCACTCATTACAGAAAATAAAGGGAAGATAACTCACTTATAGAAGGCTATTGGTGTGTGGCACTAGTTAGTTCCCTTTGGTAGTGAGACATGCAATGATGTTGCTATCAAACATCTATCTGTATTAATGTTAAAAATGCACTCACTCTAGCTGTGCAGAGTTGCTTACCTTTTCTATGCCAGGATCTACTGACATACCAGTAAACTATGTTTATAACAAACACACTTTAATGAACTGACAGATAAAACAAACTGTTTTTTGGTCCCCAAGATTTACAGTATAATGACATATATATGCTCATAATGAACTTCGGTTATAGCAAAGTAAAAGTAGTGGTCCCTTTGAATTCGTTATGACCATAGTTTACTGTATTTTGAATCTCAATTTGTCTTGTTAATGAACTACTTTAAACTTTAACTTTGAAAATGTTAAAGATCAGTGTCACTTTGGACTTTTCTCCACTCGATCACTGTCTGTGCAGGTGAGGGCCTCCCTGTCCCTTCTGTTCCACCAGAGCGTGCGTCGCTATGACAGCAGTGTGAGGGTGGTGGCGCTAGACCTCCTGCTGCAGCTGGACCTGAGTCTGATGGAGCTGCGTAACATCCTCCTTGCAATGGCCGACAGGGACCACCATGAGCTCTCCACTTTCATCAAGATGAAGGTCCTTGACAGGGCGCAGAATGACGAGAATCTCAGGTCTGTCACCACATAGCCACACAATGTAACATATGTAACTAGTAATCTTCTTGTAATTGGGGAGATTTATGGTTTGATGATGTATACAATGCCCAGATAATTCATTTGGAACTGATGGTGTTAGCAGAAAACACAAAATGTTTATCAACACAATTACGTGCTTATTTACTTTCCGCGTCAAGTCTATATTTAGAACCGTTATATACATCTAAAAGATATTTAAAATCTTATAAATCACAAAAAATGTTTACTCATTTCTTGAAAAAAACAATAGAGGGATGAATAGATGAGTGAAAAAATATTGGTTACCCAATGAAAAATGTAATAACCCAATTAAAATAGAAACCCTAGAGTAAAAACTCAATTGCTCAAAAAGTTATCTGGAGCTCTGACATCACCTTTGAATGCTATGACATCATACTGGAATGGATGATGCCACATGGTTCCATGATAACTAAACTCGCCTATTTAGCAGATTGTGGAAAAACAACTAAACTGAAGGTCATATAATCAACATGATACCCATTTTGCATTTCAAAAAGTTTGGATTAAGAAAAAGAAAAGATCAAGAAAAGTATCCATCATGTTCATGCACAGTGAATGGTCCGGGGGTCCGTTCCACAACTATCGTAGCACTAAGGTTATCGTAACTCCATACTTTAACATTGACTTACGACTGTGGTTGCGATGCGATTGCCTTGTGAAACAGGACCCAGGAGTTTTCTGAGCCTTGCATAATTTTTAATCACTCATATTTGCCAATCATATTGCAGCATATGCACCCTGTAATAGCTGTAGAATATTCATCATGATCATGGAATGGTTTCAATTTTATTCACAATTCTTCATTTACTGGTTCTCAGGAGTAAATTACAGACAATATTGAAGGAAGGAAGAATCAACAACTACCAGCTGATGGCCCAGGTGGGAAAGTCCAGCTCCTTCACGGGCTACCTCGCAAGTAGGTTCACACAGGGCCAGGTGGGGGACTGTGGGCTCCCACCAACCCCTATCCCCCTTTAGAAAATTAAATATGGCCCCTAATGACAAAAAAAGCAACAAAGATACTTAGTTATTGAAATACTAGTCTGATTCCTGAAAGCCAAGTGATCATTACACCACTAAAATTAATGTAAGAAACTTCCCCTCTCCAGCTGAAGTCTTTGTTATCAGAATTTAAGATTATATACTCTTATGTAAGGATAAGCCATATGGATGAACAACTTATTAATTACAATTAGGACTGATGTTTCGATGTAGGTTCTAACACTGTTATCAAGCAAGTGATGACTTCACTACACCGAAATGGCGCTCCTAATTGTAATAAAGAAGATGTTTATCCATATGTTTTAACCTTACTTAAACTTCTACATGCCCCTCAAAGAAAAAATACTTTTAGTTTTCAACTTCTTAGTAAATATGTTTTTAAGTATTGTCATAATATTGGTTTACATCTTTGATAACTTAAACAAAATGAAAATATTCTTGGTTCTCAGAGAGCAGTACATGAACAGAAAGCCTGCTGTAATTCATTGCCTTGCTACAGTAATACCACCTCAGCCCGGAGATCACACAAACATATGCAATCTTCCTCCTTGTAGAAGTTCTGTTCAAAGTTGATCGTGCTGTACATAGTTGACATTCTTGTACTGTGTAAATAACAATAACCATGATACATATGTTTCTGCAGAAACTGAAGATCTCAATTGTTCATACAACCTGTTGTTTGAGAATTCCAACTCCGGAGTTATGAAGCGCAGCGGCATGAAAGTCAATCTATTTGGAAATGTGGAACAGCCTTTCATGAATGTAAGTTGTGTGTCACATAGGACTTGCTGTTAACAGATACATCACTTAGTGTCAGAAATAACAGCTGCTGATCTTTGTGAAGTCGGTTCAGTGTTAACATATTTGATTTCAAACTGTGTATGTGCTTTTTAGTTCATTAAGATTCACTTTCAGTTTGAATCTTTGGCCTGATTATCATATTTGTTTTCCTCTCACATTAAGCTTAAATACTGAAGGATGAGTAATCTCTTATTCACTGTACAGGTTGTTGTGTCATATAGACATGTGCTTCTATTTGTATTAATATGAGTGGAGCTATGTCAGATCAGGATGTATGAGTGCTGCTATTTCAGATCGGGATATACGAGTGCTGCAATTTCAGATCGGGATATACGAGTGCTGCTATTTCAGATCGGGATATACGAGTGCTGCAATTTCAGATCGGGATAGATGAGTGCTGCAATTTCAGATCGGGATATATGAGTGCCTCTATTTGAGATCGGGATATAGGAGTGCTGCTGTTTCAGATCAGTATATACGAGTGCTGCTGCTTCAGATCAGTTTATACGAGTGCTGCTGTTTCAGATCAGTATATACGAGTACTGCTGTTTCAGATCAGTATATACGAGTGCTGCTGTTTCAGATTGGGATATACGGTGAGGCGTTGGAGTCGCTGATGGGTGAGGAGGAAGTTCCTGTGGAGGGTGAGGGAGAAGAGGAGGCAGTGGGCCCCGAGATTGCTGCTGGATTGTCATTCTCCCTCATGGATGTGCTTCTCAAGCAGTACGAGTTCTTCCGGGGAATGTCTGGGCTGATGTCAGCAGTTTGGAGTGCCCCATCAGAACTCACCTCAGCTCTTCAGGTAAGCAGACTGTGTTAGGGATCTTGTCTAAGTAGGACTCTAAAGTAGACAGGCATGACAGGAGGACATCAAAATGACAGTGACTCACTTCTAGAATGTATAGCCTATTCTTGGTGGTTGTTATGAATAACATCTATACATATTGTAAACAATAACTACTTCCAGAGAAGTTAATTCTTGTTGAATGGTTGCTACCTCTGGCTACTGGAAGGTATAATATATAATATGACGGGACACAAAATGCTTGATCAACACCGCTAACTGTGTTTTCGTCAAAATAAAATGATCAGAATTGTAACAGGTACTGAACCAGAGGTCAATATAATCAGAAATGTCAAACAGGACCCTGTTTAGCAAAGGGATTATAACACCACAACTATCATAATTTGTAAATTTCAACTAACAAAAGTTATAACACAAAAATTGCTTTGTCAAATGGAGCCCAGTTGCCTAATTTGGCACTTGAATCAAATTTAAATATGCATTCTAGACTGCATGAAACTATCATGGCAACACAATCTTTTCAGACAGCCAAGAACGTGATTTTGTGTTCAGCCATTCTCATGTTTTCTATGGTTGTGGCTTCAAATTCGGGTGCACCTCAAATGAGTTTGTCAGCACCATACCCGTGGGTGTAAACCGCCTGTGACATTCATCACTCCTTCTTGTGTAATGCATGGTGGCAGCATGAGTGCCAGATCAGAGTATTGAAGACTGTTGTTCTTGCAGGGCAACCTGTTGCTGCAGGACCATTCCCAGAGAGTTCATCTGTCCAATGGCCTCATCCTCAATGTTGAAGTCATTGGCGTCATCTCCATCGACCTTTCAGGCTACGTCAGCATCAGTCTCTGGAACAGGAACTGTGAATCACTCATTAAAAACAGGTTGGTCAAGTAATCATGATAAAGTCATTGTCCCGGAACTTCAGAACATTTTTATCCTTACTGATACCTCTAGATCCGAGTCTTGTACATTAGTTCACATGATTCATTACATTTGATATTCTTAGAATCATTTGCTAAAGGAGCTGAGATAGCTAACCATACCTCAAACTTGCATCCGACTTGGCAGATCATAAAGGGGAGGTGGTCAGAGAAAAAACCATATGGACCCCAATGACAAGCCCCACACCCAATACCTTTATTTTATTAATATACATCATTGTCTGCTAGTTACTCCCCCACCCGAAATGAAACATCCACCCACCCATCCAAACAGAGTGTGAACACATGCAAGAACGCACACTTCAGTGAAGAATTTGAAGCCTTTAAACCAAGCCTTTAAAACATTGTGGATCCTTCAGTGCAATCCTTGTATCAAGTGTTTCTGTTGTCTAGTGGAGCTCTGTATGTAGAGGGGAACATGAGACTGGAGTCCTCCGACCTGGGAGCAGGCATAACCTACAGTGGAGAGGGGCAGTCGGCCATTGACTTCCTGTCTGATGCAAACTTTTATGAGATGCCACTTACACTGTGTCTACAGATGAAAAGACCAGATTTTAAATTCCGGTGAGTTTTAATAGGTTTCAGTGACAAATAAAGTTGTTTTGGACTAGTGATAGATATGTTAATTTTGTGGTGAATGAGTGAGTTGAACAGTGCTTCGAACAGTATATCATTGATATCACAACATGTCAATTTAATGTCAAGTGAAGTGATTCAGGTACATTTACTGCTTTGGTGAAACCCACAATCACATGGATGGTACTGACAAACCCATCTTCCCGAGGCAAGGGAGTTAACTGACTTAAAAAGTCTATAAAGAGAGGCATAGAAGGGACATAACTCGCAACAGCCACTGGTGGCGCTACGATCTAGCCCAGGAATTCCAGCCTAGTTCGGCAAGGGTGGAAACTGGACTTTTATAGTCAGTTAACTCTCTTGCCTCGGGAAGATGTGACAAACCAAGATAGAAATAAAGGGTGAATCAGGAATTCGAACCCAACACCAGCTGGTCCCGGCATGTCTAAATGACACCTTAGTTACTGTGCAATGCATACCCCAACATTTGTGGTGAACATTTAATGTATCAAAAAACTTATATGAGCATTTGTTAATACTTTTTGTTTACATGTTATATTGCAGGATTCCGTCAAGTATGAATGTCTGTGTGTTCATGTCTGCTCTTTTTGTTACCAGGGAAACAGTCAGCAAGTACGAACAAATCAAGGGGTTGAAGAAGTATAACATTCGACTCAGCAAGACAACATCTATATCAGGAGAGTCCTTCTTCCTGAACAAAGCCAACTCAGAGGAGTGTAAAATAATGAAGCAGGCAGAAGCATAACAGGTAGGTGTGCCACTGCATGTTACTGTATCACCTGTGTCACAGTGTCACTGTGTGCCATCAATGTCATCATGTATCTGTGTGTCATTGTGTGTCACAGTGTCACTTTGTGCCATCAATGTCATCATGTATCTGTGTGTCATTGTGTGTCACAGTGTCACTTTGTGCCATCAATGTCATCATGTATCTGTGTGTCATTGTGTGTCACAGTGTCACTTTGTGCCATCAATGTCATCATGTATATGTGTGTCATTGTGTGTCACAGTGTCACTGTGTGCCATCAATGTCATCATGTATCTGTGTGTCATTGTGTGTCACAGTGTCACTGTGTGCCATCAATGTCATCATGTATCTGTGTGTCATTGTGTGTCATAATGTGTCACAGTGTGTCATCAATGTCATGTATCTGTGTGTCATTGTGTGTCACAGTGTCACTGTGTGCCATCAATGTCATCATGTATCTGTGTGTCATTGTGTGTCACAGTGTCACTGTGTGTCATCAATGTCATCATGTATCTGTGTGTCACAGTGTCACTGTGTGCCATCAATGTCATCATGTATCTGTGTGTCATTGTGTGTCATTATGTGTCACTGTGTGTCATCAATGTCATCATGTATCTGTGTGTCATTGTGTGTCACAGTGTCACTGTGTGTCATCAATGTCATCATGTATCTGTGTGTCATTGTGTGTCACAGTTTCACTTTGTACCATCAATGTCATCATGTATCTGTGTGTCATTGTGTGTCATAATGTGTCACAGTGTGTCATCAATGTCATGTATCTGTGTGTCATTGTGTGTCACAGTGTCACTGTGTGCCATCAATGTCATCATGTATCTGTGTGTCATTGTGTGTCACAGTGTCACTGTGTGTCATCAATGTCATCATGTATCTGTGTGTCATTGTGTGTCACAGTGTCACTGTGTGCCATCAATGTCATCATGTATCACTGTGTGTCATTGTGTGGTATTATGTGTCACTGTGTGTCATCAATGTCATCATGTATCTGTGTGTCATTGTGTGGTATTATGTGTCACTGTGTGCCATCAATGTCATCATGTATCACTATGTGTCATTGTGTGGTATTATGTGTCACTGTGTGCCATCAATGTCATATGTAACCCAGTGTTTTTTGTCTGTTATCATGTATTACTGTGTGTCATCATGTATCACTGTGTGTCATTGTGTATCACTGTGTGTCATTGTGTATCACTGTGTATCACTGTGTGTCATCATGTATTACTGTGTGTCATCATGTATCACTGTGTGTCATCATGTATCACTGTGTGTCATTGTGTATCACTGTGTGTCATTGTGTGGTATTATGTGTCACTGTGTGTCATCAATGTCATATGTAACCCAGTGTTTTTGGTCTGTTATCATGTATTACTGTGTGTCATCATACATCGATGTGTGTCATTGTGTGGTATTATGTGTCACTGTGAGTCATCAATGTCATATGTAACCCAGTGTTTTTTGTCTGTTATCATGTATTACTGTGTGTCATCATACATCGATGTGTGTCATTGTGTGGTATTATGTTGTTGTTGTTTGTTGTTTAACATTGCACACCGCAATATTCCAACCATATAACGCCGGTCTGTAAATGCTCGAGTCTGGACCAGACAATCCAGTCATTGACATCATGAGCATCAATCAATGCAATTTGGATATGTTGACATGCATCAATTGGACAGACTTAGATGGATGATAGAACACACACCTTACAACATAGGCATGACTATTAACCTGAAAACCGACATGCCCAAAAAACTGCATGGTTATATAACAAAAACAAATCCTTAAGCTAAACAAGTTTTCATTTATTTCTATGAAATGTTACTTCTATTAAAAGTATTGGTATTTAAGCATGGTATTGATGGCAACTTTTGAGTTTGGTACTAGTCATAAAGTGTGCAATGCCTCAGTAGCTAGATCAATGTGTACACATGTGGTGTCTCCGTAGGCAAGTGACTTTGTTTGCAATATGCCTCTGTTCACCCAGCAGTGAATGGGTACCAAGTAGGATGAGATGGGAATAATTAAGTGCGCACTGATCAATTGTAGTAGTCGCATCTGTGCAGCCTATAACTTTAAAACTACTGCATGGATTCTTTTCAAATGTAGGGAACAGTTTTCCATATTGATAGAAGAAGCTCAGTGCAAAGTTTAATTTTTATGTGTGTATTTTCTGAGAAACTTTGATGTTTTTCATGTTGTGCACTTAGAATTTGTTTTACTTCAACATTTGTGAGACCTAGAACTTAAAAACTTTAAAAAGAAATTTTTTAATTGGAGGTACTGTTTCTATGCCAGTACAAGAGGTGCAATGGAAGTTTGTTACTAATAGTGGTAGTGGCAGTGGCAGTGGTAGTAGTAGTAGTAGTAGTAGTAGTAGTAGTAGTAGTAGTAGTAGTAGTAGTAGCTGTAGTAGTAGTTTGGCAGTCTCAGCTTATTTCATTGAAGTCTTCAAACACTATTACAAGTGTCCACAAGGTCACATTTTATTGTGTATACCAATGGCATTAGGCCGTTAATGATGACTGGATTACACAGAGAGAGTAGCTCAGTTTCACCAAGGTGTTATTACAATATCTATAACTGGGCAGAAGACTGGCACCAGACCTCTGAGAACAGTCCCCCTTTAACCTTAAGCAAATCAGTCATAACATTTATCAGACATACCACTGAACCTTTAGGCATGAAAAGCTGATGTACATGAGTAATGTTATCTCTCTTGCACTCTCATCACATGCACATACTAAAAATAAATTTATCAATTTATTAATAGGAACACCTCTTGATTGATAAGATTTGGATATGCAACTTCTTTTCCCAACATTTATGTTTATGTTTCCATGATGAATTCTTAAGAAAAAACATCTGAATTAACCATACAACATGACTCAAATGATAGGATATATACTGAACAACAAAAGTTCCTGGACATTGAATAAGATTTAATGCAAAGAATATGTTTTTTACCAAATCTGAAACAATTTCTCATGGAATGGACCAGCTGTTGCACAACGTCCTGAGGGATATCTGTCCATATCTGCTGGAGCATGTTTCGAAGTTCCTGGAGTGTCTGTGGAACATGTGGTTGACGTCGAAGGCGCCGATCCATCTCATCCCACATGTGCTTGATCGGTGGATCAGGGGAGCGAGCCGGCATGACATTCATGTTGTATTGTTGAAAGGAATCCTGAACCAGTCGAGCAATATGAGGCCGGGCGTTGTCATGTTGAAAGGTAATGCCTGGGCCATGATGACGCAAAAACAGTAGATCAACATGGCTGATGATCTCGTCGCGGTAGCGCTGTCCATTGAGATTTCCCTCTACCACTGAAATGGGTCCGCTGTCTTGCTGTAATCCCACCCCATACCATAACGCTGCCGCCCCCAAACCGATCTTCTTCCATGACACAATTATTGACGTAACATTCACCTCGACGTCGGCACACTCGAATCCGTCCATCGCTGTGGCTGAGGTGAAAACAAGACTCGTCAGTGACTAGAACTTGTCCCCACTGCATGGCCGTCCAGCGTAGACACTGTTTGCACCACTGTAGCCGTGCTTGACGGTGGTTTCCTGTCAAAATGGGACGTCTGGCGGGTCTTCTGACGACAATCCCTGCACATCTGAGGCGATGACGTACGGTTTGTGAAGATATTCGTCGAAGGCCAGGGATGATTCTTGCAGTCACTATTGTTGGCGGAAATCGATTCCGTAGGTGTGTTGTTCGAATCCAGTTGTCTTGTCAATTATTGGTTACGTGTGGCCTGCAACTTCGAGGATTGTGTCTGACTGCATTTGTCTGTTGCCAACATTACCATAAACACCAAATGGTGTTTCTGAGGACCTTAAATTGTCTTGCAACATCACGTTGACTTGATCCTGCTTCAAGCATACCATGGCTCGCAGACAGGCGTGGCATTTCGTAATGTTGAATAATTGCATAATTTTGTTGTTTTTCTGAGTGATTGTTGTCAGCACGATGCTAAACAATGCATATGGAATCCCGTTAACGCACATGTTTTTATACCCATTCTCAGGTAGTGAAATGCATGGGGCTTGCATAAAAGTCAACTTTTCTGTAGCAGTTCGTTTTTGTGACTTGATTCCATACATGTACTACAATATTGAAAACCAACTTTACTTGTTTGAAAACTACACTAAAATACTGGTGTCACAGGAGCTTTTGTATTATATTTGTACACATATACATATGTATATATGTTTACGTGTGTGTGCATTAAGAAGAAACTTGTTGTGGTATACATAAAAAAGATAAATGTTGTGGTGTGCATAAACAAGGTAAATGTGTGCATAAATAAGATAAATGTTGTGTGCATAAATAAGATAAATGTTGTGTGCATAAATAAGATAAATGTTGTGTGCATAAATAACATAAATGTTGTGTGCATAAATAACATAAACGTTGTGTGCAAAAATAACATAAACTTTGTGTGCATAAATAACATAAACGTTGTGTGCATAAATAGCATAAACGTTGTGTGCATAAATAACACTAATGTTGTGTGCATAAATAACATAAATGTTGTGTGCATAAATAACATAAACGTTGTGTGCATACATAACATAAATGTTGTGTGCATAAATGACATAAATGTTGTGTGCATAAATAACATAAATGTTGTGCGCATAAATAACATAAATGTTGTGTGCATAAATAACATAAACGTTGTGTGCATAAATAACATAAACGTTGTGTGCATAAATAACATAAATGTCATGTACATAAATCAGATAAATGTCGTGTACATAAATAACATAAATGTTGTGTGCAAAGATAAGATATATGTTGTCGTGTGCATAAAGGGATATATGTTGTGGTTTGCACAAATTGAATACAAAAAGATGAGATACTGCACATCTTGTATATCCACAACAAGCACATCATTGGAGATGATATAAATCTATGTGAGTCTAAAGATTTCACAGAATCCTTGTCAAATATTGCTCAATTTTCAACAAATATCAACAAGATCACTACTTACTGGCTGTCTTGCCATGAGTCATCTGAGGGAAGATGCTTACCATCATTTGACACACTGAACCAGCTGTGGTTAATCCTTCAATTCTGAGGTGCTGGCGATGAGGGACGAGGCCCATGCTCTTCTGCAAAAGTCATGACATATATGCCTTAGACACATATTGTCAATGAAATCTTTGATTAAATAAAACATTTCTCTCTTCTAATATTTTTTTTGTCTAATGGTGATTTCATCAAGAATACAGCTTGGCTTTGTTTATAATCAAAATTGGTTTTGGCGTTCAAAAAGTTTTATGTAAGATATGTGGATGACATTTCCAACTTGAGGTATCAGGGACTAAAATTATGCCCAATGCAGTTCTCTATTTCGACTTTTACTGAATGTTCCCACGTTTATTCAGGTAAACATTTGACTTGTGGTTGCATGTGTTTGTGTCAGTCCCACCTTGTGGGGCAGGATATGCTCATCTCATATCATCACTAATGGATAGATTAAAAACTAAACATGAATGTGAAATAGACAGAATTATACAATGCATTCTGCTTTTAGCAGAAATTCCACAGAAATGTTTTTGTCACTTTATTTTCATCAAATAAAATGCTGAAACATGTATTCCACTGACATGGTGCATGACTATGGTACCATGTGTAATGCAAGATAAAGAGCATTTTATTTGAATCATTTGTCCACAAACGCTTCAGTTATAACAAATTATGGTTATCAATTGTTTAATCATGTTAATAGAATGTACATACGCCATAGCACATGTCTTCCACAACAAATGGCTCTAGTCTCTTATCCACACCAAACACACTGAGGATCTGTGGCTATCCACAAGACCTGCGTAAGTGTTCTCTGTTGGTTTCTGGTAAAGTTGGGAATTATATAGGCCAGCATGCTGATAAGCACAGCTCATTTTTCATCTGAATCACATTCATTATCAGGATTCTACAGTAAACCATTTGTTTATTTCTGGGACTAACAATCTGGTGGTCTTCCCCTCACTGTCAGTAGGTGGTGCTTCTCTTAGGTCAGGTGATGACCTCAACAGAAACTATTCATAGCAACCAATCAGAAGCTTCTCACAGCCTCATCATCATGAGTAGGTGGGGCTTACTTTTTCGGAGGAGCTATGATGGACTATATTATTTGTTGGTGTAAGTGTATCTAATGCTGTTTTGCAATATGGTAGAGACAGGTGCATTTGTTTGTCTGCTGTATTCAGTGCTGTTCTATTGTGCCAGAGGTAAGATCAGATATCATGGCCTCATGGTTTTATGAATCACGAATCTGTGGATGTGCAAGAAGAAGGGAGGAGCAGATCCAGCTGCACCTTTCAGTGGATCAGTCTGTCATAATTTGTCATCTGTTATGTCATCAATGAGTCATGAAAGCATCTGGATATAACTGGTAACCTGAGTCCAAGGTCAACGTGTTTCACAAGCTTCTTTCTGTACCATTGAGATAATATTTTTGCTGGGCACAAGCATTGTCATGAATGAGAACATTTTCTTTGTGATGAGGTCTATGAATGTTATGAATTACCGTTCCCTTCAAGAATAACTCTTATCTATTCATTAGTAGTTGAAGTTTGCTCTGTAAGTCAACATAGCATTGTTAAAAAAACAAACAATATAATTTGCTTCAAGTACCAGGGGGCACTGACCCTTAAAAATCCACATGACCCTCACATAACTGTGTAATATGGGTACCTTGTCCCATATTTCTGATATCTGGCAAATCATTCTCACAGGTAATGGATCTTTTGACCTGCAATAATATTCAAATAGCCAGTATAAACAACAAATGAGTTTTCTGTGCAAAATATTTCTTTCCCAACACTGTATCCATATGTCTGTGTTTGACCTGTAGAGGTTCCACTTGGATAGCATCTTGCACAATTATTATTTCTAGCAATGACAAGGCTAGCGTCAGCACCATCAGCCTGCTGCCTAGACTTGCTCAAGTCTCTAAGGCATTAATTATTAGTTAAACCATAATTTCTAGATAATATGAACAAAAAGAACAAGTTGTCCCTATAAAAGACTTGCTGGCTGATTATCTAGACTTGATTATTATAAGGATAGAATTGCTATACATCCATGGACATATCATTCAGTACAGCCTTGGAGCAAGGCTATCTGCTGCCTTACAACAAAGGGTTGCTGTTGCACGTTTCACTACGCAACGCGATGCAAGAACGTGTAATTGGAACAGTGGCAGACTTCCATCAAGGTCAGCATCTGTTGAACATTTAGGAGCTGTGGGGTTTTGTTTGTTAATTGAGACAGCCATCAGGCAGTTAGTGACAGATCCTGACCAACCTCTTTAATCTTATACCTGTACACTAGCTCTCTGTCTCTGGTATGCAGAGCATATTCTGGGTTGCAACTGATGTGGTATTATCCTGTACACTAGCTCTCAGTCTCTGGTATGAAGAACACATTGGATTGCAACTGATGTGGTATTATCCTGTACACTAGCTCTCAGTCTCTGGTATGAAGAACATATTGTATTGCAACTGATGTGGTATTATCCTGTACACTAGCTCTCAGTCTCTAGTATGAAGAACATATTGTATTGCAACTGTTGTGGTATTATCCTGTACACTAACTCTCAGTCTCTGGTATGAAGAACATATTGTATTGCAACAGTTGTGGTATTATCCTGTAGACTAGCTGCTAGTCTCTGGTTTGCAGAAGTATTATGGATTGCAACTGATGTGATATTATCCTTTAGACTAGTTTTTAGGGTCTGGTATGCAAGATATATTCCGGTTGCAACTGTGTTGTGAAGTTTTTCATCGGTCCATTCACCAGTGCACTTACAGATGTGGCTCAGATATTTGGCTGCGTCACAGATTATATTTGGAGACACATTCATGCTAGATACTGTTGGTTTGTTGATAATGTAGCAGGAAATAAAACTAATTCCTGTTTTTAATTATATTTAGTGCCAATGTTTGAAATTGATTTTTCCTGTAGAAAAATAGTTTGGTCCCATATTTGATAAGGATTTTCAATATGGATCTGGTAATATACAAGTTCAACTGTATTACGATGTACCAGTTTTCAAAATATATTTGTCCTCACTCTGAGCATGTTTATGGTCCTCAGATTACTTTGACTATTTAATATATACGTAGAGTTCCACTGATAAATAGTTGATAGTATGCTGTCTTTATACATGGTATTATTACCTTGCACAAATGTTAATTCATCTTCATATTTCTTGGAAGGAGTCTATGTGTCAACTGAGTCAAGTCCAAAACAAACATGAAGCAATACATTCAGTTAGATCTGTGAGTATACTTGAGGTCTGCCCATCATGTAAAAAGGGTTTTTAAATCTGGTATTTCACTATGAGCATATGCATTATCAACTTCACAGCTCTTGCAAAGGCATGCCATGGATTTCCAATACAAGAAATGATTGTTATATAACGAGTTCTACAGGTTACTCAAGTGTATACTCAGTAAAGGGTCATGTTGAAACTGGCCTAAGACTTGAGATCACTCCCACCTCCAAGATTGGGTCCAGATGTCATGTTTTCAGCATGGCTGATCTTGTGTCCCCTGCCAGGCAGACTCCGCAACATGGATCAAGTTTCCTGTCTTCCAAGTCATAGAGCCACAACACACAGACTGATAGCAGGGGATATATGCCAGTACCAAAGGCCATTGGAATTTGCAACAAATCTGAATGAAAACATAGTCACGCCTTGATTACTTAAAGCTGTTGTGTACTGATATACTTTAACATTCACGCCATATCAAACAGCTGTTTTTATGACTGACAGCGAGTTTAACACAAGTACAAATAACTTTTATGACTAGAATTGTGTTTATGCCAGAAACTGCCCGATGCTTCCTTAGAATGTGGATGATCTTTTCGTGCAAGACATGGTTGACTTTGAACACATTTTATATCTCTTGTCGAATATTAATACTTGATGATACATAGGATTTGTGCAATGTTGCATCATTCACACCCGAGTGACACAAAGGACAATCTGGTATTTGGTATCAATGGAAGCTTTTAAAAACCAAGAAATATTTTTCACCCTTTCATCATTGTATCCTGAAAAAACATTTGGTATGTTCTTATATTGACTCTTACTGATTTCAACTTTGGTGAATATCACCTTGAACAGATGAACATTCTTCAACACTGTATGCTTGGTGAATGGTGTGACATAAGCTAGCGATGTGGTACAATGTGTTGTTTTTTTAGCAAATGTATATATGGGCAATACTGATTAAAGTGAAGTGTTGATATGAGCGTTATCGCACTGTGACCCATGGAGTTCCAGACAAGTAACTCCTTGTTATATATCTGTACATGAGTAACACCCTCACACAAGTCAGCAGATGGCGTGGGAAGCATCACTGCTGAAAGAGAGGAAAGTAAAAGGTAACACAAATTAAATAACAAGAAAAGTTTTCAATATTTCTCAGTCACCTGCAGATATTTCGATTATCACAAATAGCATGTAGAACAACAGATAGTAGGTTATACCACAGAAAGTAGGTTATACCACACATAGTAGGTTATACCACAGATACGGTAGGTTATCAAAAGTTATAGGCGGCAATCCACACAGCTGCTAAACAACAACACAGTGTAAGATGATTGCTGTTTGTGTGGTATGTCAAGATGCCTCTTATTTATCAACACTGCTGAGGATGTGGAATATCTCAATATGCTTCTTGTATTCACAGCCTGACTTACACACAGCTTCAGCAGAAACACCAACATCCTTAGATATCCAGTGGCAAATCACACAGATATGTCCTCTGCGCATCCAAACCGGGTTCAAACATAATTTCTGACCATAATCCATTTGGGGCTGGTCATGTCACCCCTTTTGGAAACCATACCATGTGTTATAGATAGATGAAAAGCTCTTGGAACTGTGTATTTGACAGTATCACTAAAATAAATCAAAAACCCCAAAATAATGACTTTATAGCCATTTGAAGTTATAGAAAAAGCAAAATTTTCGGTGACTTTTAATTGTCCATCAGTAACCCCTTATGCTTCAATACCAATGGCAAAAACTAATAACAGAATGCAATCTGCGGAGTCGTTATATGGCTGAAATAATGCTGATGCGATGTTAAATTTTAACTGACTCACTATCTGTGGATGTAGCAAACACTGGGCAATAATCTCAATACAGACAAAGAAAGGGCAGGGGGAAATAGAAGAGGAGTCACTCGCAAACAATTAAGTGAAGTGTATGCAGAACATTTCCCAAAATTCCAAATACATATTTGAGATCCTTAAGATATTACCACTATGACTGCATACTAGAAACTAGTAATTTTACCAACTTCAAGGGATTCATCTGGGTACTTGCAATATGACCCTAAATAAAAAATATGCTTCTTGTAACCCCCGACTGTCCTGAGAATATAGCCATCCATTCTAAAATACAGTGTGCAAGAAGGTCTGTGTGAAGTAATATGGAGATGGTGAAGTCACTTCTGAAACTGTGGTAGCAATTGGTTCCAGGTTATTTATCATAACACAGAATGGAGATATATTACTTTGGATAATTGAAGATGGGTAAAAAGTAAAATTTATTTAGATCTTATCTCACTGAAATGGAAACTAGCAGTGCTTCTTGTGTAAGACTCCATCCGACAGTGCTTCTTGTGTAAGATTCTATGCTGTCTGACAGTGCTTCTTGTGTAAGATTCTATGCTGTCTGACAGTGCTTCTTGTGTAAGACTCCATCCGACAGTGCTTCTTGTGTAAGATTCTATGTTGTCTGACAGTGCTTCTTGTGTAAGATTCTATGCTGTCTGACAGTGCTTCTTCTTGTGTAAGACTGTCGACTGGCCGACAGTGTCTCTTGTACAAGATTGTAGACATGCCAACAGTGCTGCTTCTTGTGTAAGATTGTAGTCAGGCTGACAGTGCTTCTTGTATAAAACTATCCAGCAGTGCGTCTTGTGTAAGATTGTAGTCAGACTGACAGTGCTTCTTGTATAAAACTATCCAGCAGTGCGTCTTTTGTAAGATTGTGGACAGGCTGACAGTGCTTCTTGTATAAAACTATCCAGCAGTGCATCTTGTGTAAGATTGTGGACAGGCCGACAGTGCTTCTTGTATAAAACTATCCAGCAGTGTGTCTTGTGTAAGACTGTAGTCAGACTGACAGTGCTTCTTGTATAAAACTATCCAGCAGTGCATCTTTTGTAAGATTGTGGACAGACTGACAGTGCTTCTTGTATAAAACTATCCAGCAGTGCGTCTTGTGTAAGATTGTGGACAGGCTGACAGTGCTTCTTGTATAAAACTATCCAGCAGTTCATCTTTTGTAAGATTGTGGACAGACTGACAGTGCTTCTTGTATAAAACTATCCAGCAGTGCGTCCTTTGTAAGATTGTGGACAGGCCGACAGTGCTTCTTGTATAAAACTATCCAGCAGTGCGTCTTGTGTAAGATTGTGGACAGGCTGACAGTGCTTCTTGTATAAAACTATCCAGCAGTGCGTCTTGTGTAAGATTGTAGTCAGACTGACAGTGCTTCTTGTATAAAACTATCCAGCAGTGCGTCTTTTGTAAGATTGTGGACAGACTGACAGTGCTTCTTGTATAAAACTATCCAGTAGTGCGTCTTGTGTAAGATTGCAGTAGACATGCTGACAGTGCTTCTTGTATAAAACTATACAGCAGTGCATCTTGTGTAAGATTGTAGTCATGCCGATAGTGCTTCTTGTATAAAACTCTATACTTTGAGACAGTGTGTCTTGTGTAAGATTGTAGACAAGCTGACAGTGCTTCTTGGGTAGAACTAACCAGCAGTGCTCCTTGTATTCCAGCCAATAGTGCTTGTTTGGTGTAAGATAGTAGACCAACCAGCAATATATAAGATTCTGTACTTCCTGACAGTGCTTCTTGTGTAAGACTCTATCTGACATGTTCTTGTGTAAGACTCTAAACTGGCTGAAGTGCTTCTTGTGTGAGATTGTAGTCCAGCCAATAGTGCCTTTTGTGTAAGATTCGAAACTTTCTTGCAGTGCTATGTGTGAGACTGTATACGATCCGACAAAGTGTTTTTTGTGTATGATAAAAGACCAGCCTCCAGTGTTTCTGGTGTAAGATAGTAGACTGCCTGGCAGTACCTTGTGGGTCTGTGACTCACACAACAGATGGATTACATTGCAAGAGGATTCACACAGACAACGGTCTGATGTGACCGCATTCCAGGTTCACATTAGGTCAGAGTTGTAATGCTTAACTAAGACGATATATGTCACATTGTCATGGGTTGTTACAATGATAGTCTTTCATTACTGTCAGAATTGATAAACTCCTTGCAGGGATATCTTTTGTTTTAATTAAATGCCAACCAGAAAAAAATAGAGTATAATACTTAAAAATATTTCGTGAAATATTTTACATTAAATAAGTTATTGTTTATTCACTGATTGTGATATATACGCTAGGAAGTCCCATGTGAAGGTCTCAAGAAATGCTTCCATCCCAAACGGTGGTCTGTTCACTATTTGTCATTCATTAGAACATACTAGCTTATATCTCACACCAGTGGTACTGGAAGCCAGAAAAATCTTAACCACAGAACCTTCATCAACCGATGTAATGGTTTGTGTAATCAACCATGTTTTGTAAAGATACATCGTAGAGAAAATTAATTTGGACCCCACAGTGGCAACTTCTTCTATTTATACACAAGATTACCTTACAGTTGAGGAAAGTTATACTCTATCTTCCCATGCAGCTGTAGCATGTGTAGGAATTTTGTCATATTGTAGCTTTGTAATGACAGTAATTATGGCTCTTGGTGTTATTTCTGGCAAGGTACTATGTGGTGTAGGTTACAAGGGACATTCAGGTACAGTGAGGCGAGTTAGCCTAGAATGTATCCATGTGCACTCCCTTTGTCTTACTATGGAGCAAGGGTACTAATGTCTTTGTCCTTATTAGATCAAAGTACTATTTTTAGCTTAAATACTTACATGTACTGTTCAATGAAAGGCAAATTATGTCTTATGGGTAAAATCAAATTTGTTGTCCATATGTGTTTAGAGAAACCAAAAGATGCTAATTTTAGGAATAGCCATGTAATCAAAGTTGAGAGAGAGAGAGAGAGGGCATTGGGAGGGGACAAGGGAGAGAGGGGAAGGAGGAGGGTTGGGTAGGGATGGGGGAGTTTACAGCACCAAGACGTAACAAGGGTCTTGAAACTGGGAGATGAAATGGTGGCAAGTTATGTGTGATGGTTTTGCTGAGGAGTTGTGGCATGCCTGGTGTAAGGTGATAAGCCTCCAGATGTGGGGTGACAGTGTTTCCATGACCGATTCCCCCATACACGGTGCCTCATCCTCACCCCCATGTTGCTTCCCATAATTCCTGCCTCAGCCCTTCCTGTCAACAGTCTTCCTTAATGCTCCACCTTTCATATGACTGCCTGCATCTATACCTACTGTCTATCCTTCATCGACCTCTCCCTGCATCTCCCACCATTCCTCCACCCCCATCTATCTTCTATTTTGTCCTAAGCTTCACCTCCCAACCCATGTGACCCCGAAACCCACCCATGTGGACCCCCTGCGTCCCCCCAAACCATCTGCCCCCCCTGCCTCCCCCTTCCTGACCCCAACCCCCTGATCCTTTATACAGCTCTGTGCAAGGAGAAATTTTTCTGCATTAAAAAAAAATGTTGGCAGGTCTTATGTCACAACATATCAGAGCTTATGTTAGCCAGGGCACTAGTGCACCTTGTTTCAGTTTCTCACAATATGTTTATCTGATTGGCAAAATATCACAGCAAGGGTTACATAAAGACATGGTACTATGAAAAACATGCGAAAAAGTTGGATGAATGTTTTATCCTACATATTGTTAACCACCATAAGTCCCAGCAATGCCTTATCACTTATAACCGCATGACAGAAATAACAACTCTTTTCAAACAAGGGAACACTAATTTAGCACTGGCAGCACAAGGGCAGGGGAGGGAGAAGTGCATCCCTCCCCCCTTTTTTCAGTTTAGACACCTTACATGTAACTGCGCCCTCGAGCATTCTTCATGATTCAAGTATTATGTACACGACCTCATTTTTCAAAATCCTTGATCTGCCTCTGTAAAGCATCTGAAAAAGTGACACTTCTTCCAGAATATTTTTAGTAGATGTAATTGGAACCTAAGCAAATAGATTATACATTGAAGAACTTGTTTGTAGACACATCATTAATATTAAAGGTGAGACACTGATAATAGTGTGTAAGCAAATAGTATCTTCCTTGCTATAATGCTTAATAATCACCTATTACCCTTCTGATCTCTGCCCTGCCTCCAGACCCAGATGATAAGAGGGGTTAAAGGTATAGATTTGTGTGTTCCCTGGCACCAGCTCTGTAAGGGCAGATAAATGTGTGACAGTCGTCTAGGATAATACAATATTTATACATCTCAGGCAGGGTTTTACCTTGACTAACAAAAGTGGGGGTCCAGGAGACTCCCAATAATGGAGTATGAGCTAAGGTCCTAGCTGGCAATATGAGGGTCATGTAGAAAATGAAATGGTGTAGTGTACAGTGTGTACTGTATGTTTTGATAATTAATTTAGAGCCTGGAATTATTTAATGATCCAGTGGACAGTGGTCATGATTATGGGTGAAATGACCGACACCCATAACTGCTCTTGATGCACTGTAGCTACAGTTGATATTAATGTGGGCTTGGGACATAGTATATTCTTTTTCTGAGTCCATTCTCAACTTTGTACATACTGGACGCACATTTGTGCGTGGCATAAAACCCTGATCTCAGGTAAATAATTGAAGTTTATGTATGGGAGGGAAACATATTTTTATCAATTAGTTTAAGTTTCTTTCACATGAATCATGTACCAGGCCAGACACATCACTGTAACCTTTTCATTTTGTTCATCAAATCCATAATGATTATGACTTTTAGTCTGTATTTTCTCTGAAACAAACACTAAGCTCAATTTGAATCCATTCTTTTCTGTTTTACATAAGTTGAAGTAGAGACAGGGAATCAGTTGAGCACAGAGACGAAAAGGTATACCAAAATATGTTTAAATCCCATTGAAAAACTATGGTTGTTATATCTTATCTGCACACTCTTTTGAGGATTATTTTTTTAACTATTTTGTCAGCTGTTCCTTTAGAATTGATGTCAGTGTGGCGTTGATGATTTCCATGTATTTGTGAGGACCAGGAGTAGCATGGCACACATGGTATTATGTGCTAGAAATAGACTTGAGAGGATGTTGAAAGAAATGATTTTTGTTATTCACAAAGATAAAATTGGTATGTGTTTATTTTCTGTTATCTTGGAGATTCTTTTCTATGGCATATGAAACCGTATATGATATTTCCTCTGCTCAAGTTTGGGTTTGAATTCAACAATTTTGTGTTTTTAAATGAACAAATTGTCTCGATAACTGGATAACAATAAGGACATATCTAACCAGAGGTTGACACATGGTATTCCATTTCAATCTGCAAAACCACACCACTTAAAAAAACATGAAAAATATTTTGTATTTGAATGCTCAAGAGCAGTGTTACACTGGTAATTATGATGCCAGTAACTAAGGGCACATTGTCTGCATGGTTCTGAAAGATGATGATATGAACAGCACAACAATTCATTGCTTGTTTTGTAAGCCAAAATACCACAATGAAGGCAGCAAAAGATTTTTCACCAGATCTCACTGGAGGTCAATCCCAAAGAAAGAAACTCCAATATCAGCTAATAACCTTAGAACATTATTCTGAAAATTCTTTTTGTTTGTTCTTGTCTTTACCTGACAGAAAGTTTCTATAACCAAAAATACAAACAAGAAGAGGTTTGAAATAAGTATAGAAATTGAACATGCATGGTATATTTTTAAAAGGTCAGTGGTATATAGTTATACCAAGGAATTCTGTTTGTCCATCCATCTATCCGTCCACCCTTCTGAGGAAATTTGTTTGTGCGGCCTATAGCTTGCATAAAAGTACAACATAGATTCTTTTCAAACTTGGTGAACATTTTCTATACCAAATAGGAGAGGTGCAGTGCAAAGTTTGATTTCAATGTTTGAATTTTCTATAAAAAAAAGAAGTTATTTTTCATCTTATTTCTTATAATGTTTTTACTGAAACATTTGTGCGACTTATAAATTGAAGACTATTGGATGGATTCTTTTAAAATTTCAGAAACAATTTCTATACTAATAGGAGAGGTTCAGTGCAAAGTTTGATTTTGGTACCGGGTATGTATTTCTTTCTGAAAATATATGATTTTTTCATGTTTTGAACATTGTGTGACCTATAACTTCAAAACCTCTTCTTGGATTGTTTTCTAGTTGGGGGTACAGTGTCTATACCAATAGATGAGGTGCAGTGCAAAGTTTGATTTTGTTAAGTGAATTTTCTGAGAGAAAATTGCTTTTTTCATGTTTTGAACTTACAAATATGTTGAAGTTGAGGTCGGGGGGTATTAGTGGGCTCTGCTCACTTTTTGCCTTGTTTTATGTTTGGTGGATAATAAAATACTCATCTGTAAGACAAGGCTTTTGGTAGATATGATACTAATAATTAGTTCATTTTGGTTTTTATGCACAAAGTGTCAGCTGTGTATTTGTATGATCATAGCTCACACACACGCTACCTACACGCTGCAGTCCATGTTTTCATCAGCAATGATGTTTTGAATTCCTGTACAGCATGTTTTGTGTTGATGATCTCAACTATTGAGTGTATTTATAGCTGGCAGCAGTTAAACTTTATCAGTGTTCTCTCCTGATTCCATGGAGAGTATGGAAGCAGCTTTGTGGAAAACATTATCAGCGAAACAGTGAAAATATTTGATAATACTGACTGGAATTCTGAAGGAGGAAAATAAATAGCAACCAGATGAATCAAGATGTACTTGAAATATTATGCTGAAAGAACAGCTTGGATCATCAGATATTTAATGTGAGTAAAGCCTTGACAAAGAACGGACCGAACTTTAGAAGTTATAATTATTATTACTGTCTTAGATTAGAAAACATGGCTCCACAAGTGCATTTTGACAGTTTATGTATTAATGAGCTCTATTCTGTGATCCATATTAAGGATGAAAGTCAAGGGATCCTTGTCAAATAGCCATGTTTAACATATATGGTCAAAGAGTTCTTGCATGAAACGATATAGACAAAACATTGAGTTCACATTATCCATTACTATTCTACCAGGGTATCTGCACCATGGTCTGAGAAACACTTAATGCCATGTGTAAGATGGTTTACCTAACACAGAATTCCAGCCTGGCATGAGAGAGATGGATTGTAAGACCAGCATGCTGTCATGGTTCACCAGACATGATGTGTGGACACTGTCCAGTCTCAGGGCCAACTCACCATCAATAATGGCAGCTTGGACTCTCTGGGAATGCACCTAAACATCCATGTTGTCCTTTCATGCTTTTTCAGGGACCTGTCATCATTTATTTATTAGGGATGGGGGTGGGGAGAAAAACAACTTTGGCCTGGCCTAACAAAAAGACATAAATTGAAAACTATTCATTTTCAATCTATCTGTGTACATTATTGTATCTCATTAACACAAGTTATGGAAATGTGTACATTATTGTATCTCATTAACACAAGTTATGGAGGTGTTTCATAAGCATCATCACTGTAAGTAAAATGCCAACAAGATACCTGGCACTGAAGATGGTCATTCTTGTAGCCATGCAAACAAACAACATCTTGAAGAGGTTTCAAGGTCAATCATCAGTGACCTCCTTTATCAGTCTCATCATGTACTGCCTACCATGTTGGTTGTCATGGAGCTGTGCACATCATCTGAGACTAAGCATTGAGTCCATTGTAAGTAAAGAAGCTTGTCTCTGGTCAATCCGGCTTGTGATGAAGGTCATGAAAATATTTGTAGTCCTCTATTGTAAATCATGTGGACATATCACTTTGGCATTGGGTCCGTAGGGGCCATGCCATTGCCCCTGGCTTCTTTATCATGTTCATCAGGGCCTTTGACAGATAATTTGTCTCCCAGATAGGGCTGCAATATGGCTTTATTGCCTCTTTGGTCATTGTATTTGAAAGGGGGTGAGAACAAATGAACCTGGCTTATTACTGTATTGTATGTTAACACTGGTGTTTGGATAGGATCCATTACAAGAGACAGATGAGAACACAGTTTGTTTTATGTAGATGTTTTTTCTTCAGTGTGCTTTTGCACGTAACAGTGAGTGACTGAATGTGTTTAAAGCGGCTTTGAACAATATTTCAGTTATATCAGAGTGAGTGAGTGAGTTTGGTTTTATGCCGCTTTTAGCAATTTTCCAGCAATATCATGGCGTGGGACACCAGAAATGGGCTTCACACGTTGTACCCATGTCGGGAATCGAACGCGGGTCTTCGGCGTGACGAGCGAACGCTTTAACCACTAGGCTGCCTGACCGCCCCCAGTTATATCAGAGCTTCATGTGGGAGGAGATCTCAAAGTGGTGCAGGTCTTTGTTGTTTTCCACTTAGGAGAAACCCATGAGCATAGGTATAGTGGAATGTAATCACTTCAAAGAATTTTGATGCAATGATGGGATGAATTGCATCTGAAACTATTATTTTATCAAAAATAATATATTCCATTATCAAGTTATTTTAGTTGAAACGTTTACTCTGATATAATTAAAATAATAATAACCATAACAATAGCGTATAGCACTTTGGAACAAGTGATATCTATTGCCGGGTATGTTTTGCTTATGGAACAATTTGATCAGTCACCGTTAAGGCCGCCAATGTTCTTGCTACAGCAAATGACTGAAAAACTGCAAATATTGTAATTACAACCGACAAAAGTTATATGTATAATATTAGGCAGTTACCTGGTTCGAGGAATGTATCCACATATAAAGGACCAATATTCCATACAGCTGAAGCTGTACAAAGACACTTGTTTGATGTCTTTGTGACAATGTAATATTTTAACATATATATAGCGTTTGGGGATTATCCTGTCTTCTTCTCACAACTGATTACATTAGTTTGTTTCCGGTGTTTCACAGATGTGTCATATATCTCATTGGTCAGCTGAGATTGCACACAGGACAACTATGTTCATGATGTTCTTTAAAGAAATCCAATGAGTTAGATAACAATGAGCTGTCAATCGATGTATTCTCGGCTTATCCTTTGAACAAAGTATTATTGTTTTTTCATGCGTAGATATGGGTGTATTCCGTCTGTTTTAGTAAACCTTCATATGTAAACATTTACTTTAGACAAATGCACTGTGCAAGATAACAGTGATTGATCAAACAACATACGATTGGTTAATCCTTTGAACAATGTTTTTTTTAGCAACTCAACTGACCATTTCTCTCTTGCTGCACTGCCACATGCATATTTAATAACATGTAATACATGCACCAGATCAGTCCTGGATTTAAAACCCAATCTTAGATTAAATAATTACCCCAGACTAAAAAATACCAAGTGCAAACCACCGACTTCATTTCTGTCCTTGACACCCTCAGATGCAGGAGCACTTTATTGAGTTATTTTGCATAGTCTTTGTCGGGTAAACTGAGTGGTTCCACCACTAATTATGCCTGTAATAAAGTTATTAACTGAGCATCAAGTGAAAGAAGACAAACACACAGGTTAGGGTTTATACCATGAAACATGGATGACAAGAAGGCGCAGTAATTGTTGTATTATATACAATTTGCCTGAAAAATAAGGGTCATTGCTGTTTTGAGAATATGAACTTGACTTTATTGTTGCAAAAATAATATGTACACGTTTTTGCTGTATACTTAACTATATAATTGTACATACACAATTACACAAGCAGATGGATTTTGCAAGGTTATAGTAAGCATTGTCCAATCAAATGTGAGGATTCATGGGGAATCCCCCTTGCTGTCATTGAGGTAGTCCAAAACCTAGTTTGTTGAGTTGCTGACACTAATTGGTATCTGTGATTACACAGGCTAATTAAAAAGGCACCAGCTAGACAACTGAGAGTTGGGGTGTTGTTTCCCTTTAATAGTAAGTTTATGTGTTGAAATTGTTTAATTTTTTATACGACCACCTGTATTGGACATAAGCCCACATTTGTTTTAACCAGCAAAAACAAATAACAGAACTCACACTGCCTTGGTGTGATATGGCTGTAATACTGGTGGAAGCAGCATTCTTTCAAACTCACTCACTCACCTCTGGTGAATGTTATGTAAGGTAGCAAAAGCATGTGTGTATTGGCAGGCTATTTGTGTGTTGTTTTTTGTATGTTGTTTATTTAATTTTGTTAACATGCACTGCATGTTCAACATAGGCACCCCATATGTTTCAAAACTTGATATATATATAGTTTATGGTTGGAAACGCATCAACATAAGTCTACAGTATAGCATAATGAATTAGGTGGATATATGGGCATACCTTTTCAAAATTCCTGAATACCTCCATGTCGAATATGTTTAAGTTTCATGGCATGGCTTCCTGGGGGTGTATCCTCTGACACACTGATCCAGGGATAGAAGAGGGGATCTGATGAAGGTTAGAGTGCCTCCACCTGAATGAGTGCACAGAGGCAGTTCTAGATGGCCTGTGTCTATTTTAGTTGTACCAGAAGATAAGCAGAGCCCGAGTCAGCCACCTGTTGAGGTATGACTGGGGAGATTGGGGGTGTTTATACCCTCCACAGTGTGGCACATGATAGAGGAGCATTAATGTTGTGGAGAAGAACTTCATCTTGTCTGATCATTACATGTTCAAATGATGTTGTGCCACAACAGTGGTGTGCCGTGTTTCTGGAGAAACAGATGGTGCATTTGGTGTGATGTTGGCGCATGTGGTGCATTAATATAAGCTTGATTCAGTGAGCAGTACAGAGGCCTTTGAAAATATTGCATGAAAGTTTAGCTCTATTCTGCAATAGCAGATTTAGCACCCAAGGCACTTCCGAAATATTAGTTACTTTAATGTTGATATTGTTGATATGTGTGAGTAGGCTTTTGACATTTAGTGAGACATTTATTGAACTGTCACTCAGACTTAAAAAAAGTCCTTGAAATTTGAGTTTCATCCTTAAAATGGCAAAATGGTTTGAACAATACTCAAAAGCAAAAGTTAAGTGTATCACTGTGCCATAGTAATGTTCTATTTTTGTACAATGTTCTTGATTCTTGATTCTAGGCGGAGATTTAATAACAAATATTTCACAATAATCAAAGGCAAGTGTAAAACATTGTTTAGTCATAACATCTAACAGAACCAACAAGTCCTATGTACCAGGATGAACAAGCGTCAGTCGACATTATTTGGTAGTGTTGCCACATACAAAAAGGTATGGTTGTGCAAACAAATGATTTGCATTTTGTGGCTGATCGATATGTACTCACATAATGAGTTATGAGTGTAGCTTACAGCTACTGAACATGATAGATATCATTACTGGTTTGTGTTATATTATTCAAACAAAAATTAGTTTCTGTGTACCATCTTCCTGAGGCAAGAGAGTTAACTTACTAAAAAGGACCAGTTTCTACCCTTGCCGATCTAGGCTGGAATTTCTCGGCCCAATCGTAGTGCCACCAGTGGCTATTACAAGTTACGTCCCTTCTGAGTCCCTCCTATTGACCAAATTCCCCCTCTCCAATCCATTGCATTTGCTTGAAACAAAATAGCAGCACCCTGTCAAGACGATCTAACCAATAATCAAGACCTATGTTGTAATAAAAGGGTCTTACTTTGCGAAGTGCATCAAATAACGTGAGCACCTTGATTAAGAGATTTGGAAAATATCTGCTGATGCCCAGTTGGCGATACACATGCTTTGCAAATCCTGCACAGCAGTTAACGAACCAATTGTCGATTTCATTGTGATTGTGATTGGACTGTGCATAGCCTCATTATTTCAGCCAAAATATAACTCCATAATTCCAGCCTAGTTTGGCAAGGGTGGAAACTGGACTTTATAGTCAGTTAATTCCCTAAATGCCTCTTGAAAGTGCTGTGTACAAGTTGTAACAATGTTTCGTATTGACCGTATTAGTGAGTGAGTGAGTATGGTTTTACGCAATATTTGAGCAATATCACGGCTAAGAACACCAGAAACGGGCTTCACACATTGTACCCATGTCGGCATGATGAGCGAACGCTTTAACCACTAAGCTACCCGACCGCCCTTGACCGTATTAGATACTGCAGACAAGAGTAGCCTTTTTTCACATTGATATTTGTCTGATGAAAAGTATATAATTGAAAACTGCTAGAAGAAATTTGAAGTTGATGGTTGACATAAACATGCAGATGCAATTAATGATACTGCTAGTTTGAGTAATGAATAGCTGTCATGGTGTCTTGCTGACATTGGATGTACAAAGTGTATAAAATTAAACAGTATAAAATTACCTGGAGGAATGAAACAGGGAGGACTTGTTGCCAAATGTTTTGTCAGAACTAGGAAGATCTGTGAGAGTTCATGGAAAGCAGCAGTTATACACTGCATCCAAATGGAATAATAACTGTTCTCTTTGTTAGAAAGTCAGACCACAGAAGTATTGTATAGTTAACATCCTGCACCAAGACTGCAATATCTGCACATATAGTTATATTCATAATAGTCGAGATGAAAAGAAATAGGCAAATCCAGCTATTAAGGTATTAATAACAACTGTTGGAAAAAAAGGGAAATTAAAAAGAGAGAATTTTATTACGTATCAAAACATTTTATTGATTTTAGTCTAGCTTGCTTAATGTGTTAACCCATCATTGATTTCTATCCCTGAATGTCTTGTTAAATGTAATATGTTTAGACCAGTAATGTTATCTATCGTGTTTCTAAATGTATTTCGTAGGCTTGGTTTGAAAATGGCTGGCTGGCCAATCATTCAGTAAAGAATTTGCTTTGTGACTTCTGATGTAAACTGGCCATAAGATGAGAGCCATAATTCATTGTTTTTGTCTGAATCAGCAAAGTTCAGAAGTTCAAATTAGACAGCCCAAAAAACCTTTTTTAATTTTGGTCAGCAGTATAAATACGGCTGGGCTGGTGATGAGTAACAAGTCAAAACCAGTGCCCCTACTTCCAGGAAGCTGACAGCTGTAAAACAGCTGGGGGCCAGTCATGAAGAGAAATGCTGGAGGTCACTGGCTTAATGCAATGGTTCATTTTACACCCCTCAAATATGTCATTTTAACACATGATGGGTAATCAGCTCATGTAGCCATTCAGATGCAAAAGAGCAAAATAGCGGCAATGATACAGCCACATTATTGTCAATAAGAAGTCCTAGAGTTGGTGTAAGTTTCTAGCAAGGTCCTTGCCTGAATTTGTAATGTGATATGTCTCTATATGCAAGCCCTTTCCCTGTCCTCCTCAGTGTAAACAGTGAGCATCACACCACACAGAGAGCTGTCTCTGCCCTCACTAGAAGCATATCACAGGGTAAACATGGTACACTGGGGTGATATACAGTGTATAGTGCATACACACATAGAAATGGGTGGAGCTACGCCCGCAGAAGTCTTTCTTTCAGAAGGCTGACCTTTTCTTTGACAATAGATCCTTCTTCTTGTTTTTTGTGGGTTACAATGAATGGTTTGTGTTCAGTGTATCAACTGTTCCTGATGCATTTATACAAAAATAGTGCAACTGCATTGTAGCTCACGTGGATATGTATAAAATGTCAACAAAGCAAAACTACTCATAAGGGGGCAAATAAACCAGAATAAGGGATGAATCCGCTGTTATATACAGTATTATAAAAGGTAATAATTGTTTACCAGCATATGTACACATCAAACAATAAAATACTCAAAAATGTATTCCTCGAAAGTAAAGTAATGGTAAAGAAACGGATAGGTTGGATGTACCATCTCCACACTTTCCTGGATAAGTGTGACATTAGCCAATCCTCATTGACTTCAAATCAGTAATCAATACAATTCAGTCTAAAAGTCAATCCTCTATTCCTTATCTGTCTTCAAGATTCATCAACAGATACATCTAAAGGTATGGGAAATAAACTAAGGACATTAAGATCAGTGAAAAAATTAATAAGATTAGAACCTTATCTCAGCCAGTCAGCTCAGAAAATAGAAAATGGAATTAGGAAGACACTCCTGACCTCCAGTGCCTTTAAATCAAAGACTTTGTTTCTAATTGGGCCATTATTTAAGATGAAAACATGATATATTACACTGTACCAAACATTATAAATCATCAAAGATTTCTTCTCTATAAAGTACAAGTCAAAGATTGTAATAATTTTAGGCAAATTGATAAAAATGATATATTCTTATACATTTTAGCAAATAATGACATCAATACTATAAAAAATAATATGTCTGTCTGTCTGTACAAATATTACATTTTGATTATTTCTTTTAAAGAAGTAAATATGCTCTAAGCGATTGTATGCATGTCTACAAAGTTGCCTGTGTTCTGAAATGGAATGTTATTGCAAAAAGTATATCTTATTGTGGCAACAAAACAAGCATTCCTGTGAGCATTGATATTCAAATATTTTATGCATAAATACTGATGATGTAAACCTGACACTAAAATCTAGTGATTTGAACATAATATGATGTTATCATAATGACAAACATACATGCCAAAGTTAAGTTTCTTCAGTCTGGCAATTTCACAGAAGTTTACAGATATGTATTTTGAGAGAATACAAGAGCATGATCATAAAAAGGTCAAGATATGATTTTGGGAAAAGCGTTGCATGTTTTGAGTTCCATAATTAACTAAACAAATACCAAATTTGTGTAATTTTGTACAAAAGTTGAAGAGTAATGGTTGTCAATATGGTTG
Organism: Haliotis cracherodii; assembly: GCF_022045235.1. Taxonomy (NCBI): domain Eukaryota; kingdom Metazoa; phylum Mollusca; class Gastropoda; order Lepetellida; family Haliotidae; genus Haliotis; species Haliotis cracherodii. The sequence continues at coordinate 30,112,016 of NW_027266275.1, forward strand.
CTGTGGTGGCCATATTGAAAATTGGATTAAAACCCTTTGAGCAAATTCAGGTGACATCATTAGTGGGAGCTAGTATGTGAAGTTTCAGTTTCACTGGTCCAGTGGTTTGTGAGGAGAAGAACGTTTATGATAGACAATGGATGATGCACAACTGACAAACAGGTCACAACATACATAGCTCACTTCAATGTAAATCAAGTCAAAACTTACCATAAGTTGAACTCAATACTTGAAGCACACAACTTAGCACAGGTTATCAGACAATCATATCTATTTTTTTAGTTCAGTCAAACCCCATGTGTCAAACTTTGATTTGTCAAATTTACCAGTCTAAAAGTAAAAGCTTGGTCCCTGCATATTCCTTCTCTATTCATCAAATTTGCTTGAGTCGAACCTTGGAAAATTCGAAGTATTCACATAGGTCCTTTCAACTTGGACACCACGGTGTTTGACTGAATATATATGTTACTTCAATAACATGCTTTATGTTTTATGCTTGCTTTCTGTTGACTTATGGCTTGAGGGGGCTAAGGCGCTGCGATTCTCTGTGCAGAGTTGCGCCCCTTGGGCACGCCAGAAACCTATGATTGTGGGTTTGGATCCGAGTTTGACCCAATGATGTTAATAGGTTTGTCAGCACCATACCCGTTCTCGTGGGTTTCACCGAAGTGGTAAACGTCTGAGACCTGCATCACTTCGGGCTGACACGACGCGATATAACTGGAACACTGTTAAAAGCGGAGTTAAACCCAACTCGCTCACTCACTCTTATGGCTTGGTCAGATGGTAGGTAATAAGGCCAAGTCATCTGTGTGTCAAACCCTGGATAAGTCAAACTATTACTCTGGTCCCCAGGCATTCAAGACAACTGTACATTCTTTGCTGAGAGACAAATTTCTCTAATTTCTTCTGTTTTATTTCAGATTTGGAAAAGCTTGCCTTGATGATTGTGCCAACACCTTGTGTATACTTATGTGCCAAAAATGAAACTACTCAAGGACCAGAGGAAACTGAACAAATTTATAATTATGACTTTTGTACATATGAATGAATTAATGTTCTAATGATGCCTTTTTACTATTCCTGATGAAATATATTTTTGATCAATTTGAAAAATAAATGTTTTTGTTTTTTTCAAATTTGTTTGTCTTCTTACTGGTGTGTTTGATAGTCCAATGTCAATAGAATTAACAGAGTGGATCAGTTTTGGTAGGTTGTTTTTATTTGCCTCTTTTACATATTATATTCATAAATCCATAAGAAATACATGTAAAGTACAGTAAAGTCCTACCATTCCCCCTACTGTGATGTGGCTATCAGTTGCTCACTCACTCAGAATGTGTGGAGAGATATTCTCTACACTCACTCACTCACTCGGACTGTGTGGAAAGGTATAATCACTTTCAGTCACTTGCACACTCACTCACTCACCTTGACTGTGTGGAGAGGTATTCTCACTCACTCACTCACTCACTCACATGGAATCTGAGGACAGGTATTAGTACGGAGTGAGGAAACTTTAGTTATATATAAAGTGGAATCAGGCAGAAAGCTGCATCTTTGTGCAAGTAAGAGCATGTTTACAAAGAACCCTAATGTATGTGTGCAAATGTGGTTGTTTCTTCACATCTTGCCTATGAACAGATTTAAGTTACCGAAATAGAGACATAGCCATGAACTCACTTCTGACGCATGTCTGTATTTTTAAGATAATATTTCACATCTGAACACATGTACATTCTTCAGTATTCAAGCTGTCATTTATTACACCAGATCGTCCGTTTGCTGAAAAATAATTGTGTAGGTGCTTCTACATTTAAAAGCCTGTACAAGAATAGCCCATACCTTGTTGTTGCACCCTAATCTCTGTGTTTTGTTGGCAGTGGCAGTTTGTTGAGAGGAGAATTGAGAACCTTGGGAATGGAACTGATACTTTAAAAGATATTTTGGACAATCATCAACAGTTATTAAATCCTTAGTATCTTTCAGTAGATCAGAAACTGTGATGTGAATATGATCCACATTTAGTCCCAAAATATAAACAGAGATACTAGTAAATGACATTAAAAATATAAAATAGGTCAATTCAAAATCTCAAATGTATACTACTCAAAAGAAGTTAAGGATCACCTGATCCTTTCATATTGGTAATGTTTATCTGTCATGGCATGAGATTAACTATTGTAATATGAAAGAATCAGGTGATCCTTAACTTCTTTTGAGTTGTATACAATGTATTGAGCAACAGCATTCTTCTTTGTATCCATGAGGAACTATACTCAATATAAAAGTATATACGATATTGATATACATATATGAAAGATATTAGCACATAATTGATATGTGAAGCATGAATATGATGTCATTTGTTACCAAACTGCCATCAACTGCATACAAGAGCTTGACAAATTTGGTGCAGTGCAATGATATGGGGGAGAAACTCCCACACTGATGGAACATGTTAGCATCATCTTGTCACACAAAAATCACCGCTTTTAGCAATATTCCAGCAATATCATGGCGGGGGACACCAGAAATGGGCTTCACACATTGTACCCATGTCGGGAATCAAACCCGGGTCTTCGGCGTGAAATTTGGTGCAGTGCAATGATATGGGGGAGAAACTCCCACACTGATGGAACATGTTAGCATCATCTTGTCACACAAAAATCGCCGCTTTTAGCAATATTCCAGCAATATCACGGCGGGGGACACCAGAAATGGGCTTCACACATTGTACCCATGTCGGGAATCGAACCCGGGTCTTCGACGTGACGAGCCAACGCTTTAACCACTGGGCTACCCAACCGCCCCCCAGACTTCATATAGCATGTAACAGTGTCATTCCTACGGAATCACAATGTACATGTCCTTCCATGGCCCAACGTCATCCTTAACCACAGACTACAACAGCGTTCACATGCATCACTACATGTGATCCTTAATCTGATTTAGTCTGTGGGCAGGCAGTGCCAAACAGTACTTAATGTTAATGGTGGACACAAGAGATGTTAATATCTTGTTTCCTTGGCCGTCATTTTCCGTGCAATGTCTTCATATTGCACACATGTCCACTAATGTTGTGTTTGTGGCAAATATTATGCCATTTCTTAAGTGTTCAGATGTGCAGTAAATGTGTGCTTATTTCCACACCAAACATCTGGTTATTTATTTCATCATTATCTTTCTTGCTTACTGTGTGTCTTTAAACTGCTCAAAATGGTGTTGTTTAAAAATATCCAAAGCCACAAGAAGACAAGGTCATGCATTTTCTTTTAAATATAGGATAATATCATTTTTAGAGGAGATTCTAGGTCCCAAGCCACCATGTTTGCTTACTTACAAACTATCATGAAATTTCTGGAATATTGCAACTTTAATACAACAAAAGGTGGCCTCATCCTTAAACAAGGATATAATTTGATCTGTACTGAAATCATGTGCAATTTTCCTGATCTGTCTGCCTGTGAATGAATATCAGCCAATTTTGTAGACACTCTCAAGTGTTAATGAATTGGCTTACTACAAATACAAGGAACAATAGAAATGCCTTTCACAAGACAAGTTTTAAATATGGAAAAACATTTATTTGTTTTTAAAGCATGTCTTTGTTTTGATCTAGAGCAATATTCAAGGTACTTTATTAACAGAGGGACCATGCTGAACAATATGTTTGCCCAATTTCAATTTCCAGAGATGCCTTGTGTGAAACTATATATATCTGTGTAAGTAGGTAAATCATAAATTGTTACATATATTTACTTTATACAATGATAAGATATGATACAGTGATAAAACTACTTCATTAAGACTGCCAATTAACACAAGCCTAGTCCTCCTCTAAACTAGAGCAGTGACCCCTGACATATGTGTCAAACTCATTTGGTTAACAATAGGCTGGGTGGGTATACAAAGTCTGTTTCAATTGTGTTATTTATTGTTTTTAATCCTGTCACAGTCTAGTGAAGTTGGATCCCCAAAAATACTTTATATCCATAACTGCCTTTGTTGTCAGCTAATCCAGCTCTGTTTGTTGCCATGGCTGCCACAGTTCGGGGGAAAAACTTACTGCTAGCCTGCCTTCAAGTAATTTGAGATAAGCGCAATCATTTCAAACCTTTTAAGCTTTTTCATCAGCATCTTTAGATTTTCTTTCTAAGAGAAGGAAACTTGAGGGAAGTTGTTAATATGTATGTCCATTTAGTTCATCCTAAACATAGAGGATTGATATGCAATCATAGACCTTCACGATATGTTATTACTTAGTAGTAAGTAAATACATGGTAAGGGCTGATAATATATTCTTCCACAGAGGGGATGTAAGAATTTATTTAACGTGAAACTAACGTGATCACATTTCTGTCAGCTCATGCTTTAGCAGTTATTTTAGTCTGAAAAGCAAAAATATTTATCAGATTTCATGCGTAGACAAATCATAGCTTCCCAGAATAGCCTCTCATCACACTCTGTGCTCCTGAAAAGTTCTGAGCCTTACTACAAGTGAGTGAGTGAGTGAGTGCACAGCAAATTGCGGCCCCTTAGACGACTGGGCCACCCGTGCCCCCAGCCTTACTACGAAGTATGTATAGTGCATGTCAGAAGTAGAATACCTTTCATGCTTACAGGCTGCATTTCCACCAAATACACAACCAGGCAGCATTTTTTCTGCAGGCATCAAAGTGACAAGGTATTCTGTTGATGAAAATGGACAAAACTGGCTACAGCACACTCATCAGGTATATCCAACTCAAGGGTTGACTCCAACACTCATCCATGCATACACGGTGTCAGCTGTAAGGAGTGATGCTCCTTTCTTTGCCACTGCAAAGAGAGCCTTGAAGATGGTCCAAAATGAGGACCTTCAACTGCCCCCACAAAGGAAAACGATTATCGTGGATCATCTCACCACACATCACATAGCCAATACAGTTGAGGGAGAACATTCTGGGGAATGAACTGGGCATGTTTCTGCATGCCTGGGCCCAAGGCTTCCTATGACATGTCGTCTTCTGCAGTGGAGGACTGTTTATATCACCAATGGGACCCAGGTATTCCAGCTTTGTCAGCAGAAGTGTACAGACCTTGCTGGGGATGATGTTGAAAATACCTCATCATTATCGTCCACCATAGTTTTTCAGGCACCCTACCACAACAGAAGACTTTTCCTGAATACTATGAAATATTTACATAATACATTCAAATACAGTTGTTTCTTCAAGGATTTCAATTATTTTTAAAGATCACAATCAACCGGTGACATGTACAACAAACATACATCATGGCGATGTATGACCTGGTTGTGATATTGGATCCAGTACAGACTATCAACTCCTTGTTTGTTTGGTCTTAACTGCCAAACTATGCACAATCCAAACATCAAGCAATTATCTTCTGATATCTGATTTTTGTTTCATATGCATCTTTAGCAAACAAATTAGTATGGATGATCAATTTTTCTTACAATAAATATGTATATAAAAATTTACAACTGAACTTAAGAGTTTAATCATCCTTTTTATTTTGTTAAAATGCATATATATCTGGACCATAGGTGTTGGTTTTAACCTGTAGCATATGGATATAGATGTTTAGCAATATCTATAAGCATGCCAATGTCTCATTGTCTGACCAGGTTCCTTTGTGCTGCTTTCACCAATGTTAGTATTTTCATTGTTGGATCGTGGTCAGGTGAATATCAAGGACAGGTACAGAACTAGATGCATTATGGTGAGAATCTGCTTTGACCTTACATGATATGAATGTGAAAATTAGCTTTTTTGGTGGATAAATATTGTTTTCAATTCTGAATGTATCCATGATCCAAGAATAAAAACACCCCATAAAATGTACTTTCACCTATATTTGGTGGCTCACACATAGCTTAAAAGAATACAGAAAATTCAGTTCACAGCAAACACATTTTATTGAAGGAGTTTACAAACTCATGCACATGTGGATGAAAGCCACGCCCCTATCACACAGTTCACATCAACAGCACCAATAGAAAGCACACATCTCGAACACATTCATGTCATTCATACCAGATCGAATCACCCACAATACAGCAGTCAAGATGGTGGCAAGTCGCACAACACCAATGTCATTTAACATGTTCTCAGACATATTGTCTTACTATTTCATTACTCAGTTTTTAAAAGAATGTTTAGAACATCAAGAGAACAGCTGACAAAGTTCTAGACTGGTTGGTCTAAGAGGAATATGAGCAATTCTTAATGAACATTGTTGAAGAAAAGCTTTGTTTCTATGACGACAATGTGATGACCTATTTCTTAATCCATCCACCTTTGTCCAATCAGGACACACAGAACAAGCATGTAACACTTAATGCTTACATCAATGTCAGGAATGCACAGGACCAAGTGAAAGGCAAGATAACTCCATTTTGTATTTCTAATTTTATCTTGATTTGTTATTTTTTAACTTGTAAAAATACTCCAGTTAAAAATATTGGCATTTTACGATCACAAAATACAAAACAGAGCTATCTTAAGCCGCCTTCAAGAAAAGGATGAACATAAAATAACAGCAATTTCATTATCAATGACAAACATAAACTGATATGAAATGTCTTATAAAAATGATACTCTAGTCAAAGACTCAGTAACGCTAATTGAGCCGTTTTCATTGGGATAACAGTCATGCCATGACCTAACAATGTCAGGGGTGTATTGCTGCAGGTGCAATACATACTGCCACACTATCATCCTAACCCATACCGAGGTTTCACCAGGTGTTCAGGATCATTCAATACAAATGCAACAAGGTACTTTTCATTAAGTAAAATATTTTTGATTTTTATTGCATGTAAGGCCTAAAAGCATATAACTATAAATGCAGCAAGGTACTTGATAGTGTAAAACCTTATTAACTGTATTAAGTAAGTCTTAAAGGAAAAGTAACAATTGTAATTAGTTTGTAAATTTGTAAAATTTTGCTTTTAATTTGGGGATATAAACGTTGTTTTTTTTCTTAATGGCTGCTCTGAATTGCTGTATCACCATGGCAATACATCCCTTAACAGTATCCCTTATATCACGTGCAGACAACCAGTTCAATAAAACAAAAAGCTACAAGATATACAGTGAACAACATAACTGAGAGGAACAACTACCTCTATAAGCCAAACCAAAATTATACACATAGGTAAATAACAGGGGTTAAATAATGATAGTTCAAAATCTACAGCCTCAAGTCTTGAGCTAAGGTAAGCCCCATGGGCTTTGCATTATTCTGCAAACATCAACATCTAGGGGTATGAAATACTTAAATAAATGGAACCAATTGATTGAACTTGACATAATTTATATAGGCAGATATACACAATATATTCTCAAGATATGTAATATGACTGCAAAATCACAGGCATTCAAACAATAACCCCATCCAAGAAAGGTCTGTAGGTAGGATTCTTTAAATATTTATCATTGTCTGTGAGTAAAATATCAGGCTGTCACGGTTACTGTTAAAAATGGATATATTTAAGTACCATATAGGTGAACCTGCATCCTAGTATGATTCAGTCAGGTTCAATCAAGCAGATCTCAGAATATAGGAGTACAGACTCTAATCTACAGAGCAAGCATATTGCATCTTATCGGCCTTGACTCCACAGCAGAAGAGCTACAACATTTGATCTTCAATACATCTAAAAGATTTCAATAGAAGGTGAATCTATAAATGATACAGTGAAACAGTCATTTAAATATGACTTCTAAGTGTACACACAGCTAGACACAAAACTGATGGAACTAAACGCGGCGCTTCTTAGAAGACTGCACCATGAATAAACCAAATTATACAAAATATATGATGATATTATGATGCGAAATACACAGAAGATGTCTCTTCTTATGTCTGACAATGAGTAACAATTCTTTTAAAAATCAACTCCATATCTTGTCTGTGGATGGAATTTAAGAATATTTGACCACGTGTGCTTAAAAAGCTCCTTCCATGGATCTTAGTAAATTGGAACAAAATTATACACACAATGTCTTCAAACAGTTTCTGCTTAGCAAGGGATAATGCACAAATATATACAAAGTATTCATACCCGGAAGTCAGTGAATATTTCAGTGACAACCCCCAAAACGAACAAAAAAAATTCAGAAATGTACAGATCAAAGCGGACTTTTGGTCAGTGGTAGAATGTATTATACCGAGTGGGAAATATGACCCTCACCAACATGGTTGAGAATATCATGTCTCCCTCAAGGACTGGTCCTTCAAGGCATCACTCCAAACCTCCATTCTTACAGTAAAAATCCCTCAGATACATTGGAGTGCAAATATTGTATGTCAATATTAGAAAATGTGGTTTGAAAAGTGTAACCGTACACAGAAAATACCTGAATAAATTTGACACATAACTTGATTATACTACATAATCAAATCCGCTAGTGAAAAAGTGAGAGTAATTTTCCACTATTGTGAAGAGACTAACAGCTTGAGCACTATCAGTTGCATAGGAAGCAGTTCTCTGCCGAAAGTTAACCAGAAAACTTCAAACATGTCTGCCGAGGCTGGCATTTGTAAATCACAATAAACCTGGTCAATAAGCAGAGAGAAGGCACACGGAAAGGCACCACACACATTAAGCAGGTCATGCAAGTCTCCGTAGCACCGTAGTTGCAGATGTCATCGTCACTGACGCTGCCCCAGTTAGTTCATCCGTCGGCAGTAGTAGCCAAGCATCTTGCACTTCTCACACAGGTGCTGGGGGTGGACCTTGCTCTGGTCGGAAACATCCAGGCCATCCGGCTTTTCCAGTGGACGCTGGTCAAATAACAACAGGACATGGTCAATCACTGAGGACCATCGGACAGCACACAACACTTAAAGCGACAATGTCCGCCAAGGAGGGGTGCTTCCACAACAGTGATAAATATTTAACACACAACATTTGCACAACTTATTTTATTAGACACAAAATTTAACTCATTTGTGGTTAGATGTATTAAACCATTATTGTTAAGGAATTGTTCAAACAGGATCATGAATTATTTTGCGACTGTCCGGATATGGTGAAAGGATGACGGACAGAGTCGCTTTAATTTTGGACGTATATAAATGATGCGCTTACCTTCTCCAAGAATTCATAAGGTCGCTGAAATAAACACAAGCACACACTGCATTTTATCCAAGTCAAACAGTGCAACATACCAAACCGGTGTGGGAAAGCATGCAGTGTGATGAGCAGGGTGGAGGCTATTCATAAAGCACACAGACATTAGTAAATAATCGGATCAATTCATCCATTTTCAATATTCTTTCCATTAATGAATTATTCTCTTTTACACCATATCTGCCACACTGCATGCTTTCTCAGAAATATAAACTTCAAAACGCAAACATTTGCACATATGTGCAACAAAACTTAAAATAATTTACAAATATGAATTATTTTCAAAGCCATTTAAAACACTTCAAAAAGAACACAACTTGTGGAGGCCACACAAAATAAAATGGGTTGTAGGGTTACGTGATGAGCATTAGAAAGCTTGAAGAATTAGAAGGAGTTATAAGAACATTGTGAACATGGCAGATGACTCACCTGTTTGTGAGGGTAGACGTTGATGTGACACTTGATGCACTCCTGTCCCATGTTCGCCCAGCTGTTCCCACTCATCCACTTGCGCTTGCACTTGGGGCACTTGTACTCACCGAAACATCGCTTCTTGCCCTGGTAGGGTGTGAGACCTTCACCTTTGGGTCGGGCCTGAAATACAGAGGTCAGACAGTGTTAAAATGTATCGCTAACATTTCATGGAAATGTCAGATTTGTTGTATACAGGGATACATGAGTTACAAATCTAGTCCACAGCTTATTGCAGAGGTCATAACGTTTCAAAATGGTGGGAAACAACTTTACCTCTTATATTTTCTAGTCTCTGATGAATATTGAAAATGGATGACATGGATGCCATGTCTACCAATGAAAATGTCTAAATGACAATGGCCAGACTGGTATCAGGGTCTGGTTGTTGTCATTTATCCACATTCATACCATATTTGGTCTATGAGCCTTGCAGGACTTCAAATATCAGAAATGACTGATAATGTCACATTCCAGTATAGTTCCACAGGCCAAAGTGCATGTGATGTCCTTATGCAAGGATGGCACACAAGGGCAACCCAGTCAGCTATGTCATAGCAAGAAACATACATTGGAGGTGGGAGGTGACCCTCCCACCATTGATCCCACCACTTCACAAACAAACAAACTTTAAATGGTTTTCTGAAATACTCTGTTTACTATCTTTGTGATATACAATGAATGATATTGAAGAAAGAGCAATCCTTCAAAAAGCCACCAACCCATAACCCTAATTCATCCTTCCGTTACATGAGATTGCATACGAAGTTATGAGTAGCATGAAGTCTACAACTTGTGTCAAATATAGCACTACCAATGCAGCACCAATGGAGCACCAATGGATTGGTCATATACTACATCTAGGGGTCTTTACTAATTTGGCAATTTGTTTTCTTCATTGAAACCAGAGTTCCATCCTCAACTGCTTCCAGTTCTATGTCATAACAAAGCAACCTTAGTCCCAGCATGCAAATATTGAAACATTTTGAAACCATTCTATGAATGTTAAAAACCATTTCTATGAATGATCAAATATTTTTCAAATGTCGGCTCATGTCCTGACAGAAGTGAGAAGTAATGCATCTCCATGTATGAATACATGACACTTTGTTATGGATAACAACTTCATTTATTCTTTGTAAAAGGGGCAAGATGTAGTTCTAAAGAAGGGACAAGAAGTAGTTCAGAAACAGCTACTTGTTGCCACTTCATTATATCTACTTCTTGCATCTTCATCAGTTGAAGCTGCTATCCATATTAATGTGCCATGTACTCATGTTCTTCCAGCTTCTGATGCCTATCAAAGACTTTATCTCTAGGTATGTTAAACCTGAAATTAAAGGACAAACCATGGCCATCGATATGTAGCAAGTAACCATCTGGTGGGTCAAGTGTCAGAACAATGTGTAATGATGTATGCCAGAAGAAGTTTCTTTTAGCTAAATAGCTGGGACAACATGAGCAGCACGTAACACCATTCAACATATAGAACATTCGAATGCTAGTTCTGAAGCATGTACAACAGCTATATGGATAAACTATACTATTTAATCCTGAAAGTCCAGAATAAACATTCATTTTGAGTCTCATATGTCAGAAGGTTGATGTAGAGTTGGTCATGATGCTTCCAATGCCATATTGTCCCATGCTGAGTGTAAACCCACTATCACTGCAGGGGCCGATACCTTGTAGTAAAGGTCTCTGAAGTTTCAAGCTCATTTATCCTGTTCCAGCTGAGCCATAACATCCCCCAGAAGATCCCATCAGGAAGTGCTTAGATGGCATGCATTAAGACCCCAGATTGCATCAGATAGATAGATACATTGTAATAGCCTCTTGGTATATATAGACAAGACCATACAAACACTAGTACCTTGATATAACATTGCCATTGATGTGGGTCCTGGATTTTTTTTTGTAGGGGAGAAAATATTTTCAGCTTTATATCTTTTACAAAATAGCTAATTTTCAGACATCCAACATAAATAAACTGTGTTTGCAAAAACTAAGGTAAATATTTTTTCTTTTACTTTAGCCAAACATGTACTTGTACCTTGGTATAAAAGGCCACCATTGCATGAATTTGTACTAGTTAAGTGCCAGTGCTGTCGACCTACTACGCTATCCTAGCTTCAGGCTGTACTTTTAAACATAGATATGGCTGCCTGCCAGCAAGCCCACAGCAGACTGAATCAGACATTCATTGGGTGTCCTATACTTACACAGCAGTTTTTATACTTTCCAAATGGGTTTCAGGGAATATCTATTAATAATACTAGCAATTCTATCATGTAGGGGCACGACCTTCACCTACACCCTGCTCTTATTGGTGAACAGAGAGTACATTTTCATTATCAAACAGAGTCCCTAGTTGTATAGCATGTACAGTATATACTTGAATATTTGCATTATGGTTATACTTTACACAACATAAATATCTCTACAAACAGATAAGTAAGATCATATCAATTCCAAAAAGTTAATTATAAGAATATTATTCCATTGATACAGGGACGGTCGGGTAGCCTAGTGGTTAAAACGTTTGCTCATTACGCCGAAGACCCGGATTCGATTCCTGACATGGGTACAATGTGTGAAGCCCATTTTTCGTGTCCCCCACCGTGATATTGCTAAAATAAACTGGCGCAAAACCAAACTCACTCACTCCATTGATACAACCACTCATAGATGACCCAAAGGAAATGTAAAATGGACTTTGCGTTCTGCAGAGATTTCTTATGAAGGAAATGGTTGTCACTTATATCTATGCAATGCTATTTCTGTCGTGCCAGTATTGGGAAGGGGTGAGGACTGTACTGACTGCATCAGCGTGGTTCTGGTACAGTGTAGAGCAACACCTGGGGGATGCATCAACCTCTGCTGCGGAACCTCCGATACAGCAAATACTGTCACTGTTAAACAGGATGCCACTTACCTGAAGGTAGCAAGATGGCAGATAGATATGAAGATATTGCCATAAATCCTTCAGATGATGTGTGAAAGATCTCATAGTATCCATATAATTTTGAGATGCCCCCTGCCAGCAATTCCTTCTTGGTAACTTAATCCCCACCTTCTAGGAACCCCCCTCCCTCCCCCTCCTTAGTGATGGAGAACACATGTGTTGCTGGCTTTGTCCCTCAGTACACACAACAGGCTCTTCAATCACCCTCTTATCTCTTACCTAATGCAATGGGTTTATAATTAATGTTAATTGGGACAGGCTTACTGTGGGTCATGCTGCCTCACCAGCTACAGGAGATTCTAGGGAATGCAGTGTTAAATGAAATCATCTACCTCAAGATACAAGAAAAAGCTCATGGTGTTACCGTGGGTCATGCTGCCTCACCAGCTACAGGAGATTCTAGGGAATGCAGTGTTAAATGAAATCATCTACCTCAAGATACAAGAAAAAGCTCATGGTGTTACTGTGGGTCATGCTGCCTCACCAGCTACAGGAGATTCTAGGGAATGCCATGTTAAATGAAATCATCTACTTCAAGATGCAAGAAAAAGCTCATGGTGTTCAATAAAACAATATAAAACATTTCAGCAAAATGGACTCAGACATTTGACAAAAGGGGCAGGGTCATCATTGTAATGAAGATATAAAATACACTGGAAAATAAAGCATGCATTCCTGAGGTACACATGATCACACCAAAACTAGTACCAAAACTTGGAAATTAGGCCAGTGTCTACTCTTGGGGGAAAAGACCTTACCAGCATGATCAGATCATTGGACTGCATCTGAACCATGTTATACCCTTCACACAGGCACACACCCACCCTCAAATGATGACAACTGACATCCCTATCCTTCACCCAGGCACAGAACCCCTCCCTCAAATGATGACAACTGACATCCCTATCCTTCACCAAATTCCAGAACCCCTCCCTCTAATGACAACTGACATCCCTATGTCATTCACCCAGGACCAGAACCCCTTCCTCAAATGATGACAACTGACATCCCTATATCCTTCACCCAGGACCAAGAACCCCTTCCTCAAATGATGACAACAGACATCCCTATCCTTCACCCAATACCAGAACCCCTCCCTCTAATGACAACTGACATCCCTATGTCATTCACCCAGGTCCAGAACCCCTCCCTCAAATGATGACAACTGACATCCCTATATCCTTCACCCAGGACCAAGAACCCCTTCCTCAAATGATGACAACAGACATCCCTATCCTTCACCCAATACCAGAACCCCTCCCTCTAATGACAACTGACATCCCTATGTCATTCACCCAGGTCCAGAACCCCTTCCTCAAATGATGACAACTGACGTGTTTATATCCTTCTATTAGAACCCCTCCCTCAAATGATGACAACTGACATCCCTATGTCCTTCACCCAGGACCAGAACCCCTCCCTCAAATGATGACAACTGACATCCCTATATCCTTCACCAAGGTCCAGAACCCCTCCCTCAAATGATGACAACAGACATCTCTATATCCTTTCGTCAGAACCCCTCCCTTAAATGATGGCAACTGACATCCCTATATCCTTCACCCAGGACCAAGAACCCCTTCCTCCAATGATGACAACATACATCCCTATATCCTTCACCCAGGTCCAGAACCCCTCCCTCAAATGATGACAACATACATCCCTATATCCTTCACCCAGGTCCAGAACCCCTTCCTCAAATGATGACAACAGACATCCCTATCCTTCACCCAATACCAGAACCCCTCCCTCTAATGACAACTGACATCCCTATGTCATTCACCCAGGTCCAGAACCCCTCCCTCAAATGATGACAACTGACGTGTTTATATCCTTCTATTAGAACCCCTCCCTCAAATGATGACAACTGACATCCCTATGTCCTTCACCCAGGACCAGAACCCCTCCCTCAAATGATGACAACTGACATCCCTATATCCTTCACCAAGGTCCAGAACCCCTCCCTCAAATGATGACAACAGACATCTCTATATCCTTCCGTCAGAACCCCTCCCTCAAATGATGGCAACTGACATCCCTATATCCTTCACCCAGGACCAAGAACCCCTTCCTCAGGTGATGACAACTGACATCCCTATCCTTCACCCAAAACCAGAACCCCTCCCTCTAATGACAACTGACATCCCTATATCCTTCACCCAGGACCAAGAACCCCTTCCTCAAGTGATGACAACTGACATCCCTATCCTTCACCCAAAACCAGAACCCCTCCCTCTAATGACAACTGACATCCCTATCCTTCACCCAAAACCAGAACCCCTCCCTCTAATGACAACTGACATCCCTATATCCTTCACCCAGGACCAGAACCCCTTCCTCAAATGATGACAACAGACATCCCTACGTCCTTCACCCAGGACCAAGAACCCCTTCCTCAAATGATGACAACAGACATCCCTACGTCCTTCACCCAGGACCAAGAACCCCTTCCTCAAATGATGACAACAGACATCCCTTTGTCCTTCACCCAGGACCAAGAACCCCTCCCTCAAATGGTGACAACTGACATCCCTATATCCTTCACCCAGGACCAAGAACCCCTTCCTCGAAAGATGACAACTGACATCCCTATATCCTTCACCCAGGTCCAGAACCCCTCCCTCCAATGATGACAACTGACATCCCTATATCCTTCACCCAGGACCAAGAATCCCTTCCTTAAATGATGACAACTGACATCCCTATATCCTTCACCCAGGACCAAGAACCCCTTCCTCAAATGATGACAACTGACATCCCTATATCCTTCACCCAGGTCCAGAACCCCTCCCTCAAATGATGACAACTGACATCCCTATATCCTTCCGTCAGAAGCCCTCCCTCAAATGATGACAACTGGCATGTGTTATTTATTCAATATGCAGTAAGTTCTGTGTACCATAGTCCTGTACTGCTAAAATCGTAAAGCTTCATATTGGCTCAACCCCTTGTGATAGGCCTTGTGATGAACATTTGAAGATTCTTACTGCACAGAAATGTCACAGCGTGTTAACAATCTCACAGGAAAGGTGCAAACCTTTTGAATGACAACTGCTTAATAGTTCATAGTGACATGACATTCACTGAGTTCAAAGCGTATTCTTCTTGAAGGCACCCTTAAAATTCCAAAGGGTAATAATCTTTTTGAGTGCCCTCAATGTAACTATTGATCAGTCCACATTGTCTGACCATCCTTTTTCTTAGACACTTATCAGAAGTAGGCTAGGCACCTGTAGCAGGATGAGATATTTGGGTTTTCACCACTTTGTGAAAAGGTTGAATTACAAACTTAAGATTATGAAGACATGAAATATTTTATGGATAACAACTTCTTTATTCTTCGTGACAACCTTCATCACCTGCTGAGGTGGCAAGAAGTAGCCATGAAATGTTGCTACAAAGAATACACAAGTTGTTATCCATATAATATGTCATGTCTTCATGTTCTTACAACCTCTAAGTGCCTACCAATAACAGATCATCACCTGGCCACCCAACCTCAGGTAGTTCAAAGTAAACAATTATGAATTGTTTGACGGGCATTTCTTAGTAGTTGACGGATGACAAAGTAGACACAATTTTTGTAAAACAACTTCTATATTCTACTGTAATGGCAACATATGGTATAAATCCTTAGAACCTTGTCAAGCAACAGTGTAAGGATCTATACCAAAACGTTGCCATGACAGTAAAATAAAGAAGTTATTTTACAAAAATTGTGTCTGCTTTGAAAACATTTATGATCCAACACTGTATCTGATGATCTATGCAAAAGTAATGAACATAAACCAAAACTGACTACCTATTATCATGGTGAGAGAGAAAGTAATGAAAGTTGTGCATTACCTTCCCTACCTGGGGGCAGTCCTTGATGTAGTGACCCTTGTTGAAGCACAGGTGGCACAGGTAGGAGGAGGGGGGACGTTTGCTGGGCTTGCGTTCCATGGACAGAGACAGGTCGCTGAAGTGGTCAGCCAGATCTTGTATACTCCCATAAGGTGACGTCGTTGACAGTCCTGATAAGCTGCCATTCTGGTAGTGGTTCTAGAAAACCAACAAATGTCAATGTTCAGGGTCAACACCGTCTTCTGGATGACATTGCAAAATATGGTCATAGTGTCATGGATTTTTCTACACTTGCTCAGAAGCTATTGGAACATTCATTGGAAAAATTGTAATAACTGTAGAATTTGTACTCACATATACTTTGGATTTGGTTGAACATTAACCTCTGAGGTCTAGTTAAATTCATGAAAATTCCACAATAATTTGCATTGCTAACAACATTTATTGTCAAATTTGTAATTCCATTTTAAGAATTTCTAGTTACAGTTGGCTTTGAAAAAGTGACATGTGATAATAGAGGAAGAGGTTATTAATGCTCATTTGTATTATTATATTTAAATGTTAAAT
Source organism: Haliotis cracherodii (assembly GCF_022045235.1). Classification (NCBI taxonomy): domain Eukaryota; kingdom Metazoa; phylum Mollusca; class Gastropoda; order Lepetellida; family Haliotidae; genus Haliotis; species Haliotis cracherodii. Next base: position 30,129,010 of record NW_027266275.1, read on the forward strand.
ATGCTTAATACCTCTTACTTAAAAGTGTAAAACTTAAGCATGGTTTCCTAAATAGATCCCTGACATGCTACCTGGATCTTCTATTTGCATTTATTGATGTGTTCATAACACAGGAACAAGGGAACGTGGCATCCACAGATGTACATATGTTACAGGGAGGCTTATATGTTGATAATGATGCAGAGTGGATGTGGATGAAGAAAATTCAAAACCTTTGAAGTACTGCTACCTAGTTTTAAATATATTATGTACAGTTGTACATAGAAAAGTAAATTTCCCGACTTACTTTTCTTTATCCTTAAGTAACACAATAAAGAAGTTGATGAAAGAAGTTGATAACCAAAGATGTATTTCAGTATTACAGTGATGTAAATATTAAATCAAACATAGTGTTTCAATTGCTGCACACAACCCTGTGTACAAATACGCTAGCAGACATGTGACTTTGTAGCTGACTTCCCTCCCCCCTGAAGCTGAAACATGTCAGTTGGTGTCAAAACAATTAAACAACTGCCTATCAAGAACTCTAACCAACAAGGTTTGTCCATTTCCTGGGCGAGATTTGGAAGCTGATGTTGTCATGACCTTTTTTTAATTCTCAATGTAGCCCTGGCACAAGGTTGCATTATTGTGAGCACTGGGATACAGGGCAGCCATTTCTGTATTTTGACAGCAGTTCAAATGAGATGGACATTCTCAGAAAGTGGGAACTCCCTTCCAACTTCTTGAAAGTAATGGGCAGGTTCAGCCACATGTAAACAAACACGGCTGTCTGGTGAACGCTCTTATGAAAATGTGCTATGTTTAGCCTGTCACTGTACTTAGGAAGCAATGTTGCAACTTGAGAGGGCAAGTTTAGGCTGATCTAATTACTTCAGACATATCGTGGTCAGACCACAGAAGTACTGGCCATGTTGGTCCAAAGTCCAACTCCACCAGAAATTCCAAGAACAGCATTATATAACACTTGATACTAACCACAAAAATATTTTAAAAAATAAAATAAAAAGTTGGGGACGAGGGAGATGGAATTGCATAGCATATGGCGACAGTATGTCTGAACGCTAAAGGCAACGTAATGCGATACGGGCAGGTCGGGGAGAGGCACAGCTGGGTTTATAGAGCAGGGGAGGCCATCTTACTGCTAAACATATTGATACACATTTGGAACTCTGGTTGTTACCTTGAAACTACGATGACCACGATTAGCGCACACACCCGGATTGTGACGTGACGTTCCACGTCAGAAATATAACTGACCGACTTTCAGCTGTACGAACACCCTGACATTTAAAGCTCTTTGGAACTTTGGGGAATATAAAGATTTGGCTGCCGAAATGTTAGCATCTTTCTTTACGAACGATTCCTTATCGTTGTGACCCCTAGATGAACGGCGTACGTTATAGAAACAGCAAACAATATTCATGACTTTTCTGTGCTTAGTATATGGTATACCATTAGATGGGGAATATCATATATGGCACAACAGGTTACATATAAAATAGATGGGGGATATTAGCTGGACTTACAGCGGTGTTGATGTTGGTGGCGAGAGCCGGCTGGGAGGTGAGTGCTGGACTGGACCAGGGGTGCTGCTGCTCTGTGTGTACGTTGAGACCATACAGATTCTGCGTCCCCCCTGTTTTCTGAAGTAGGGAGCTGACTGTGTTCACGGAAGAAACAGCCTGGGTTGAAACCTGGTTAGCTGACCAGGGATCGGAGTACAGGGACTGCCCAGTTTGTACATTAGAAGGGTGGGAGTCCGCCAAGGTAAGGTATACCCAGTTTAGAAGTTGTGCCGGCTGATATACTGAGGCGCTTGTGTCAATCGTCGCCAAAGACGTCATGTCACGTTCTCTCATGATTCTCCCCTGGGCCAGTCGCCACTGGAAAAGTCGCTGGTCTGACTGACTCAACTCGCAGAACTACGCTTTTCTTGGATGCGCCGTTACAAGATGCCAATCAAATTTCGGCAACTCTCTAAGTCCCGCCTCCTGGTGCCCTTGCACGCGCCCCAAAATACGTCAACTTGTTGCTATGGTAATTGCCTCCGGATGACTGTTATTGCCCCGTTCGTGGCACCCCTCTTTTATCCAGATGCGGTGAGACGCTGGGTCCAGGAGAAGGGGTGGCGTAACGGGATTATCTCATATGTTAACATCTTTGACATAGCTTTGAAAATAATTAACAACTCATTAACCAGTTCAGAAGGGTTTGTCAAGGAGTTTCCTGTATATTAGAGTCCAGCTTTTCCGGTGTGGCACCGCCAATTAGTTGTCAATATAATCCAATCTAAAGGTTGTAATATCTTTAGCAGTTGACAAATACACTCAACGGGGTTGTGTTTTGACACAGATCACGTATTTACACCACACGTGTTTATGTGATGACGAGAACACAATAGCTTATCATGGGACAATGGCGGACCTTTCACAACATCACAAACAATGTTTTTAGGTATTTTGTATCATTTAGTCTACACAAACGTTTTATACTCCTTTGGGGTATCGTTAATGTAGACTTTATACTTGATATGATTTTAAATAACACAAAGTATGATATAGTTTGGTATGAAATAAAAGGACGCGATCCAAACGTGAACACCGGTGTCAAATTATTACATGTGGACTATTCAATAGAACAATATAATGCTTGTACATCTTGTCAGTTGGGTTAATTTAAGAAACGATGGGATCTCTGTTCAGGATTGACATAATCAATGCTATAATAGCAAGTTATTATAGAACTATATACAACTATGGCCCGGGTTCGAAATTCCTTGTATTTTAGTGTCAATGGCACGGTTAAAGTATCTCAGTCCCTAATGGGCACACTTGTACATGATGGGTTGTTTAAACAACAGTACCTTGAGATAATGCGTGTTAAATGAAATGGGTGATAAATGTACTTTCGCACAAGTAAACATGACAAGCACTTGAACATGTGAACATGCTTAATGCAAAGTATGATGCACAAAATAACGTCGTAATTATCAACCGCAATGAACAGGGGCGGTGGGGTAGCCCAGTGGTTAAAGCGTTCGCTCGTCACGCCGAAAGTCCGGGCTCGATTCCACACAAGGGTAACAAAGTGTGAAGCCCACTTCTGGTGTCCCGTGCCGTTATATTGCTGGAATATCGCTAAAGGTGGCATAAAATACAAATCACTCAATGAAGGGGAAATGGAGCAATTTAAAAAAAAAATATGACTGCTTATTATTTAGCCTAAGTGAAATGACATTCACGAAGTTAGCAGATGTCTCAAAGGTATTCTAGTTGACACAATTACAGTTCAAAGGGCACACTGAAACATCTATATGACACGTGGCATCCTTGAAAAAGTTTTCTATCTATCTCTGTAATATGTATACATACAATGTAGTGCATGACATGTACCAGCAAACGTCATACCCAGTTGCATTGTTATTACAAATTATACTTAATATCTATTCATAACTGAATATATAATATTATGTGTTGTCAGAGACCATATACCGATCGGTATATGGTCTCTGGTGTTGTACTACGACATGTGGCTGTGTTCTTAATGTGTGTGCGTGCTTGGACATAAACATTTAAACGAAATCAATAACCAAAAATATTGATAAATGTTCATATTTCTTTAATCTCGATTTAAACATATTTATTTTCACAAAACAGTGAAATACCGCTCCATTACACATAAGACATGATACAATAAATACATCAATGAAGGTTAGATTAATTAATTAATTGTACATGCCATGTGTATATATAATAAATATATTTGCAGTTTATATTAAACAATTCATTTACTTAATTCTTACTTTAATCTCAAGCGACACCTTATTTATTTCATATGTTTCTCATGATGATATATAATGTCATAATTATGCACTCGGTATTATAATATATCTATGCCATGCAATCTCCCCATGCAATCAATGTTAGGAAACTTATAGTATTATTATCTACAAGCTCGACGCAGTGCTATAATATATAATTAGACTAAGCTGTATAGTGTATTAGATAATGTAGGAGCGGTCGGGTAGCCTAGTGGTTAAAGCGTTCGCTCGTCACGCTGAACATCCGGGTTCGATTCCCGACATGGGTACAATGTGTGAAGCTCATTTCTGGTGTCCCCCGACGTGATATTGCTGGAATATTGCTGAAAGCGGCGTAAAATCAAACTCACTCACTCACTCACTATGAGATAATGTTCCATGGTCCGATGACCTAGATTTGTACGAACTAAAGAACTGATATTTCAATACATCTATGTTAATTTTGTAACCTATAATTCTGTTTATGAAGTTCTGATTGAAAAGTGTTTCCATATGTTTTTTTTTTATAAACCCGGCTGAGTACATACTATGTTATACTCCTTACATATACACACGCTACAAATAATACATTTTCAGTATTCTGACAAAAAAGGAAACAAATCTATTTATACTACTATTAATAAATTGTAGAGACTATAATGTATAAATGAATAAAATGCAGTTCAACTTCTGATTGATGGCTTTTTTTCGGGCCAGATTGAATATCTGTATATTCTCTGATTTTATTTTGCTTATTTTTCAGATTTGGTGCATTGCTTTTGTCATTATGAGAAGTATTTATATAATCATGTACTTGTCGTCTTATTGGTCCCCTTCCCTGTATTTATTATTTGGGAAATACATATTATTTAAACTAGATAGAGTCTTTGAGTGAAGGCTGGATTGAATAAAATGTTATTGCTTCAAGTTTGAGTGTGAGTTTGGTTTTACGCCGCTTTTAGCAATATTCTAGCAATATCACGGCGGGGGACACCAGAAATAGGCTTCACACATTGTACCCATGTCGGGAATCGAACCCGGGTCTTTGGCGTGACGAGCGAACGCTTTAACCACTAGGCTACCCGACCGCCCCCTTCAAGTTTGAACTCACTTTTCAGTCGATACCATCAATTCATTTCAAAACTAAAAAGGTTTCAATTAAAGTGTGTGTGTCCCCCCTCGTTATACGGCTTTCAAGTACAAAGTAAACAAATATACAAACAACGAACTCATAGCAACTATAAACATATCAATTTCTGATCGCAGGAGAATAAAAATTGAGCTATGTGTTGTTTATAACGCCGCACTCAGCAATATTCCAGCTATATGACGGAGGACTATAAATAAACGAATCTGGACCAGACAATTCCGTGACCGACAACATGAGCATCGATCCACGCATTTGGGATACGATGACATGCATCAACCAAGTCAGAGGGCCTGACGTCTTGATCCCGATCGCCTCTTCCGACAAGCATGGGTTGCTGAAGATCTATGCTAACCGGGATCTTCACGGGTTTTGAGGTCTGGATACTGGTCACATTATGTGAAAAGTTATGAATATGATGCTGTAGTCGGCGTGGACGTCAGCAGGTGGGGCTCCACGCCGTGCACGTCTTAATCACGGCGGGGCGTTCATTGTACTACATCCCCAAACTGTCCGTTTGGAAATACGTAACATTACTGATGTTGAGAGTGGTAGACTGGCAGAGTGACACAATGGTTTGAGAGTAGAAGGGTGGCACAATGATTTGAGAGTGGTATAGATGCAGCATGAGTTGAGGGTGGTATAGATGCACCATGAGTTGAGGGTAGTATAGATGCACTATGAGTTGAGGGTGGTATAGATGCACCATGAGTTGAAAGTGGTATAGATGCACCATGAGTTGAGGGTGGTATAGATGGACCATGATTTGAGAGTGGTATAGATGCACCATGAGTTGAGAGTGGTATAGATGCACCATGATTTGAGGGTGGTATAGATGCACCATGAGTTGAGGGTGGTATAGATGCACCATGAGTTGAGAGTGGTATAGATGCACCATGAGTTGAGGGTGGTATAGATGCACCATGAGTTGAGGGTGGTATAGATGCACCATGAGTTGAGAGTGGTATAGATGCACCATGAGTTGAGGGTGGTATAGATGCACCATGAATTGAGAGTGGTATAGATGCACCATGTGTTGAAAGTGGTATAGATGCACCATGAGTTGAGAGTGGTATAGATGCACCATGAGTTGAGGGTGGTATAGATGCACCATGAGTTGAGGGTGGTATAGATGCACCATGAGTTGAGAGTGGTATAGATGCACCATGAGTTGAGAGTGGTATAGATGCACCATGAGTTGAGGGTGGTATAGATGCACCATGAGTTGAGGGTGGTATAGATGCACCATGAGTTGAGAGTGGTATAGATGCACCATGAGTTGAGGGTGGTATAGATGCACCATGAGTTGAGGGTGGTATAGATGCACCATGAGTTGAGGGTGGTATAGATGCACCATGAGTTGAGGGTGGTATAGATGCACTATGAGTTGAGGGTGGTATAGATGCACCATGAGTTGAGAGTGGTATAGATGCACCATGAGTTGAGGGTGGTATAGATGCACCATGAGTTGAGGATGGTATAGATGCACCATGAGTTGAGAGTGGTATAGATGCACCATGAGTTGAAAGTTGTATAGATGCGCTATGAGTTGAGAGTGGTATAGATGCACCATGAGTTGAGGGTGGTATAGATGCACCATGAGTTGAGGGTGGTATAGATGCACTTTGAGTTGAGAGTGGTATAGATGCACCATGAGTTGAGAGTGGTATAGATGCACTATGAGTTGAGAGTGGTATAGATGCAGCATGAGTTGAGGGTGGTATAGATGCACCATGATTTGAGGGTGTCTTGTCATGACATATTATAATGTTCACTAAGGTTCTAAATTAGCGAATTGATATCAATCAAAATTATTTTCAAGAATAACTACCTTTAGGTCACATTCTCTGAGTACTAATACGGGAGTTAACCAATACATTAGTTAACCCCCGTATTACATCGACTATTGACTACTGAGAATGTGACCTAAATATATACATATATATATACACCTGGACAAAGTGACAAAATCATATTGAAATTCGGAAACCGAAATCGGTTGTCTGATGGCATGTTACGCAACTGTTCCATTGCTATAGTTACATGACAACCATGTGACCAACTGGTGAAATATACAATGCTCTGTTGTCATGTAGGCATTGTTAGTGTATTAAATATTCATCTTGAGATTGACGTTATATGTGGATATTTCCTCAAGATACAAACGTTCGTCATATATGCAAATAAAGAACGATCGGTGTTTAACACGTTTCTGTCTGTATAGGTGTACGGTGACAATATCTATAACGTACGAGCTCGAATGTCAAACCTATATACGGCATTTGACTTTTTTTAAAGATTTTTTTAAAAAAAACATTACCCATCATGAATGTTGCATAAAAATGAAAAAAGAAAAACATATTTTATTGACAAGTCAAAATGCTTGGACAGTGAATCCACTGGTTTGCTGCTAGCCTGACTTACATTTCAACAGGTAGTTGCAAGATTGTAATTGGATACCAAGACAAGATGGGCGATGAGCGTGGTATGTACAGGAATTGTTATATGACAAATTCCCTTGTTATTGATACAAGCTGTTCAGATTTTATAATTATATATACCGGAACTGCTTCAGTTTGTTTTTAGCCGATTCCTCATCATCTTAAACACATTACATAAATCAAATCAATAATCCTATGCTAATTGGATGTAAAGAATACGTTGTAAGAGTAGCTTAATTAAGTAAACATAGTAGACTCAATAAACGGATCTCGAGTAGGTGATCTGCACCGTAATCCGATAATCTGTTTCTACAATCATGTTTTAGTGTCGGCGTGCATCAAAGGGAAGGACATCACGCGCTGCATCAAACAAATTGGATCAATCATCACAGGCATTTCCGGTCTCACGACTGTTTGTTTTTTAAAGAATATTTCAAAGGTGGTAGAGAAGGTTCGTTTGAGACACTTTTTCACCCGTATACAGGTAACGTACATATTTTAAATATACAATAATACAATATACAATATACAATATACATTATCTGTAGAAGGAAACAAAGGAAGTGGTTCATTAATCCGACTTCGAGCTTTGTTAGGGTGCTGTTTTGTATGATGCTAGTTTTGGAAATTAAGAAAAGTATTTTGAGGTCTTTGATATTTTGCCGTCTAAATAACATCTCTCTACACTGTACAAGAAACAAGTTCAAAGAATAAGATTGTTGCAATACACAGAAAGGAATAAATGTCAGTATGTCATTGCACAAAACGGAAAGTTATGTTTACTTGCCACTCCCATCTATAGGCATATTTTTATATACAATTATTTTATGAAATGCCTTAAAAACGATAATCTAAATATGTTATTTTACTTACAACCCCCATCAATAGGCATCTTAACATATCTAACGTTATCGCCAGCCTACAGAGACAGCGATCGTGCTGTAACTTAACTCAGATAAGACTTAAAATGCACTTTTACACTACCGGTTATAACCTGGATACTATTATGAACGGAAACAATGAACTTGCTCACTCTGAAAACCAGATATTAGTTGAATCCGTCCACGATTTCATCATCAAGACGAAACGTTTCAGCTCTTCACAAATTAATAATTAAATTAACCGGACAATAACCTCATGATTGACTATTACTTTTGTATCAAACGACTTGTTAGACACACACAAGCTGTAATTTTCTATTTATGTTCACTTTGTATTTGTATTTGATGTTATATGTAAAAACATATTATTTAAATAATGTCTATATCGATGACGTCACATCTTTCATTTCAATATGTGATATATGGGAGCGGTGTTAACATAAGCTGTAAAGCTTGTTCACCAATCCCAACTCATTCCAATGAATAAAAATATGTTTAAACCGTCGTACTAGAAACTGTACTTTAGTAAGTCAGTGTTTATTCATGTCGCAACTACTGTAATCTTCCGAATAATATGTACAACTTTATAAAGGGATATGACTTGGCGTAAAGGGATATGACTTGGTATAAAGGGATATGACTTGGATTCAGTATTTTATGGAAATGCTACATCTACTGATACTAACCTTGCTATTGTACAATCTGTCCATTTGTTCATTGCAAAATCAAAAAGATTTAAAATCTAAATATGACTTCATAACGATTACATCGACCAAATAGTTCTTTGTACGTGTGATATGCTGGTATGCTGTTTGTTTATGTACCGATATATGTATGCGTGTATTTTAGTATATGTGTATTTGTGTGTGACTTGTATATCATCATAATATTTACAACAGTAGACATAATCAATCTAAATTTATCATTTTATGTACAGTTTACTCTTATTAATTGTTCAATGTTCTTTGTAGGGAGAGGTGTTTAAATAGGTTGAACCTGTTCACCAATCCCATTCCTTTTTCTTGGAAATAAATATTGTTTAAATCAAGTGTTTATTCCATGTATAACATTTGTTACATCTGACAACTTTCTATATGGCATTGTGTGTTGGTAACTTTCGGCAATGGGAGCCGTGCCAATGTACATATATCAAAGGGGTACACAATGTACGTGATCTAGACTTCCAGATCTGAGAGTGTGGGTTCGAATCTCTTCGAAAAAAAAGTACTAAAATTTGTACTTTACTAAGGATGTGTTTATCCCGAGTATAACATTTGTTACATTTGACCACTTTCTAAATTCATTTGTATTCATCTTGATGTATAAATTATTTATGAAATGCTTTACAAAAGGTTAATCTAAATATGTTTATTTGCTTTCCATCCCTTCTATAGGCGTTTTAGTGTATCAATTATCATATGAAATGCTTGCGAAAAGAGAACCAAAATAATACATTACTTTCCTCCCCAATCCGTAGGCATCTACCAATATCAGTAATTATGAGGACCGGGGTTCAATCCACGGGCGCGTCATACCAAAAGACGTTAAAAATGATACTTGTTGTTACCCTGTCTGGCGCTCGGCATTAAGGGGCTAAAACAAGCACTGGTCGGCTCGGAGTCAGTAGAATGTGTCTGAGTGGGGTATTCATGTTAAACTGCGGCATGGTATCTCAGTTGGCTAGCACTATGAATCGGCATCAAACGGACTAGCACAAACAGCCACACACACGCACACACACGTGCATGCCCGTCGCTATATTTATAAGTGCAATAATCTAGCGACGTTAAACCCCATTTCACCTCACCTCACCAGTTATTATAAGACAGATTTAGAACTGACAGTCAGAATTATTTTATCTGTCCACACTTTCATCACATTTGTAGTAGATTAACATTTAATCAGTACTCTAAACACTCACATATAATATCAAAATATGTATACACCTTGAATTTCTTCTGTTACTCGGTTTTTATATAGGGAGAGGTATTAAAGTAAGTATTGTCATGTTTACCGATCCCAATTTTAAGTCGGAATACAAATATGCTTAAACCAATTACTACATAAATCCTTTACATAGGGAGAATCTAAATACAAGAACGATAAAAATTCAAGGCAGCTGCCGGAGCACAGTTTGAAACGTGGCAATCTAAATTTTGTTTTTTTCGTCGTGTGACCTGGCAAAGTTTATATTTTCATGACTTTCGAGACACAATGTGTTAATTCTATACCTACATATATGTATGGAATATTAGTTGAAGGAAACATGATATTATAACTTCATTTGTTTCATGTCATTAGTCATTTCGCATTATCTCAGGAAATGTATACCTTCTTACACAGGAGTATGTGAGTTGCTCAGTCTACCACGTCAGCAAAGGACGGGGTAGCGAAACGTGTTCTGTATCAACTGTTAAATACCGGAATACGCTAATTCTCATCTGCGCATTATTTCAGAAGCAAGTGTATTGTCAAAACTAGTCAATTAATGACTGGTTGCATGGGAAACAATTCCTTGAGCGGAACCTTAGAATAAAACTATATTCTATTTGTAATTTTTTTTTATCCAGATTCACTGAATAAAGATATGTTTAATCAAACATGGCAAGAAAGAACGAGTGAGTTTGGTTTAACGCATTAAACCAGTTTGGTTTAACAGTATTCCAGTCACAGCTCAGCTCAATGCGGAAGGTGATGCAGATCTTGGGTGTTTACCACACTGATAAAATCCAAAGAGTACGTGCTGACACACCGGGAATGAAAACTAGGGCGAACCTGGGATTCGAATCAACAGCAAGAAGATTCTGACACGCTTACTGCATGACGTAACTCTGTCTAAATTCTGCACCTCAGACGATAGGACCGACCCCCACTCACCACCCCACCCCACGGAAAGAAAGACACTGGCAAACTTTAAGAGATTTTACGAGCTCTTCCAGCTATTGATGATAGTACACACATCCATCTATCTCTTTCCTGAATCCATCTCTTGATTTTGCTGGAAATGGACCTAAACACGGTTTCTAAAGATTCTTTCAGATACAAATGTCAGCAATATCATGGTTGTATTCTTGACACAATTATGTCGATATGAATGATTATTTCTATTTAAGACGGGATATGAACAAGGAATTGAAGGTTCAGTTATGTCTTTACGTGATGATATAAATATATAAAGATAACTGCATTGTATTTATTGTGTGTGTGTCCGTGTCTGTGTATGTGTGTGTGTGTGTGTGTGTGTGTGTGTGTGTGTGTGTGTGTGTGTGTGCATGTGTGAGTCTGTTGTGTCTGTGTGTGTGCGTGCGTGCGTGCGTGTGTGTGTGCATGTGTGAGTCTGTTGTGTGTGTGTGTATGTGTGTGTGCGTGCGTGCGTGTGTGTGTGCATGTGTGAGTCTGTTGTGTGTGTGTGTGTGTGTGTGTGCATGTGCGTGTGTGTCTGTCTCTGTCTGTGTGTTGTGTCTGTATCTGAGTGTGTGTCTGCCTGTGTCTTCTGTGTCTGTGTCGGCGAGCATAGGAGCGCAACCTCTCCACCACATGTTTGTTTGATGGTGGCTAAAAATAAAACACACAAGAAGTGATTATTCGCCGGTGATGTATTTCATAGGGATATCATAGCCGATATTACATTTACATCATATTAATGATTGTCTCACAACAGCTCAGTCGTTTTTAACTTTTAGGTCACATCCAAGTTTCAAGTGTACATGTACACCTTTTTTTGCCCGTCAGTATATTTTACCTAACTGTTCAAAAGTTTGATATTCTTTACTGACATGTATTGATTTAGGAGATTTTGTTGTAGTCCCACCGTAGAGGAGATACCTCTTATTTATACATTTGAAACCGAGCACTTTAATCTTCAAACATGTAGGTTGACGTTTAAGTTAATGTTGCACTAACTGTGACTGGTTATACACAGATTGCATTGCGCATTGCACACACTCTATGACACCCCGTGGGGACCCGGGGTAGAATGTGTCCCCAGCACCCCATTGCTGGGCCCCACAGGCGACTGAATTTACAAACACGTGAAAGTCTGGGTTAGAATTGGTCTTCAACAACCCACGTTTGTCCTATGAGGCGACTAACAGGATCGGTGACGCGGCTGATGCATGTCATCTATCCCAATTGCGTAGATCGATGCTCATGGTGCCAATCACTGGATTGTCTGGTCCAGATTCGATTATTACAACGAATTATGTTTGTATTTTCCATCAAATATGTATTTCTGGATTTTATTATGCAATTTTGCAACATTATATGTACTGTGTTCGTAGTCATTGCAGGTAGATTTTATATAGACATTTATTTACATTTTGTTTACTAATATTCTTCCCAGTATGTAATATTTGGAAATAAATATTGTCAATACAAATATACCAGTAAGAAGATTGAAGAACATCGTAAGTTAACACTTTTGTCCGATCCTAATGTTTTTGTCATAAAATATGTTTAAACGATATCCCTTACATTTCCTGATCTCGCATGTCCCCCAGAATTTGTTTTGATACAATTCGGCGCTTAACGTGTTGAATACATTTTGCTTCAAATGGGTTGGTCAACAGCAATGTCTATTTGAGGACCTCACCGATACAAACATGCATATGAAATATATCACAACACACAGTGGGTGGTAAAAGGTTCAAATGCGTACTTTAAAGTCCTTCAAAAGTGTTTTGTTTCACACGCATGAACAAATACTATTAGTTTAATATCTACTTCACATGGCAGAATTTACATTTCCAAACAGCACGGTTTTAAGATCTTACCCTTATAAGAAATTTGATGTTTTGTCCGTATATGTTATAAGGGAGATTATCTTAGTGCTGAATGTAAGTGAGAGAAGCGCCCCAAAAATCCCATCCCATTGCATTTGTTTACATTGTCAGTTCAGTGACGGAACTTCCTTATGACTAAGCACAATGACTACGCGTTTTACGATATCAGGTTCTCGGAACTGCCGTTTCTTCTGGAAATACACTATATGTATGCAATATATGACGTGACACCCAAGTAACAGTTACATGGTGATATCCGTTTGTGCGTAAATTACATCTGAACAAGTGATTGACCGACGCTACACAAACAGGTAAGAAGTAGCAGTTTAAGTACCATAACATAGACGATGTTGGGTCCTACTGACTAAGGGTGGTGTAGCGTGTTAGACAGGGAATGTGTATGTATACTAACAGAAGCTGGTGTTAGATGTTACGCTGGTGTAGGTATAACGTACTGACTGAGGGTGGTGGAGGGTGTTGGGTGTGTTCGTACCAACAGATGACGGTATAGGTTGTTAGATGGGGGTGGGGTACGTACTGACTGAGGGCGGTGTAGGTTGTCAGAGGGGGTCGAGTATGCTCCGACTCAGGGTGGTGTATGGTTTTAGACAGGGGTGGGGTACATATACTGACTGAGGGTGGTGTAGTGTTTTAGAAGGGGGTGGGGTACATACTAACTGAGGGTGGTGTAGGGTTTTAGACGGGGCAGGGGTACATACTGACTGAGGGTGGTGTAGGGTTTTAGACGGGGGAGGGGTACATACTGACTGAGGGTGGTGTAGGTTGTCAGAGGGGGTCGAGTATGCTCCGACTCAGGGTGGTGTAGGGTTTTAGACAGGGGTGGGGTACATATACTGACTGAGGGTGGTGTAGTGTTTTAGAAGGGGGTGGGGTATATACTAACTGAGGGTGGTGTAGGGTTTTAGACGGGGCAGGGGTACATACTGACTGAGGGTGGTGTAGGGTTTTAGACGGGGGTGGGGTACATACTGACTGAGGTTGGTGTAGGGTTTTAGACGGGGGTGGGGTACATACTGACTGAGGGTGTTGTCGGTTGTCACAGGGGGTCGAGTATGCTCCGACTCAGGGTGGTGTAGGGTTTTAGACGGGGGTGGGGTACATACTGACTGAGGGTGGTGTAGGGTTGTCAGAGGGGGTGGAGTATGTTCTGACTGAAGGTGGTGTAGGGTTTTAGACGGGGGTGGGGTACATACTGACTGAGGGTGGTGTAGGGTATTTTACAAGGAGTAGGGTATGTTTAAATGACAAGAGTTACTTCCCTTTCCATATTAATGCTCCCCCCCCAATATTAATCAATTAATTGATATTTTTGTTTAAAGCATTCAACTATAGTAAGTTATTCAGTAATGAATCAGTAATTAGTGACATGTTAAACTGATATGGTCTCCGTGTTATTAGGTTAATGAACAATTGCTAGATTTGTATGTTTTATATAAATCTAGTTTTTAAGAATGGTTTTGGGAATGACTTGAACCAATGTTGCTTGGACTTCCATTTAACTGTCTGTGTGGCAACAAAGTACGTTCCATGTTCCAGCATGTCTGAGACTCTTCAGCCAGTAGTGTTCCTCTCCCACGGCGGCGGCCCCTCCTTCTTCATGTCAAGGGACGACTTCCCAGCCTTCAAAGCAATAGACAAGGACTCCAAGGCCGCTGACTACCTCAGGAACATGGTCGAGAGAGAAAAGATGCCCCGCCCCAAAGCCATCCTGGTGGTCAGTGCCCACTGGGAAGAACCCCGCCCCACAGTCATGACCGGCCCCTCCCCACCCCTCTACTTCGACTACTATGGGTTTCCTAGTGACACATACAAGCTGAAGTGGCCCTCCCCTGGGGCTCCGGAATCGGCCCAGAGAACCAGGCAGGTGCTGGAGGCAAGGGGATTTACTTGTGGTTCCGACCGAAATCGAGGCTTTGACCACGGTGTCTTTGTCCCACTCCTCCTGATCTACCCTAAAGCTGATATTCCAGGTAGGTCAGATTGGTCCATTTATGTAATTCTGTAATATCTGTAATTGAGAGTGAGATTTGGTTTAATGCTGAATAGTAATAACCAGACACTGGTACATTTTGTACCAAAAGTCATTTTCCAGTCAACTAGCCTCATTTTGACAGCAGTCTATTTGTAATTCTATTATCAAAATGGATGATTTTAAGCTGTGACCAAACAGAATGTTACTAGACTTGGGATTCAGATGAGTGGATTTAGTTGTAAACTGCTGAAACATACCAGCTGGTCTTTTGGTTGAAAGATATGTACATGTTTGTGATGACTTGTCTGAATTGTTATTCAATTGTGGCTCTCAATCCGACATCACTTTTGTAACTGGTTGGCACAGTTACAAAAATCTATTTTTTTACCTGCTGATCTCTGTTAGGGCATGTGTGACATGGAACTCAGGGATATGTTTTTTTTCATTTGATTCGATGCAAGAACTCGAGATACAATAACTTCTATAGTATCATAATGCACTGATGCATCGGTCATTATATAGACTCACAGCCATACCAAAACTGTTACAAAAGTTCTGCGATAGAGATTTGGTTGCTCTTTGATTTATATTTATTTGTCTGACTGCTATAATTTTGATGAATTTGAAAAAGAAAAAGAAATGACTTAAAATTCACATAGAGTGACTGTAATAATTAGTTACAGATCAAATGTAGGGGAGTCTCTTAGTGACTGTAAACATATAAGGAGAATAATGAAACCTTTCTCTGAATAAGTAAATACATGTACCAATGCTTGATACTGTAAACATTAACACCCTAACTTGGTAATTTGTTAGTGAGAAACATCCTTTGTATCTCCAGGGCGAGCATTTCGGTAAATCTGCACTAAGCCCTGGATCCATCCTCGTGGTTTCTCGTGCAATCTTACATTACCTGCCCTTGATTTTCATTAACATTTTACTGACCAATCAAAAGTTAAGATAAGAAAAAAGAAAATGGATAAGGGAGATAACTTGTATTGCCTAGAAACTAAAGCCCCCGCCAGTTTTGATGGACAAGAAGACATGCTTTCCACCTAAAGGATTTTTGACGGCCTTCTTTTGTGTTTTTCAATGTTGAATTTCCCTCAAACTCTATCGATATCAGTGAGACTGGCCAATATGTTGTTGATATCGCCACCTCAACATTGAGACTGGTTTGTAACTCGCATTCTGATTGGTATGTTAGACCTTGTAGCGTAGCCAATCAAATTGGCTAAACGAAAACAAGGGCGGGTAGTTTGAGATTGCGAGGATCACAGGGATAGGGTCCAGGGGTTTAGTGTTTAGTGTTTAGTGTTTACGAAATGCTAGCCCTGGAGATGGTGAACTGAGCAGTGTTTACATGGTGTCCCCTCAAGGGAGAAAGAACAGCATTGCAAATTCTTCAGACCATATTGAGGGACTATTGTGACAACATGTGATAAGCCTGGTACTTTATTTCCTTCACATGTACATTTACTTACCTTTCTGGCACCATATGAAAGCATATGTTCAATGTTGAGTAGATAAGAAGAGAAGGTGCTAAGGGAGGTAACTCTGATTTTGGCCTGATCAAGTTATGAACTGCTTCTAAATTGATTACTATGTTACTTTAAACAAAGATTCTTTGGGTTAAAAAAACAAGTAGTAAAGTTCTCACAACAGATGTTAATTCAATGTGTGTAATGTTTTCAGTGTTCCAGCTTTCTCTCATGTCCAACCTCAATATGGAAAAGCACCTTGACCTTGGTGAGGCATTGTCTGACCTTCGGAAAGAGGGTATCCTGATCATCGGCAGTGGCTTCACAACCCATGGAAAGAACATGCTGGGACCTCCGGGTCCCCCTGCCCCCTGGGCTCTGGAATACCAGAAGTGGCTGCATGATATCCTGCAAAATCCGGAATATACACGGGAAGACAAACGGAGGAAGCTGATTGGCTGTGTCAGTAAGCAGGAATTTCCCGTAGCACATCCGCGTATTGAACACTTTCTGCCGATTGCAATGACACTTGCTGCTGCAGGCTACACAGTGCCGAGGATTGGATACTCAGAGTACATATCTACAGGGGGGATTCTGGAACATTATGTGTTTCAATGACTGATCTGCCACTCTGACTGTTTCATGAATCTGCCACACTGACTGTTTCATGAATCTGCCTCCCTGTTTCATGAATCTGCCTCACTGACTGTTTCATGAATCTGCCTCCCTGTTTCATGAATCTGCCTCCCTGTTTCATGAATCTGCCACCCTGTTTCATATATATCTGCCACCCTGTTTCATGAATCTGCCTCCCTGTTTCATGAATCTGCCTCCCTGTTTCATGAATCTGCCACCCTGTTTCATATATATCTGCCACCCTGTTTCATGAATCTGCCTCCGTTTCATGAAAATGCCACCCTGTTTCATGAATATGCCACACTGACTGTTTCATGAATATGCCACCCTGTTTCATGAATATGCCACACTGACTGTTTCATGAATCTGCCACCCTGTTTCATGAATCTGCCTCCCTGTTTCATGAATCTGCCTCCCTGTTTCATGAATCTGCCACCCTGTTTCATGAATCTGCCACCCTGTTTCATGAATCTGCCACCCTGTTTCATGAATCTGCCACCCTGTTTCATGAATCTGCCACCCTGTTTCATGAATCTGCCTCCCTGTTTCATGAATCTGCCACCCTGTTTCATATATATCTGCCACCCTGTTTCATGAATCTGCCACCCTGTTTCATGAATCTGCCACCCTGTTTCATGAATCTGCCACCCTGTTTCATGAATCTGCCTCCCTGTTTCATGAATCTGCCTCCCTGTTTCATGAATCTGCCACCCTGTTTCATGAATGTGCCACCCTGTTTCATGAATCTGCCACCCTGTTTCATTCAGATGGAATAAGGATGGTGTGACCCGGTATTATGATGAACATTATTGTAATATAGATATAGCAATTAGACACATAAGATTCATTTTGTCGTATAATGTCATTTTAAGTACAAGTGTTTATCAATAGTATACACTGCATAATGATGAATTCCCTTGTAATAAACACACATTTACAAGGAATTACATGGACATAGTTCCTAAACCTTTCACACTCTGTCAAGACATTAAAAGGGGTTTTGTGTTATTTGTGCAGGTGAGTCTAGTGATGACACATGGGGTTATGACTCGACTCTCTTGTAAACACTTTTGAGACGGTTAAGCTGAGATAGGATCTATCTTGTTTTGGTGCATCTTCCCGAGGCAAGAGAGTGAACTGACTTTAAAAGTTCAGTTTCCACCCTTGCCGAACTAGGCTGGAATTCCTGGGCTCGATCGTAGCGCCACCAGTGGTTATTACGAGTTATGTCCCTTCTAAGCCTCTCATATGGACCAATCCGATTCCATCACTTGCATTTGTTTCAAACAAAATGGCGGCGTCCAGTCAAGATGATCTGATCGATAATCAAGATCTGTATTGTGATAAAAAAAGGTCTTACATCTGAAAGACAGTTTACGAACCGGGTTTCATTGCGCGATGTCGATTGGACTATGCATAGACTCGTTAGTCCAGCCAAAATGTAACTCCATAATACCAGCCTAGTTTGGCAACGGTGGAAACTAGACTTTTTTTAATGAAGAACCATAAAACTTAAACTTCACTTGGCGCTGAGCTGTTGTGAGGGGCAGTGGGGTAGAAAAGTGGTTAAAGCTTTCTCTCATTATGCTGATGCCCTGAGTCGATTCCCCACATGTGTACAATGTGTGAAGCCCATTTCTGGTGTCCCTCGCCATGATATTGCTGGAATATTGCTAAAAGTACACCACACTCACTCACTTTCAATTCACAAGTATGTGAATCCTGTTTTATTTTGTTGTTTCTTCTTTTGTTTTTTTTTATGTTCAAAGATGTTGAATCTGTTATTGTTTACCATGAATGTGATTTGAGAATAAGACTGTACAATAAATCTTGAAAATAAACAACCATGTCTTCTGTGTTTGCTGCACATGAGCAGATGTGGATGTGTGGATTACAGACATCTTAAAAGTAAATTGTGAGTGAATATAATGAAGACATAACATTCGTTCTACCATGAATTTGTAAAATACTCAATTTTGATCGGTCAATCAGAGGTATCAAATTACAATAAACCGTCTCTGATTGAAACAGCAGATTTGACATCCACATCACCACTGAAACTTATATTTTAGAATGGTACTTCTTATACAGTCATTGTCGGTAGGCATATTTAAATAATTATATGACCAATTATAGGCTGCAAAATGCAAAGATGCGGTTACTACAATATTCAAAAGGTGTGTGGCAATACATTTCTATCAGCAAACATGATACAAATCTACTAAGAAAATGTATTTTTCAGGATTTGAGGACAACGGAGAATTTGATAAGAGGGGCTTTTGTCATGGTGACTGTGATGTCATATGTTTTGATTAACAATGAGCAATATGATGTCATAATAATGTCGTGT
Organism: Haliotis cracherodii; assembly: GCF_022045235.1. Lineage (NCBI taxonomy): Eukaryota > Metazoa > Mollusca > Gastropoda > Lepetellida > Haliotidae > Haliotis > Haliotis cracherodii. Next base: position 30,148,522 of record NW_027266275.1, read on the forward strand.
GGTGTAGAATGAAACCTCTGCAAGGCTTGCTTAGATTCTTTCAGGGTGCACTTCTCCTGTTAGCTTAGGAAACTGTCGTGCTACATGCTGCCAGTGCCTGTCATAAGTTCAAGTGATATATTATGGTGAAAACAAAACTGATAAATTTAACATTTGAAACCTCACGCTGCGTATTCAGATCTAAATTCAATTTAGCACGGTTAAATCTACAGGTAACCTACCTCTACATTGAAAACGCAGTATGTTTATTTCCTAAATGATTGCTTTGTAATGTATATGATCTCATTATTTGTAACAGGTATTTACCTTGTTTTTTTATTTTGGGGGTACCAGGGACTCGCAACTGTTAATTGTAGTCCTAGGGTTAAAAATACGGGTCCCAGAGAAGTGTCACATATTGAATACAACAGTGTGAATTAAAGCAGCTTAATTCCTTCTTGATTCATCTTATATAATCTCTAATATCATATATAATGTTTGTTTGCACTTGAAGACGTACTTGACCTTCACAAAAGTTGTTGTTTTGACCAGGGTTTGAACTTCAAACTTTGAAGCACACTAACCCAATCAATACAGAGACAGCACACACCACAAGTGATATAAAATTGCTCAAGCTCAGAGTAAATAAATATGGAATTCCCCAGCTGAAATTACAAGTCCTCTCACTATAAGATCGTGAAGCTTTCAGCTGTGAATTAAATATTTTAATGATAACATAAGGAAATTATGTTTGTTAAGTTATAGCAAATCATGAAGTAGCAGCATTCATGCATACACATTTTCCACATGTCAGTGGATGCACTCTATTTCTTTTGCAAACACTTTAAATGCACATAGGATGCCGGATTTCACATCCAGTAAATCCCAGTTTTTAACCTTAACTAACAAAAACTAGAAAACCAAACTCAAAGATAAAATAAGTTTATTGGGTAATAGTAGGATATGTAGAAGCCATCACTTCACAGTGGAATACTGCATGTACAAGCAACATCTACAAGTCCTTACCATCAACAGCATCTTGTCATCTTTCCCTTGTCTGCATTAACTGCAACTTCACATGCTCCCAATATACACAAAAACTGCATTTAACAAGCTGAAGTCTAACAGAACAGTGGTGAAGATACAAACATGGCCGACGTGTGTTGTGTCCATTACCAATATCAGTTGTTTGGATACCAACACTGATGCCATCCATTTTGATAAATACCCTGGAACCATTTGCTTCCATTGTTTTGCTTTTCAGGCTGATTCGGAAGTCACAATGCTAAAACCAGTCTTCCAAACAAATTACTCTCATGTGCGAGAAAAATTGTTTGTTAACAATTCGGAGCGAATGGAGGCAGTGACAGAACTTCTTAGGTGGCAATGAGTCCAAGGTATTCATCATAATACAGAGATAAATCACACAGGATAAACGAGGATGCATGGTTTTATTTCAACAGGCCTTGGTCTGACTGCCTGGCTGGCCTTGATGATACAACGTAAATGTCAACAGCAACTACTTCATTAGCACTTTAATACACATCCCCCACATCATTGGATACACCTGCCTGGGATAAGTGCCTGACTAACAAAACACTGTCAACCAATGCAGCATAAGAACCGTGACTAAATCCTGATCAAATACCAAAACTGTCTGTGTTTCCATAGTGAACATGTCAAAGATAATCGTATGCAGAGGAGTTGTTTCAACAGTTCCATACTAGGTTTTAAGGGTTAGGATATGTTCCTTTATAACTTGTGATCAATTCCATTTGAACACTGTAAAGAGACAATTGACTCAAAATTGATAAAAATGAAAACTTGAAACGCCTGCCTTGAATAAATGCTCGATCTAAGGATCTTCCAATATGATAAACTTGCCACACTTGTTTCATGGTGAATTTCTGCAACACAAGATACTCATCATCGTGTCAGCAGTGATGCAAAGATGTGCTATGACCTTAAACAAAAGCAAGCAACTTTGCAACAGGACAGGGAACAAGTACTGAGGTACTGAAGCTCACCCAATGGGACAAAGAGTTTACAAAACGTCTTTCCAAAACTCTGATCATATAAAAACAACATCTATTACAACGTCTTCATAGTTGGTCCTGCGTCTTCAGTGGAACTCCCTGTTTTCTTTATTGCAGAATTTGACACAAAAAATCTATCATGTTACATGGTTATCTTAATAACATCAGCCAAAACCTTCATCACCTAACATGTATTACCGTATTCGACGTAATAAGCGCCCACAGAGATATTTGCTGATATATTGGCTAGTGAATAAGCCCAATTAGTATGCCATCAAATTGATCAATGTACACAAGATTTATTTATTCGGTATAATACGCACATGTGTGTTATATGCACCCTTATTTATGGGCAATTAAATTCTGGAAAAATATATCTGTCGTACATAAACATTTCAGACTGTCAGCACAAACCACGAAATTTATCTTTCAACTATGCTTTTTTTCCACCAAAATAATATTCTAATAAGAGCCCCCTATTTCTAATTTTGAGAACGCCCTGGGCGCTTATTACGTCGAATATGGTATTTGTATTGCCGTGTACTGCAGTCACTGAATGGATGTTGTCCATGCTCCTGAGTGAATGTTGTTTTACGCCAGTCAGGTGTAATCAAGCTGTCCACTGCATATCTAATGAGCTATGTGTGCAATGCGCAAGAATCATAATGATTTCAAAAGAAATACAATTCAAATATATGGATGGACAGGTGTATTTGTGATATACTTGTATATTTACATTATACAGAGACATTAACACAAGAATCAGTGTGTAAAAAATCAAATAACACTTTTATTTACCTTGTAAGCAGGACAGTGTTAAGTCTGGACAAACATATCAATAGCAAGGTCAACAAATTCTCACTATGGTAAATATAGGATCAGTATATACAGCTACTGATCCGTGGAAACAGTTACAATGTCAACCCTCAAATATATTTCCACAGAAACAGATCCAGTGTCAACCCTCAAATATATTTCCACGGAAACAGTTCCAATGTCAACCCTCAAAAATATTTCCACGGAAACAGTTTCAATGTCAAGCTTCAGATATATTTCCACGGAAACAGTATCAATGTCAACCTCATATATATTTCCACGGCAACAGTTTCAATGTCGAACCTCAAAATATATTTCCATGGAAACAGTTCCAATGTCAAAACTCAAATATATCCACGGAAACAGTTTTAATGTCAAACCTCAAATATATTTCCATGGAAACAGTTTTAATGTCAAACCTCAAACATATCCACGGAAACAGTTTCAATGTCAAACTTCAAATATATTTCCATGGAAACAGTTCCAATGTCAAACCTCAAACATATCCACGGAAACAGTTTCAATGTCAACCTCAGATATATTTCCACGGAAACAGTTTCAATGTCAAACCTCAAATATATTTCCATGGAAACAGTTCCAATGTCAAACCTCAAACATATCCACGGAAACAGTTTGAATGTCAAACCTTAACTATATTTCCACAGAAACAGTTTCAATGTCAAACCACAAATACAATTCAATGGAAACATTTCCAATGTCAACTCGACCATGTATTTCTTAGGAAACAAGGGAACATATTTTACAGGAACTCGTTTCCAATGCTCACTGTTCCCTCTGACCATTTTGCTCAATTTGTGATGACCTATAGTATATGAGTTGCCATAATGCCCTAACTAGCATCATCTACGTCTCCTGTTTGTGGAAAACGGTTCCACAGAATTTGTAGAAAGAAATATTAATAGAATAATAATGATAATGTAAAGGTCAGACTTTTTCAAAAACTGGGTTTACAAATCTGCTGACTCCAGCAAATGAACATGTGAATAAAGCCACCCATGAAAATCAGTGGGTTAGATACATTCCACGGACCAGAAATATATAAAATGTTTATAAACAAAAAAACTAAATCAATGTCACTCTCAATATAGATAAATTAAAACCTGTTGAAATATATCTTTAAAACTCCCACCCCCACTTCATTTGGAAAAAACCCATCCTACTTTCTTAACATTTGGTGGGAATAGAACAAAAATATCTAAAATTGGTATTTTTTTAACCTTCCAAACTGATTTTTGGGGGCAAAAATCGCTAACCCTCTCCCTCCCCCACTGAAAGAAGTCTGGCCTAATTTCGGGAAAAACTGTTATCTCGTACTCATGACCTGGGCCCACTTGCACAAAACGATTTTAGCGCTAAGATGATCATAACTCCCATATACATTAAATTAGGCTTACCATAATCTTAGCGCTAAGATGGCTTTGTGCATGTGGGCCTGGGCTGTGCAGACAGAGATTTCAGTGTTCATATGTGATGACAACAGAAGCAATTACTTGTACAATTATTACACATAGGTGCATATCTTAAGCATTCCACACATACATATTCCAAACCTGAACAGATTGAATGTCCAAATAATGACGTGAAGATCATCAGAGAGGGATGAGGAATGGTTTAAACAGTGAAGAAAAATGACTTTATATTTTCTTGTATCACAGTTGCTGAAGTGATGCTGTGGCACATAAACTGATATCCCTAAACGTACAATAACATTTCGAACAATGTCTTGAAGCAATATAATGTTAGATCACTCATACTTTTTTTGGTCATGTTCCCTCGTCTTTTTCAGTTTTGTTCTTGTTTAATGCCACACTCAACAACATTGTAGCTATCTGACAGTAGCCTGTAAATAATTGCGTCTGGACCAGACAAACCAATGATCGATATTGTGAGCAACAATCTACATTGTACAATGGCATGCAATCAACGAAGTCACTGATTCGGCATGATCCATTTGGTTGCCTCTTACAACCAGCATAAGCTTCTGGGGACCAATTGGAACCCGGAATCCCCACTGGGGTAATTTTTACTACATTAGTGTATACTCTCCAGGGAGTTGAGAATGCAATGTCAGTGCACACTGATCTTTTAACAGGGGTTATATTGTAGCAGGGCGTGGAGTCCTTCCCCTCCATAATCTGCAGTCCAGAGCTATTGAGTGGTAAATTATTATCATTAACAGAATGAGTGAGTGAGTGAGTATGGTTTTACGCCCCTTTAAGCAACATTCCAGCAATATCACGGCAGGGGACACCAGAAATGGGCTTCACACATTGTACCCATGTCGGGAATCGAACCCGGGTCTTCGGCGTGACGAGCGAACACTTTAACCACTAGGCTGCCCGACCGCCCTTATCAGAATGAAGTGGAACAACTGTGGTGAAAGTGTTCACCAGTCTTGGAGGGTGCAGGGTGCTCAAAGAATCATGTGGAGGGTCGAGTGGGATATCAGCACGTATTATACATTTACTGGAATAATCTGCTATATGGGAACAAACAGGAATGAATTAACATGGAAACTAGTACCACAGCACACTGCCAACAGGCTTTATGACTTGACAGACTAAAATGTAACAACGAGAGGACATTCATGAGTATATTTGTAACAACAATGATGTATGGCAGAGGCTGCAGAGAGATTCTAGGCAGAACTCAGCGCCAGGAGCCAGACTTCCAACTCTCGGGTATCAAACACCTGAAGTTTGTAAGTGCATGTCTCATATGCATGTTCATTTAATGTAAAACATAAAAAATGTGATAAAAAGTTTTTATCTAAATGAATGCCTTTAAGAAAGTAAAATATTCATTTCAATATCCCGATGTATGAGAACATCAAAGAACAGAGATGTAACAGGGTAGGCCTGAACACTACCTATCCTGTCCTACAACCTGTCCCGCTGTGCTAGGGGGATCCTAATTGTGAGTCTATGTACTTAATGGACAATTTAGGTGTGTTGACCTCAGTTGTGATGGATTCTCTATGATGATGTGAGGTTGCAGCGTGACGGGAGGGCCTTCCCCCCCATACTCTCCACCCCCGAGTCAACACGCGTGTCTGTGGCTGTCTTGTCCCCTGAAATAATAATTAAGGACTAACTTCTTGTGTAGTTCCTGTACAACAATCACATATTAAGGCCTTTTTAAATTTGGATCAAAAATCCGAATAATTGAAATTTGAAAAAAATAACAAGTGTTTTTTTATTCTGCTGACAAGAAATAAGTAAAATGCTACAAAACCCAAACCCATTCACCAGTCACTATCAATATGAAATTCAGCTTAAAAACTCCCCCCAACCCCCACCCCCGCATTGTTTTATTAATTATTTTTTGTCACAAGTAACTTTACATTTTGAGGAAATAAAGATGATAATTGAATTTGGAGTTTATTCATATATATCCCTTCATTGAACCCTTCCACTAGTGTTCTTCCATGACACTGAAGAATGCTTAATTCTGATTGGTCAAAATCAAGTATCTAATTTTGTCTATCCCCAGGTATCAAATTGTTCAAAATTAACATGCTCTGTCACACAAAATGCTTGCTGATAAAAACATCAATCTAAATTATTTGAGTATGTTTTCACTACTTTTACAACCTGTCACCACTACAAATACAATGGAAGACATCACGTTAATTTCCAAGAAACAGCTTGTGATGAAATCAAATATACATCTATGGAGGGTTATTTCATCAATTCTGTTTGAAAATTTGTGTATTTTGTAACCATTATTTAGAACTAGTCAAGAATATGAGTAAAAAATCATGAACTTGAGTAACATTTTTTTATTTTTGTCACTTTCTTTGACCCCTTTTCTGCACGTTCTAAGATAGCTGGGCCAAGTGTTTTTGAAGTGCTTCTGTTATCATGGTAGAAATGGTGATAAAAAAACCTACTAGGTTCTAAAATTGCCCAACACAGTGAGTTTATGTCTTAGTTATACAGTGGGAAGTTTCTTACTCTGTACCTACCAGGTCTGTCTGGTGAGAGGGCTGAGTCAATGATCGTAACAGCGTCCTGTCGATCCATCACTTGCAGTGAGCTGCGTAACTTCGTCACTGTCCCATCAGATGCCTGTAGAGAACAATGGATGTAGTCTAATTCCCATATGTTCATGCAGGTATAATGTCTTTCGTATATACTTTTATCTTACTATGCCAGAGCTGCTTGATATATATATTACTAATAAAGATGCTCTTAATTGGTATACAAAGTGTGAAGCCCAATTCTGGTGTCCCCCGCGTGATATTGCTTGAATATTGCTAAAACCGGCATAAAAGCATACTTAGTCACTCTTATTGGTATCCTAGTTAAGGGAGATAACTGATATGAGAAAATTACCTCCCTTTCATATACATTGATCCTTTCCCAGCACATGACACCTTTATTGCCATTCCGATATGGTGCAGCCACCAGTGTGTAAGCGGCCATTACAAGAATCTTGAAAATTTTCCTCACATTCGAACAACATATAGCTTTGTGTATGTCTTTTGGAATGCCATAATAGTTAATTTGTAAAAGGTTTAGACTAACTGACAGATGGATTTATGTTTGTTTATCTTAATCAGATTGATACAAGATTGCAGACTCCCGGACAAGCATCAAACTTCCCCCTTACATTCTCACTGGGGGAAGAGTATTCAGCATCCAAACAATCTTCACTTGTTTGTTAACAAGATAGTGAGTCGGTTGCAAGTTAAACTCCATGCATGGTTGCAGTGGGAAGCTGTGACTGGTGGCAACGATACTATAGAGTTCCATGAATGAGCTATCAATGTGAGGAGCTTGGACACTGATGGTGTTCAACAGTACTAATGTACAGTGTTTGAAACAATTTCTCAACAAGACAGTCGGGCAGGGGACCCATAAATGTTGCCTGCCCATCTTCAAACTTACCTGCTCGCATTCAACATTATAAATATTGAAAAATCGCGAAAACGAAAAGAGACAAATCACGTCTTGATTCAGTTGAAATAATGCAAACAATTACTTGAAAATCTACAAGGTGTTATAATAAAACTGAATATGTAAGAAGTCTTAAACTTATCTGCCAGACAGGTGGGCAGGTGGAATAAAATTCCAGACAGCCCAACAGAAAACTTACCAGCAACGGGCAGGCGGGCAGGCAGTTATTTTGGACACTGATAGATAGAGTGAGTGAGCTGTACCAGGAATACTTCTAGGGTGGGGCTTTGTGCTTTTAGATGCTAAATTTGAAAAAAAGGCCCACATTTTCAAATACAAAGGGGCATTTTAACATTGTGCTGTATGGGCAAGTGTGGGTGTACCTCTGGAATATTTGGAATTTTCACCCATGTCAGAAAATTCCTAGAGTGAACCCTGGAGTACACTGACACACAATCATCTAGGTCACAAACAAAGAATATTTTTCAGAATACAATCAAGTTTATGAAGCATCCCACAGCAAAAGACTCTTCACTCACGGGGGGACATCAACAATAACAGCGTGACCTACCTCGAAGTAGTCGAGCAGGAAGCGGGTGGGGCTGGACTGTTCCTTCATGGCCTCCAGGGCGTTGTGGAGGTTGAAGTAGTCCAGCCTCTCGGCCAGGGAGAAAACGTCACGGCCAGGCTGCATTGGGTCAAGCAACTTCGCCAACTCGATTCGTGTCAGGAAATCCAGCTTCTCAAGGTCACCTAGGTCACAGAGGTGTATGTGTTTTACATGTTGACTTGTTCAGCCGACAGTGCCATAAAATAACATATATTCAATCTTCATACAAATGAGTGAATGACTTCTAATGCCATTTGAAAGTATTTCAGTAATATTGCCATGTGCCAACTCAATGTGGGAGAAAAGCCCAAATCGACAGCCATAAACTTTGGATGGTGAATAATCTTAAAGAAGGATCTTGTTCTAATAATAATAAGGCTATTTGTATAGGGCAAAATACACATCACTGAGGGACATGCTCAATATGAAAGTTCAGCATATGTACATATATACAACAGAGAGGGGACAGTAAGATAGTAAAAATATACAAATTCAGTTGTAGTCCAGACTTAAACCAGAGACCATATAATATGGTCTCTGCTTAAACACAATGATATGAGGTGCACCTTTGAGGCTGAAGGGAAGGGAGTTCCATAGAGAGGCACCAGCATTAGAGAAGGATCAAGCACCAAAGGACTTTAGTCTGTATTTTGGTACGGACAGGAGAACATACGTTCTAGGCAAATCTTGGAACCAAACCCACAACCAGCAGATCCTGGCATGACTAAGGGACACAACTCTGTACAGCAGTGTGATAGTGTAAGTGAGTAAGCGTGTGGTAGGATGAGCATTGCCAGAGTAAGATACATTATGACCTAAGACTGAAATAATGACTTGTTGATACTGAGTGTATTCTCATTATTTTGATAGGTCAGAATCTGGCCCAGCTTAAATTAGTTTTTTTTCCATAAGCAGCAAAATTTTCTCTTTGTGATGTGGCTGTTGTTTACCTTGCTGAAACAGTTTAAAATTCATACTGTCCACTCCACTCTCGTTACGGCACGAGTAAATAGACGTAATCTCCGTGGTCTCCCGGTTGTCCGAGGGCACCGAGTCCTCCTGAAGGTCAAGGTCATCAAAACCACCCAAGGGATCTTGTGGGGTGTATATTTCACCTTGCAGGATGCTCAGGATCTAGGTTGCATGAACACAGGAATGGCTCAGTATGAAATCGCTTAAAATCTGTTCCTTTATTAAACAACATAAGATGATTGGATTACCCTGTACTCATCTGTTATATATTCTATACCCTTCTCTGTATTCACCCATGTGTATGTTATACCTCACCTGTATTCACCTATGTGCAACATACCGTACCCTGTATTCACATACATGTATATGTCACATGAGCTATATATCTATGCTGTATTCACATATGTGCAACATGTGCTGTATACCATACACTGTATTCACCTATGTGTTATACACCCTACCCTGAAATTCACATACATGATATGTCACATGTGCTATATACCCTACCCTGTATTCACCGTTGCTCAAGATATGATATATACCATACCCTGTATTCATGTATGTGCTATATACCCTACCCTGAAATATCCTATACATGATATGTCACGTGTGCTATATGCCCTACCCTGTATTCACCATTGCGCAAGATATGATACATACCATACCCTGTATTCACCGATGTGCAACATGTGCTATGTACTATACCCTGTATTCACCTATGTGCTATATACCCCACCCTGAAATTCACATACATGATATGTCACATGTGCTTTATACCCTACCCTATATTCACCGATGTGCAAGATATGATCTATACCATACCCTGTATTCACCGATGTGCAACATGTGCTATATACCATACCCTGTATTCACCTATGTGTTATATACCCTACCTGTATTCACATACATGTATATGTCACATGTGCTTTATACCCTACCCTGTATTCACTGCTGTGTAACATGTGCAATATACCCTACCCTGTATTCACCTATATGTTATATACCCGACCTGTATTCACATACATGTATATGTCACATGTGCTATATATCTATCTATCTATGCTGTATTCACCTATGTGCTATACCTACCCTCTCATTCTCCTGAGTGTAGTCCGCAGGCCTCATGCCGTGCCTCTCTCCCCAGGAGTCCAGACTGTTATCCTCCGCATCATCCCCATCCTCTCCCAATGGGGGGATCTCCTCGTTCTCGATGTTGGGATCAGCACCAGCCGTCATCAGCAGCGCCACCATCCCCACCAGCCCACGCCCACATGCAATGTGTAGTGCAGTGTTCCCATCAAAACAGCGTGCATTGACGTCGGTATCAGTCTGGAATTGCAGATAGTTTGAACACTATGTGTACTTTGAACGCTGACAATGAACAGAAGTACATGTGGAAAGATTTGCAAAATGTTTTTAATCATGGCACACATCTTGATTGTTGTTGTCAGTGTCAGTGCGGCTGTCTTGGTCGCTGACAGTGCTGCTGTCAGTGTCACAGCATATTCACAGCAGCTGGCTGTCAGTGTCGTTGTCACTGTTGCTGTCAGTGTCACAGTCACTGTTCCTGTTGCTGTTGCTGGCTGTCATTGATGCTGTTGCTGGCTGTCAGTGTTGCTGTCACTGTCACGGTCACTGTCAATGTTGCTGTTGCTGTCATCGTTGCTGTTGCTGACTGTCAGTGTCGAGGTCACTGTCATTGTTGCTGTTGCTGGCTGTCAGTGTCACTGTCAGAATCATTGTTGCTGTTGCTGGTTATCAGTGTCATTGTTGCTGGCTGTCAGTGTCACTGTCAGAATCATTGTTGCTGTTGCTGGTTGTCAGTGTCATTGTTGCTGGCTGTCAGTGTCGCTGTCAATGTCATTGTTGCTGTTGCTGGCTGTCACTGTTGATGTCACTGTCACTGTCAATGTTGCTGTCATTGTTCCTGTTGCTGGCTTTCACTGTTGCTGATAGTGTTGCTGTCACTGTCACTGTCAATGTTGCTGTCCTTGTTGCTGTTGCTGGCTGTCACTGTTGCTGATAGTGTTGCTGTCACTGTCAGTGTCACTGTTGCTGTCATTGTTGCTGTTTCTGGCTGCCAGAGTTGCTGTTACTGTCATTTTTACTCTTGCTGGCTGTCAGTGTCGCTGTCACTGTCATTGTTGCTGTTGCTGGCTGTCACACAATTCACACTGGACACTTCTCACATCTGTTTGTCCAGCTAGCTGTATAAATACTGGGTACCCATGAAAAAACCCTTTGGTATATGAGAAAGAACACTGGTTGTGCTTGTCCTCTACTCCTAGTCTGAAAACATGTGCAATCACTGAGCAGCAGTATTAATGCATTAACCACAGCAAGTGTATATTCATATTCATCATCATCTTACAACTGACCTCCATGAGAAGATATCCTGCTGTAGGAAGGTCGTCAACCTCAACAGCGTGGTGGAGTGGAGTACGACCGCTCTTGCCGTCCTGGAGATTCATGTCCGCCTGACCATACACCAGCGTCTTCAGCATCTCCACGTTGCCGCATCGGGCTGCCAGGTGGGCGGGAGCATACCCTGCAGACAAGTTGGGAGAGAACGTTATGGGCGGGAACTGAATAATCCTTCATATTTGCATTACCTGAACACTTTAATACCCTTAAAGACAAAACTGTAATAATTCTTCCATTTTTATAATATACTACTCAACTTATGAGAAAGATACACTTATTATTTCGTGACGCTGATTACTGATATGTATTTGTAAATGTCATGAAATATCACAGTATCCAAATACAGAACTCTTCATAAACCTACTGCAGGTTGGGGATTATTAGGGCTGGGATGAGTCCAAATGGACTACCCGGGTGCCCAGCCCCCTATTATCCGACCCTACCCAGGTACCCACTGTTGGTCTCAAGATTGGTACAAATGTTCATTTGGGAATAGTTGTTACCGGAGCACTGGCAAAAAGTATTTAGATATAGTATAAACCAATCAGATCATGCATATACTGAAATTGACTGAAGCCTTGTCTTTACTCAAACAAATAAAAGTCAGAGGGAATGTGTGCATAGTCAGAAAGACTACTAGTGTAACCATGGAGTCTTATTGTTATTGTCATTAAACAATGTATCACATGACTAACTATGGGTCCGGGTCGTCCTATGGGTATCCAGGTCCTACTCAGGACCTACCCGACCCGCGTACCCGAGTTACCTGTGACAGTACTAGTGTTATAGATGGAATGAAATATGATCCTCCTTTCCCATCATTTGTTTCAGAATCGAACTTGACCTCTTTTGCTATTTTGAGGAAAAAACAACCAGCCAATGGCTTGCAGAACTTCTTTTGCAATTTTTTTGAAAAACCAACTGTTTTTGAAGACTTCTGTTAAAAAACCAGTAGGGAACTCACTTATTTTGAGTTACCAGAAAATGTTTCTACATACTTAACACAATCTGCTTGTAAGTAGATAGCACCATGATACAGCCAATAAATAGCACTATGATAAGGTAAACAAACAAATGTACCCTCAAAATTCAGATAATCCAACTCTGGGAAGGGCTTGTTCTGATTTGCTGTTGGCTGTATATATCTGACAAGAGACTGAAGACAGTCTACACCTGCACCCAACACAGCCAGGTGTGCCGGTGTGTTGCCATGGCGATCGGAGAGGGTGGGGTCGCCCCCAGAATGGAGGAGAATCTCGATGACGTTCTTCTGTTTTGTGATGACGGCTAGATGGAGTGCAGTCTGTGAGGAGAGAACAATAATAAGTCAAATGATTAATTAATCAACTGCCATTTTAAAAAAAAATGCATTTTGAATAAATATCAAGATAAATGTACCATTACATAAGCAAGAATTTGCAACTGATGAAAATATTCTGAAAGTTCCTGTGAATCTAACTTAAACGGATGTAATGTATTTGCCTTTTTGAACACGGCTATAATGTAATCACTGGAGTTTCCAAAACAATAATTAACATAAAATGGTCCGATATAGTAGAGGTATCATTACTACAATTAATGAAAGTCTAAGAACAGTTGTTGAGCAAACATTACTTATACCTTTGCCAAAAACTTTCAGTGTAACATAAGTAATTTTCTGTTTAGATACAGTACAAAAACTGACAAGAACTGGCATAGAGATTTAAGAAATTCAGGAAAATGTGTCCAATTACAAATGTCATCTGGATAGAAAAGAATTCCTACACGTGGTTGAGAGCCATTTCCTTCTTCATTATGATGTGGCTTTGTCCACAAGCATGTACACACTTGACTAACACGTGTTATATCTCCATTCTATTAGGACAAACACCCTGGACCTATTTGCAAGCATAGTTCCTCTTGAAGTGATATCCCTATCTCCATCTCACATACATGTACCACCAACTGAACACAGAATGCTCTCGTTCATGACAGGGATTTGATTGGATAGGTATTTATTTGTGCTGTGCCATACAAATCATGCTGAAAATGAAGCTGTTGTGGCAAATTGTGTGAATTTTTAAATATAGAATTGAAATGTAATACACAGAGATTAATATACGATTATTTTACGAAACGAGTGTCAGAATTCTTGTATTCCCAGGCGAAAACGAGGGTAATACATGAATTATGACTCGAGTTTTGTAAATCAGAATGACAGACATGTAATAATTTCTTTATTACTTATTATTTTACTCTTTTTGAGCTCCCCATTAGTAAACAAATACACTGATCACGACCGCCGTCTTAGAAAACCACAATTGTCGAATGATGTCAATAATATGACGTCTTTTCTAGTGAGATATCATTACAACCCTATGACACCATAAGATTCGAATGACGTCAACAATGCCGTCCAGATGATGTAAACAATACACTGTTGCACGTGAAATGATATTTGCACTTGTGCACAAACAATTTTTATGAACTCGGTTATTTCTAACCCTAAGGTCATAAACTGGATGATTTCCCTACATTAATTACTGTCATTTTGAAAATAATGAATTCAAGCTGATTTTTTATGTTGGGCCAACTGTTGTGTCAGAATGTTATAAGCTGCAGAAGTCAAAATTATTTCTGCTACACTGAAATATCAGGAAGCTACGGGTTGACGAGACTTGTGGCACATGCATTTAAGGAACCAGACGCTGATGTTGCAACTGACCTGTCGGAGGAGGTTGAAGGCGTTGACCCTTGACCTGGCCTTGGGGAGCGTTCCCATTACGTCCAGCAGGTACTGCAAGGCTATCACCTGGTTGTTGATGACTGCCAGGTGGATTGGGCTGGATAGGTACAGGAAGGAGCAGTTAGCTTCAAATTGGCATTTATTCAAGCCTTCCATTCTTTAAATGTTTTTTTTAGATTATTTGCTTAAAGGCATTGGTCGATTATTTGTTGTTGTTGGGCATTGGTTGATAATTTGTTGTTGTTGTTGTTGGGCATTGGTTGATTGCTTGTTGTTGTTTTGGGGCATTGGTCTATTATTTGTTGTTGTTGTTTTGGGGCATTGGTTGATTATTTGTTGCTAATGTTGTTGGGCATTGGTCGATTATCTGTTGTTGTTTTGGGGCATTGGTTGATTATTTGTTGTTGTTGTTTTGGGGCATTGGTTAATTATTTGTTGTTGTTTTGGGGCATTGGTTAATTATTTGTTGTTGTTTTGGGGCACTGGTAGATTATTTGTTGTTAGGCATTGGTCGATTATTTGTTATCGTTGTGGTTGTTGTTGTTGATGGACATCGGTCGATTATTTGTTGTTGTTGTTACTGTTGTAAGAATGTAGAGCCGGTAGGATGACAAGAAAGTACATTTCAAATTCGCTATTTTCTTTCTGGCGTTCTTGTGAAATGTATCAGGAATATTCATTTTATTAAAGCATGTGAACAAATCTCCAGTGAGACACTGTTTAGAATAATAAGAAGTTGAGCTTGTTTTTTGGTCGTCTAAGGCAAAGGAAGAACAATTTTATATTCATAAGTGTGATTCTCAGACTTGGCATTAATTAAGAAAGCCTTAAACTAAATGTTGAAATAGATTCACATTCTTGACTTGTAGGGTCGGTGGATCAGTAAAGCTGGTAGCAACAATTAACACCTAACACCTTTCCAGCAATTTGTCCTTTTTACTGAACTGTGATGAAAACCAAATTAAAACTTCATACTTTCAATACCAATCTTTGAAATTTCTATTGACATTGTAAACATATTTCTCCTCTTTGGGAACCAAGTTTTCATCTATTTCACCCCCCCTCCAAAGTATGAGTAAAGGGTTACAATACAATCATGTATTTTTGCTAGATTTGTTATGAAAAAAAAAGCCAAATATAAAAAAATGCAAATCTTCAATTGCAATCTTTGAAATTTGTTTAGACACTCTTATTTTTTTTCCCTTTTCAAAATAATTGCACAAACTGTTTTTTATATTCAAAAGCTTCATGCATATCTCATCTAATGTAAAGGACACTATGCTTGGAAAGAAGCTTAACTTGTTAGTTTGATTTTCATGAAACAGACAATGCTTACAGATCTCCATTTTCATTTTGTATGGATGCTAGATGGCGCTGTACCAGCAGCAGATAGCGGATGTCCCCGGTCTCTGCGTACTCTCGGAGGGCAACAGCTGTACGCTGAGCCATGCGGATAGCTTCATCTTTCTTCTTGCTCAACTCAATCTTGCCTGGAACTGAACACATTGTCATTGTAATTTGATTGGTTTGAAAAATAACCAGGGTGCAGAACCCGATCCCAACGTGAGTGGAGGGGATGTGATAAACCTGCTGCCTTGTGCTAAAGCCATACTACCAGACACTAGGAGATTGATAATATAATTTTTACTGATATTTGAAGTTAATGTTCTTTGTTGAATGTTTTGAAGTGAAACCAAGTAATTTTTAAACATGTTACATTTCTTTAATACATTAATGCAGATTCAAATAATTATTAAATAAACAAAATACAGTCCAAAAATAAAGCAATTGTCCTCAAGAAAAGGTATATTCATACAATGCATGAGTGATGGCAGCATTTTCATGAAGAGTATAGGACATTTTCAAAGTAGAAATGCAGTCTTCAATTTTTTAAGAAAATATATTATAAAGTGTGTTTCAATTTTTTTTGGCTAACCAGTTATAATCATTACCAGTTATCTCGGAAGGTTAAACATATATAATAAAAAATTATGTAGGCTATTTAAAATCTTTTTTGCATAAATTAATACTAATTTTGGCATGTGAAGATCCAGGTAGAGAACATGTCTTCAGCATCAAATGCTTGCTGCTTATCTCATGCAGTTGCATTGATGTATTTACCAACCTTGCTTGGGGTCTTTCTTAGAGGCAGACTTGTCATCACCATCGGGTGCCTTCTTCGGAGACAAATCTCCAGGAATGGAGGATGACTCTGAGAATCCCTCATCAGTACGTGCTCCCTCTGTTGGTGCATTAGAACTGCTTGTGTCCGATCCAGAGTCCTTGACCTCGCTGTCCTTCACATCCTCAGATCCCTTCTCCATCGGCTCACTGCCAGGACTCGTAGGCTTGTCACTCAGCTTCACCGTGGCCATCTTGGCTGTTGCATCATGGATGTCTGTTTCTCTAACAGTTCCTCTGATTTGTCCTTTGTGTTTGAGTGAAGGAGGATTATCTACACCTGTGATATTCATGCTACGAGACATGTGCTTTATAGGCTCACAGTCCATTGACAGATCAGCATAGGGATTGTCCAGTTCATCCATGTCAGTGCGGTATGGACTGTTGACTGGGCTGTCGTAGCACTCTTGTATGGCTGCAATTCCAAAAATTAAAGATATCAAGTGTTTGTCAATGTCATATTTGTACAAAAAAGTTCAAAAGCTTTGAGTGAGAGAGAGTGAGTGAGTGAGTGAGTGAGTGAGTGAGTGAGGTTTTACGCCACTTTTAGCAATATTCCAGCAATATCACGGTGTGGGACACCAGAAATGGGCTTCACACATTGTACCCATGTGGGGAATCGAACCCGGGTCTTCGGCTTGATGAGTGAACACCTCTCGGCTGCCCCATCACCCCAGCTTAGAATTTCTAGCAAAGATATCAAATAATGATAAAAAAAAGTTATCTTAAAAAGAAAAATACAGAGGAAAGTCTTCTCTGAAAGAGCCAATACCTGTCACTGATGTATATCATGTGGTTTCTTCAATAACAACTAAACAAGCAACATTGCACATCTCACTACACCTTCTTAGCTATGATGTCTCATTCAAACATACGAACCAGGGCAATGGAACTTACAAAACACAATATCGCATACATCTAAACAAATAATAATCATAGGAACATATTTAATCAAAAACATCTGAGCTTTATTTATCAGTGATGCTCAAAGGGCAATGTGGAATGTCGTGTGGAGGGTGTTTCTGTTTTTGGCAGCTCTTGTGACAAGTGTGAGGTACTGGGGTCCTTCTGTGACCCAGATCCCGAACAGGTGAGTGGGTGAGTGGGTGGGTGAGTAAGTGAGTGAGTGAGTGAGTGAGTGAGTGGGAGGGGATGAGTGAGTGAGTGAGTGAGTGAGTGCTTGCGTGCGTGAGTGAGTGAGTGGGAGGGGGTGAGTAAGTGAGTGAGTGAGTGAGTGAGTGGGAGGGGATGAGTGAGTGAGTGAGTGAGTGAGTGAGTGAGTGCTTGCGTGCGTGAGTGAGTGAGTGAGTGGGAGGGGGTGAGTGAGTGAGTGAGTGGGAGGGGGTGGGTGAGTGAGTGAGGGCAGGCAGACGGGCTAGTGAGTGTGAGTGTGACAGAGTGCACTACCTAATACAGACTGCACTACCCACAACAGAGGTAGAATGGTGGGTGTGACCTGACCCTACCTACCTTGTTCAATGGTGGCAGGAACATTTCCTTCTTGATAAACCACGTCTACAAATATCAAAGACACAAAATGAAATTCGAACATTCAAGAAGCAGAATTGCATAGATTAAAATAAAAGATACCATTCTTTTCAGGAGGTATGTGTGAGAGAATGGTTATGATTACAGCACTATTCCATCAACATAACGGCAGGGTATACCCAGAATGGGTTCATACATTGCACCCATCTCAGTGAGTGAGTGAGTTAGGTTTAACGCCGCTTTTAACAGTATTCCAGTTATATCACGACGTGCCAGCTTAATGTGGGAGGGAAGCCTGAAGTTATGCAGGTTCCAGACGTTTACCACTTCAGTGAAACCCACGAGCATGGGTATGGTGCTGACAAACCTAGAAACATAATCAAACCGGGATTCGAACCCACAATCATAGGTTTCTGGCATGCCCATGGGACGCAACTCTGCACAGCAAATTGCGGCGCCCCTGCACCCATCTCAGAACCCAACCAGGCAGGAGCCAATGGTTAAACCACTAGGCTATCCCACTGCCTCTCAAGCTGCTGGAAACAAGTTATTCTGTGTTGTTTTCAGCCAAATTTGCTAACTGATCAACTCAAACAAAGATGTGTGTCAATGCACTACATTAATAATACACACAGCAAAAAAACTAAACTTCTTCACAAACTGCATACAGTTTTAATTCATAATATATTCTGGAAATACAAGAATTAGTCTATCAGATCTTGAGATTTGTACAACATAACTTTTGACTGTACTTACTTCCATTGGGCAGTAGAACCCTGTGGGGGACTTGTCCTCCACCCCCACCCCCTCCGCCATCAGACCCACCGAAACCTCCCCCACCCCTCGAGCTGCCAAACGACCCCCCTGCACCCCCAAAATATGCCCCCCCAAAACCATCCAGTGATGGCATGGCCTTCCTCTTCTTCCTGGCTATTCCATCTTTGTCTGTGGAGAGAACGAAATCAAATGCAACAAACATGTGACCTTCATACATGTGAACATCATACACATTCCACGAGACCCATGGGATCGGGTTGTCAGGCTCGCTGACTTGGTTGATGCCTGTCATCGATCCCAATTGCGTGAATCGATGCTCATGATATTAATCACTGGATTGTCTGGTCCAGACTTGATTATTTACAGACCGCCGTCATATAGCTGGAATAATGCTGAGTGCAGTGTTAAACAACAAACCAACCAACCAATATATTCCATGACTTCAGTACTCAGGAATGAAACTTAAATCTAATATACATTTTGAAGGTTCTATGGTATTAATCTTTTCCTGTTTGAAGGCTCCATATGTTTTGTGGCCAAATTACACTCCGTCTATTAATGGTTGCTGTAAGTTTGGAGCCGTAAGCCTGGAGCCATAAGTGTTCTTGCAGGGTTTCACTGGAGGACATACTGTGTTGGAAACAATGTAATACTCATTAGTTAAGATACCTTATGTACCACTTTCAGTCTGAACAAAACTAATCTTGTTAATCCCCATGGCCAATTCAATCACAAAAGGATGTTTTGGGCCACTAAAATAGTTTTCAAGGCACAATGAAGGGAACCAACCTACATACAGACAATATGGGGCACCAACCTACATACTGACAATATGGGGCACCTGTCTAGATACAGACAATGAAGGGCACCAACCTACATACACACAATATGGGGCACCTGTCTACATACAGACAATATGGGGCACCAACCTACATACAGACAATATAGGGCACCAACCTACATACACACAATATGGGGCACCTGTCTAGATACAGACAATATGGGGCACCTGTCTAGATACAGACAATATGGGGCACCTGTCTAGATACAGACAATATGGGGCACCTGCTGAGATACAGACAATGAAGGGCACCAACCTACATAGAGAAAATATGGGGCACCAACCTACATACAGACAATATGGGGCACCTGTCTAGATACAGACAATATGGGGCACCTGTCTAGATACAGACAATATGGGGCACCTGTCTAGATACAGACAATATGGGGCACCTGTCTAGATACAGACAATATGGGGCACCTGCTGAGATACAGACAATGAAGGGCACCAACCTACATACAGACAATATGGGGCACCAACCTACATACAGACAATATGGGGCACCTGTCTAGATACAGACAATATGGGGCACCTGCCGAGATTGTGGGGGTAGTATGTGATGGCCTTGACCCACCTACCGGGATTGTGGGGGTTGTATGTGAAGGCCTTGGTTCACCTACCAAGATTGTGGGGGTTGTATGTGAAGGCCTTGGCCAACCTACCGAGATTGCAGGGGTAGTATGTGAAGGCCTTGGTTCACCTACCAAGATTGCGGGGGTAGGATGTGAAGGCCTTGGCCCACCTACCGAGATTGCAAGGGTAGTATGTGAAGGTCTTGGAACACCTACCGAGATTGCGGGGATAGTATGTGAAGGCCTTGGCCTCACTTGTCTCCTGGTCACTCTTCCTCTGCAGCATTATCATCACGTTGACGGCCTTGTCGATGGACGTGTTCCGATATGGAGGTGTGCGGAACACGATCGCATACTGAAGTGGGAAGTAATTATGATTGTCATTCATAAAAGTATAAAGATAGTTTTTAATTTTGGTAATGACGTAGAACTTCCTATCAAAATTTGCAAAAAAATCATTAGGTGTTCTCATGACATTTATCTCCAGCAAAGAACTTTGCAATATTTGCACATGTACTATTAACTATCCTGAAGCTGATTGGTCAGTGTAAGCAATGTGACATTGTAATGCTGTACTGCTGAGATGTTCATGGTGTCAATAATTCGAAAACATTCTGTTATTTCCAGATAGTTGAATGATTCAACAAGTTTCTTTTTATGGATGACATTTTACATAATTCTCTTAAATTGTATATATAAAACTTTCGATTACAGATTATCTGTCCCAAGCATTTAAAATGGAGTAATCCCAGGGCATTTAGAATGGAGTAATCCCAGAGCATTTAGAATGGAGTAATCCTAGAGCATTTAGAATGGAGTAATCCCAGAGCATTTAGAATGGAGTAATCCCAGAGCATTTAGAATGGAGTAATCCCAGAGCATTTAGAATGGAGTAATCCTAGAGCATTCAGAATGGAGTAATCCTAGAGCATTTAGAATGGAGTAATCCCAGAGCATTTAGAATGGAGTAATACCAGAGCATTCAGAATGGAGTAATCCTAGAGCATTCAGAATGGAGTAATCCCAGGGCATTTAGAATGGAGTAATCCCAGAGCATTCAGAATGGAGTAATCCTAGAGCATTTGGAATGGAGTAATCCCAGAGCATTTAGAATGGAGTAATCCTAGAGCATTTAGAATGGAGTAATCCCAGAGCATTTAGAATGGAGTAATCCCAGAGCATTTAGAATGGAGTAATCCCAGAGCATTTAGAATGGAGTAATCCTAGAGCATTCAGAATGGAGTAATCCTAGAGCATTTAGAATGGAGTAATCCCAGAGCATTTAGAATGGAGTAATACCAGAGCATTCAGAATGGAGTAATCCTAGAGCATTCAGAATGGAGTAATCCTAGAGCATTTAGAATGGAGTAATCCCAGAGCATTTAGAATGGAGTAATACCAGAGCATTCAGAATGGAGTAATCCCAGAGCATTTGGAATGGAGTAATCCCAGAGCATTTAGAATGGAGTAATCCTAGAGCATTTAGAATGGAGTAATCCCAGAGCATTTAGAATGGAGTAATCCCAGAGCATTTGGAATGGAGTAATACCAGAGCATTCAGAATGGAGTAACCTAGAGCATTTAGAATGGAGTAATCCCAGAGCATTTAGAATGGAGTAATCCCAGAGCATTTTGACATACAGCATTCATTTTTGTGGGACAGCTATTGCTATTTCTGAGTTTCAAGTTATTCTATATATTACTCATTGCCATTCTAATAAAGATAGAATATAAAAAATGGAAATGTCAATCCTACAGAGAAATCTGTTCCATACATGTTGTTGGCATATTTTTTTATATGATTAAACATAAAAGCCAGTATGCACACTGTGTAAATCTGTGACTCTCACCTGTCTATGGACATCGAGGGGGCTGAAGTTACCGAACGCCTCCCACAACACCGACCCATCCTTACTGAACTCCACGAACCTCACCGAGATATCATCTGCAAAAACATCCAACAGTTATCTCCCCTCATTCATAAGATGTTACATATTAATCTCTGGTTCTCACCTATCAGGAGTGTAATACCTAATAAAGTGTCTACTTAGCCTGTGTGAAGGCAGATACACAACCGATACAATTTCTCATAACTGTGATGCTCATCAAATGCTCAGAGTCATTTCACTGGACTGGTCTACGATTGTCAATTTTTCTGCAACCCGTTCCACAAAGTGAAGTTAGCACTATGACTATGATAAGGCTTAAGTATGGGAGTTCAGATCATCTTTTCGCTAAGATCATTTTGAGGAACAGGACCTGAAAGAATATTATTTTCTGAAATGTTTAGAACATACATCAATTCAAACAGAAATCACACAATGATTGTTTGCTCCATGAAAATAAAGTATTTGCTTTAAGAAAGTGAAAGTTTCCTTGTCTTTCATTAGTCGTCAGTCATGGTGTGAATCATACTTTTACAATACTGTACAACTGCAGTTACGAAAAGTGGCAATACTGCTGTCATACTGTCATACTTATATCAGCAGAAGTATCTTCTCACTGAACGAGTTGAGAAGCAAGAACTCACCTTTCTGGACCTTCTCACACAGGAGGAACACCTCCTCATTGCCCGTGCAACAACCACCGTACTTGTCCATCCTGCAGATCTTGAGAGCAGACGCACCTGGGGACTCTGCAGACAGGGAGGAAGGGCGTGGGTTGAGTTTATTACTGCTTTTAACAATATATACCCTTGTTACATCATGGCGTGTCATAAGGGTGTGAGGTTTTACTGGTATATCGGTAAATTGAGGTTCATTCTTTCAACGATACGTATCACAATATCATTTTTTCATGCTCGATATATCGGGTGATTTCAATTTGGGATTTTTTTAATGTTATATACTTGCCAAATGCCTTTGCTGCCCAGAGCGAGCACCCGGGGCCCAAAGATGGCTGCGTATTTATTGAATGAGTAAACGTTATGTTTTACCAGCATCTTGCTTTGTTCCATGTATGAACTGAAGTTCATACCTGAGTGTATCAGATTGTTTCTGAATTAAAAATTTAGAATTATACAATATATCTTGATATGTATTGTAATGCGGCCTAGTGCATTGCAAAATATTGTGATACACTTTAAACCACCAATACCCATCCCTAGCATGTCAGCTAGGTGTGGGAGGTGAGACCAAAGTGATGCAGGATGTAGACGTTTACCACTTCGGTGGTGAAACTCAAGATCATGCGACTTGTACTGACAAACTAAGGATCAGTATCGTGATGAATTTGAATCCATGATCATAAGTTTCTGGTGTGCCCAAGGGATGCAACTCTGCACAAAGCCATCCGTGGCCCCATTTGAGATTCAAACCCATTACCAGTGGATTTTTGCAGAGACTTCAAGGTTTGCTCCTTTTATATATGAATAAAAAGACACCCCAAAACATAAACTTTCAACATAGGGGGAATGACAAAAGTCCTCATGCTTAGGCTTCAAAAAATACAAGAATTGGTTCTCAGGCAATGACTTTTGAAAATATAGAGCAGACGGGAAGTGTTTCTTTTTTTTTTTTTGCTTGTTCAAACTAGTAAGTAACCAAATAAACAGCTGTGTACCATAAACCTAGGAAAGGGCCTCCCTACATAAACAAGCATACAAACTCCCATTGCCACTATTACCATAACATGAGATCAGGGTTAGAAACTAACAGTTTTGTCCACTAGTCCTTATAATGATAAAATTATAAAACCCTTAAAATGGGCCAATTTCTACTAGTCCTCAGGATACCTTTACTATTGGGCAGTTTGGTAAGGACTACAGGACTAGTGCCAATTTCTAACACTGGAGATGCACACTAAAGCATTGCACATGTAAAGGGAAGTAACTGTGTGCTATATTGGATCGCATTGTTTATAAGTATTAGTATTTTAAAAAAAATAAATTTTAAAATGAAAATAAAAAGGAAAGGTGCGTCAGACTTTATGATGATGCGGGCAGTGAGGAGAACCAAGACTATTATTTTGTTTAGCCTTCGTGATGAAGAACATGAATTATTTTCATTGAGTCTGTGATGACTGGAGATACTCACTGCTGTCGTAGATCGGCCTGGATACCACTTGAGGGAGATGCTTGGTGAAGTTCTTCTTCTCGTCCATGAGAAACACCTGGAAGCACAGCCGCACCACGTTCAGGGACATGCTCTTGGCCTGCTCCTGTGCTTGCTTTCGAACTTTTTCTCTGTCTTCCTCTACCAAACAGACAACAGGTTCAGTAGTCAAGTATATCATATAGTGAAAAGTGTTATCGATGCGATAAACTTGTCCGATATACTTCGTATGATGATCCGATAAATGTGCCTTTGAGATCAACATGTAGGAACTACTTTTAATCTTCATACACCAATTCAGTTTCGGCTTGATATTATGCTATTGAAAAAAGTTCCCAGGAAGTTCAGATAAGGTTTTTCCAATGTTTGGGTGATTATGTAGACGAACATGGCTGCAAATCATTTGGCTATAAGATAAATGGGACGGTTCAGTCACAGACTATATTCATCTGCAATTTCTAAACTTACTGTATTGAACGAAACTTTAGTGAAAGGTGAGGTGAAATGTGGTTTAATGCTTGGTGTAAGATTAAATTAAAAACATGAAACGGTTTGAAAAATATATGTTGACATTAGTTGACAGTATGTACATGCTTTGCAAATCCTGCAATAGACCGAAATCTGCACAGCATTTTATGAACTGGATATCAATTTCGTTACACGGTTTTGATTGGACTATGCATAGACTCATTAGTCCAGCCAAAATATAAATCCATGATTCCAGAAAAGTTGCCAGTCATGGGCAGGCAGGCAGGCAGGCAGTTATTTCGGACACTGGCTGACCGTTTCTGGAACCAGGCCGAGACTTCATTGGTTGGTTAAAAATAGCATTCTAGGGAGATGAAGGAGCATAGTGAATACAAACCCATGAACTTATGACAATAATAAACTAGCAGAGCTCCAGATAAGCTTTTGGTGTTGTGGGTATTTTACCCATGCATTTTAAAGTCATTGGGTATCAGTAATTCTATCTGCGTATTCAAATTTCTGTTACCCACTAGTTTTTACACATGTGGGTATTTAAGTTAAATATTCAAAAACATTATTCATCTAGTCCCTGCAAACTGGTGTCGTGTGGGTTCGAGAGCTTTATAGGACTAAAAAATACCACGATACTTCCACAAGAAAGTGTGATGGCAAATGATCATGGTGTAACCGTCATCATGGAGTTTGGCAAGGTTGACGGAATGCCCGTTTCTAATTTCAAAATAAGTTGCTGATTTGCTAATCGAATATGCAGGGTTACTTCACAATATTTTGATGATATGCACAAGTTTTATTTTAGTAGCATTTCTGTAATGTTCGTTGCGTATTTGATACGCTTGGATTATATTTTACTGTGTATTTCTGCATTTCTAATGCGTATTTCACGCAGATATATTTCCCATAATGCATTATTCCCCTCCCATTGCCCAATGTTCTGAAGTGCTGCAATCTACGGTGTATTTGTGTTACTTTGTCAAGATCTAATGACTGTTGGTTCTAATCCCTAATCCTATCCCAGTTATAATGTTTGGTCTGTCAGCATGATATCATGTTCATGTGTAACTATGGCAACAGGAATTGTTCATGTTTTCAAGGTTTCATATTTCTTTCAACAACCTTTTCATTATTTTGTATGACATTAAAATCATGATGAACAGAATGCATGCCTCTTTCAAGCTTGTTCATCGTTAATGACAAAATATGCAGTGGGTCAAGGCTAAATGAAAACCTGCATCCTCTTGTGGAATCATCCTGCTGCCTGTTGGAATGAGATATGATTGCTCTTTGTTTGTTTGTTGTTTAATGCTGCACTCAGCAATATTCCAGCTATGTGACAGCGGTGTGTAAATAATCGAGTCTGGACCAGACAATCCAGTGATTGAAATGATGAGCATTGATCCATGTTATTTGAATACGATGACATGCATCAACCCAGTCAGCGAACCTGACCACCCGATCCCGTTAGTCGCCTCTTACAACAAGCACAGTCGCCTTTAACAGCAAGCCTGGGTTGATGAAGACCTATTCCACCCCAGATCTTCACGGGTCAAATAAGCAATGACAAAAACGTACTTGTGATGGGTATCTCAACATTCATGTGTCCCTGCTGGACCTTCCTCTCCAGGACGAGGGACTCAATGATCCGTCCCTCCAACACCTCGGTCGCCTTCTTCCGTGTCACATGCAGCACGCACAGGTTTGGGAAGCTGGGGACACAGAAACTGCTTTAGCATCTTCACTTCAGTGTGCTATTTGTGGGGATGAGAGTGCTTTGAATTTTTTGTAATTATCTGTACTTAATTTTTGTTTTAAAAAAAAAATATACACTGTTCACTGGTCAGTCGTGATGTTTAAATTGCTTGGTTCTTCCTTTCCGGAAAACACTCCAAGAATATTATTTGGTTGGTTGGTTTGTTGTTTAACACCGCACTCAGCAATATTCCAGCTAAATGACGGCGGTCTGTAAATAATCGAGTCTGGACCAGACAATCCAGTGATTGATATCATGAGCATCGATCCACACAATTGGGATTGATGACATGTATCAACCAAGTCAGCGAGCCTGACTACCCGATCCCGTTAGTCGCCTTTTACGACAAGCATAGTCACCTTTTACGGCAAGCATGGGTTGCTGAAGACCTATTCTACCCCAGGATTTTCACGGGTCCCAAGAATATTAAATGGCTGGACCACATCTAGAACTGCCCATGTCAAGTGTTTGTGTCTTGTGGTTGTGAAGTGAGGAGTTGCTTCATTACCGAAACTGTCCCCGAAAACGTGTCTGTGTCCTGTGGCACCTGATTGGTAACAGTAAAACACTTACGAAATAATGCCACTGGTTGACTGTGTCTCTTGCACACAGATCCCATTTTGACAGTTCCTTCCCACTAGTTTGTGGGCGTGGTGTTTAGGACTATCCTCGTCTGTAACCAGGCTCACCACAATCTTAGCTGGACCATTGTAGTTCTCAATCTGCCATGAAATATTGAAGTGATACTCTATGACAAGCATATGTTTAACAAATGAAGTCAGGTAACATGGGGTTTAATGTCGGCTTGAAGATTATTGCACATAGTGAAGTGCATGCAGAGTGTACGTGTGCGGCTGTTTGTACTAGCCCTGTCTGGTTTATAGTGCCAGCCCACTGAGATACCTTGCTACAGTTTATCATGGATACAGCCTCTGAGCAGACCAGTCCTTGTTTTATCCCAAATCATAAATGCTGAGTGCCAGGCAGGCAAACAAAACGAACAACCTTTTGACATCTTTTGGTATGATGCGGCCAGGGAAGGAAGCACCGACCGTGTTGCTAGGACACCCCTGTGATAAGAACCCCTATCTAGTTGCTGTGATGAGAACCCATGTCATGAGAAGCCCTACCTTGTTGCTAGGATACCTTCATGATAAGAATCCATGCAATGAGAAACCCTACCTTGTTGCTAGGATACCCCTGTGATGAGAACCCATGCAATGAGAAGCCCTACCTTGTTGCTAGGATACCCTTGAGATGAGAACCCATGCAATGAGAAGCTGTACCATACCCCTGTGCAGAGAACCCATGTGATGAGAAGCTGTACCATACCCCTGTGCAGAGAACCCATGTGATGAGAAGCTGTACCATACCCCTGTGCAGAGAACCCATGTGATGAGAAGTTGTATCATACCCTTGTGCAGAGAACCCATGTGATGAGAAGCTGTACCATACCCCTGTGCAGAGAACCCATGTGATGAGAAGTTGTATCATACCCCTGTGCAGAGAACCCATGTGATGAGGAGCTGTACCATACCCCTGTGCAGAGAACCCATGTGATGAGAAGCTGTACCATACCCCTGTGCAGAGAACCCATGTGATGAGAAGCTGTACCATACCCCTGTGCAGAGAACCCATGTGATGAGAAGCTGTACCATACCCCTGTGCAGAGAACCCATGTGATGAGAAGCTGTATCATACCCCTGTGCAGAGAACCCATGTGATGAAAAGCTGTACCATACCCCTGTGCAGAGAACCCATGTGATGAGAAGCTGTACCATACCCCTGTGCAGAGAACCCATGTGATGAGAAGCTGTACCATACCCCTGTGCAGAGAACCCATGTGATGAGAAGCTGTACCATACCCCTGTGCAGAGAACCGATGGGGTGAGAAGCCCTACCTTGTTGCTAGGATACCCCTGTGCAGAGAACCCTTGGGGTGAGAAGCCCGACCTTGTTGCTAGGATACCCCTGTGCAGAGAACCCATGGGGTGAGAAGCCCTACCTTGTTGCTAGGATACCCCTGTGCAGAGAACCCATGTGATGAGAAGCCCTACCTTGATGCTGGGGTAGGACTTCCTGCTCTTCTCACTCTTCTCCCCCTGCAGGCCTCCGTGGGAGGGACCCTCGCACTCATAGCGGAACCGGAACCCACGCTGCTGGGGCTCCTCCACGATTTTGATGTGAGGCTGGAACTCTGGACAAACAACCACACTCTAGAACTCACACTAGAAACACCACAATATACACACCATGGTGCCACATGCTCTGAGCTGGATGAGTGAATGGACTTTTATGTCCCGTGAGCTCTGTACTCATGGCCGGTATTTATCTAGGACTTCAAACTTAGTGCCCTTGGCTGGCAAATTGGGAACAAATAAATACTTCTATTCAATTTGGATTCATTTCTAAATTCGTATTTTCTGCAACTGTGTTTTACAATGCATTGAGTGAAATGACATAAAACTAAGTAAATATGCATATATATCACTGCTGGTTCTGTTATTAGTGAAACAAAAGCCACTGATACAAAGCAATAACATAAGTTCATTATTATGAGTTGAGAAATTTGTATTTCCAATTTAGGAATGTCTACAAACATCTGTAACAGATTTAGAGCCAAATATCGGCCTCTGAGAATGTGTAGACAAATCTCTGCATGGTAGCAACTGAGTGTCTGGATAAGACCCACCCAAAACCAACAGCTGAAAGAACTGGAAGACACATCTGGATGTGACCAACACAATCTCAGTCCATTACAAAAACACTGGTGTCTACTTATATAATATTTTAAATAGACATTATTGTCAGTAGATTTTCGTCTCTGCATGCATATGGACCAAAACAGCTGATCTTAATCATGAGTTAATTAACTAAAAGACAATAACTAGACTCAGTCTTTGTACATGATGGCTTAAGTCAGAGACTGCACCCTGGGTAGGACGACACAGAAAAAGTCAAGTCATAGCTTGCCCGTCTTTCAGTTTATTGTTGGGCTCGATTTAAGGAACTTGGTGTAACCCCACCAAAGCATTAGGCTAGGATTAGGTTGTAACCATAGTAACAAGCTCAGGTATTATTTCACAACTAAAGGAAGTAAATTCACATAGAGTGTATGCGAGTACCTACCCAACGTCCCATTTCCATTCACCATGGTATAGTCACCATTGTCGACAAACTTGGTCTGCAAGTCGACAGGGAGATGGGACTGCTCCAGTGGAACTTCCACCGAGTCATTGGAGTCACCAGTGTCGTCCATTCCTGGAAACATTAGTCAACATCCATCAGAAAACACCTACCCATAGACATCAGTTAACATTCATCAGTAAATACCCACCAATAAGACATAAGTTAACATACATCCGTCAACATCCATCCATGAAACATCAGTTAACATCAATCACTGGACACCTACCCATGAAACATCAGTTAACATTCATCTGTAAAAAAACACAAATGAGGCATCAGTTAACATCCATCGGCTAACTTCCATCCATGAAACATCAGTTAACATTCATCTGTAAAAACCCACCAATAAGGCATCAGTTAACATCCATCGGTTAACATCCATCCATGAAACATCAGTTAACATCCATCCATGAAACATCAGATAACATCCATCGGTACACACCTACCCATGAAATATTGGTTTACATCCATCCATGACACATCAGTCATAACATTTCAACCCTCATCATTTGCCTACAATACACTTTCAGTATTCAGTGATCTACCCTACACTTACAGTATTCAGTGATCTACCCTACACTTACAGTATTCAGTGATCTACCCTACACTTACAGTATTCAGTGATCTACCCTACACTTACAGTATTCAGTGATCTACCCTACACTTACAGTATTCAGTGATCTACCCTACACTTACAGTATTCAGTGATCTACCCTACACTTACAGTATTCAGTGATCTACCCTACACTTACAGTATTCAGTGATCTACCTGACACTATCATGGTAACAGTATTAGTATGATGTTACACCACATTAATTACAACAACATGGTCCCAGAGCTATACAAAATGTTTTCCTCATAACAAGGAAATTTACATAATTCATTGATCCTTTGTAGAATACATTTTTCTTAAATACATGCAAACCATTTACACCTTAACACGATTGCTTAACAGGACGGTCAAACTGTTTGCCGATTCAAACCTTTTCCTTTGGAAGGCATTGTCAAAAACCTCATCTCATTGTCATATCTTTAACCTTGGCCTGTCACACCTTTTTGTACAGGAAGTAATGTCATGTTGCAGTTGAACATTGAACTTGGCATAAATACCCGTAACTCAAGCCTCAAAGTTGCAACTAATTTGGTTGCCATGGTGATTGAAATTTCAACTTGGCAAAAAATGTTATTTAGGCAGTTGCCACTTGGCTACTTGGTAAAATCAAGCTGGCAACCTGATATTACTAACTGCATAATATTAGAACTTAGAGACAGAATTACAATACATTAATAAATACTGATCGACTGAACTGAAAGTCATCTAATCTGAATTGTGAGGTAAAACCTTATCGATAAGTATGTCAGGTATTTACAAAAATGTAATTCACAACAAAGCTTGTTGGAAACGCTATAGCTGCAGTTTGTCTCACCCAAATTGTCAAGATACCATAAAGGCACATATGCCAAGGTTGAGTTCTTCCACAATCCAATGCTTGTTACCCAAGGGGTAAAATGGATTAGTCCCAGTTATACCAAATTTGCCAGACATCTCGTTTGTTCATTCGTTCGTTCGTTCGTGAGTGAGAGTGAGTGAGTATGGTTTTACGCCACTTTTAGCAATATTCCAACAATATCACTATATGTGGTTATCATGGATATTTTCTACATGTGATTATCATGGATATTTTCAATATGTGATTATAATGGTTATTTCTATATGTGATTTTCACGGATATTTTCAATATGTGATTATAATGGATGTTTTCTATATGTGATTATAATGGTTATTTCTATATGTGATTTTCACGGATATTTTCTACATGTGATTATCATGGATATTTTCTATATGTGATTATAATGGTTATTTAAATATGTGATTATAATGGATGTTTTCTATATGTGATTATAATGGTTATTTCTATATGTGATTTTCATGGATGTTTTCTATATGTGATTATAATGGTTATTTCTATATGTGGTTATCATATCATGAATATTTTCTAGTTGTGATTATCATGGATATTTTCTAGATGTGATTATCATGGATGTTTTCTTTATGTGATTATAATGGTTATTTCTATATGTGGTTATCATGGATATTTTCTAGTTGAGATTATCATGGATATTTTCTAGATGTGATTATCATGGATATTTTCTATATGTGATTATAATGGTTATTTCTATATGTAGTTATCATGGATATTTTCAAGATGTGATTATCATTGATATTTACTAGTTGTGATTATCATGGATATTTTCTAGATGTGATTATCATTGATATTTACTAGTTGTGATTATCATGGATATTTTCTAGATGTGATTATCATGGATATTTTCTAGATGTGATTATCATGGATATTTTCTAGATGTGATTATCATGGATATTTTCTAGATGTGGTTATCATGAATATTTTCTATATGTGGTTATCATGGAAATATTCTATATGTAGTAATCATGGAAATATTCTATATGTGATTATCATGGTTATTTCTATATGTGACTATCATGGATATTTTCTAGATGTGATTATAGCGGTACCCCGCTAGGAACGCATTCGCACGTGCAACTCGCAGTAAACACAAAATTCAAAGTTCGAGGATTTATTCAGATGCATGTCAAATACGGGAGCCATCGCACATCACACAACATATATAGTTACTCAAATACACATCGTAGACTCCGTGAACACCATGGTGCCTCTTCATTTACATCGAACATCGCAGTTTTCCCCAATTCTCAACCACATGCTTTCATAACAACAACTCGGTTTTTTCACTAAGGGAGATAATTCTATAAACACATGTTCTGTGCATACCACTAAGAATATCTCGTTTCATCGCTTTCTCCTACCGCTACACTCCCCCTCAAAATTAGGATAATCTAATTTTAAAACGTCTAACATCATCGTCACATTTGCACCTACAATGACTACCTACATATGACAAGCACATAATCCTTCATAACATTTCACATCAACTTTGATTATTGCAACATAACCCCTACAATAAAGTAAGACCTCATATCAACTTGAATCTCAATATCAACATGATAAAATTATAACAAAATGTTCTCAAATAATGTCTTAAAAGATCAGTTCAACTAGAACTGAACACAAACTGTCCAAGGCAACTGTTCAATTCAGTTGTTTTCACACTCCAGGAGAAGTATTAACTTCTGAATCGGACGCTCAAGATAGGCAATGGGTGCTTGCCATCTTCCTTTAGAGTCCAATGTTTGATCTGCAATTTGCAGCTTTACTTTACGAACATGTCCATCTTTACTTGGAAATGTCTCAACAACTTTCCCAAGCTGCCATTGGTTTCTCGGCATGTTGTCATTCTTGATGATCATAATATCTCCAACATGAACATCTCTACAATGGCGAGTCCATTTTTGTCGGGTCTGCAGATTTTGAAGCACTTCCTTCTTCCATCTGGACCAAAACTCATTTGCATAGTACTGCACTCGACGCCATTGCTTACAAGCATACAAGTCAGTCTTCTGGAAGTTTCCAGGAGGAGGCAGTATTATCCGACTCTTCATTGTCAACAAGTGATTTGCTGTCAGAGGTTCCAATGAAGAAGGATCATGCAACGATTCTGTTGACAGTGGACGACTATTTACAATGGCTGTAGCCTCACACATCAAAGTTCTGAGATTCATCATTTAGCTGTTGACTGGCTTGATCCATCAAGACAACAAGCACTGAACGTACAGACCAAATCTGTCGCTCCCATATATATATACCACCCATGTGGCTAGCAGCAGGCACATTCATCTTGAATTCCACCAAGTCACAGTTAGATTTCAGAAGGAAATCTCTTACTGTATCATTCTCCAAACAGTCCCTCAATTCATTCGAGGCACCAACAAAGTTTGTTCCTTTATCCCATCGCAGTTCTCGCACTGGTCCCCTTATAGCCTGAAACCTTCTCAAGGCATTGATGAAAGAATCAGTGGAGAGTGAGGATGCAGCTTCTATATGTATGGCACGGCAGGCTAAACATGTAAAGAGAACTCCATAACGCTTTAGAGTATTCCGACCATCTTTAACCAGAGAGGGTCCAAAGCAATCCACTCCGCAGTAGGTGAATGGTGGTGATTGGTTGACTCTTTTGGATGGAAGATCTGCCATTTTCTGCTGCTGGGCCTGACTGCGAAGCTTTCTGCATTTCACACATTTGAATATGTGAGTAGACACTGCCGAGCTACATCTGACTATCCAATAACCATTGGACCGTATCTCGTTCGTTGTCATTCCACGTCCTTGGTGACATGTCGTCTCATGACAATAACGAATAAGAAGGTGGGTCACGTGATGCCCTTTTGGTAATATCACTGGATGTTTCTCACTGCAAGTGACGGACGACCATCTGATTCGACCTCCCACACGAAGTACACCGGTGTTATCCAAGAAAGGATCAAGGCGGTACAGGGAACTTGTTCTCTTCAATTCTTTGGATGCACAAGGATTTTTCTTCAAAGACCTCAACAATCTAATCTCATCTTCATATGTATTTTGTTGAACAAGTTTCACAATCTCCCATTCTGCTTCCTTCATGTCCATCACAGTGACATTAGTACATGGTCCAACACTTTCCCTAGTTTCACAATCTCCCATTCTGCTTCCTTCATGTCCATCACAGTGACATTAGTACATGGTCCAACACTTTCCCTAGTTTCACAATCTCCCATTCTGCTTCCTTCATGTCCATCACAGTGACATTAGTACATGGTCCAACACTTTCCCTAGTTTCACAATCTCCCATTCTGCTTCCTTCATGTCCATCACAGTGACATTAGTACATGGTCCAACACTTTCCCTAGTTTCACAATCTCCCATTCTGCTTCCTTCATGTCCATCACAGTGACATTAGTACATGGTCCAACACTTTCCCTAGTTTCACAGGCCTCATCACTCTTCTGTTTCAAATTGATTCTCAGTTTTCTCTTTAGTTTCAAGCACATCGCAACAACACGCTTTAATTTGAACCAATCTGAGACACGCTCAAATTGTTCTACATCAAATACCACATATCCAGTTGTCATCGCAAGACTCTTGATACACCTCACTTCTGGATCAGCTGCTGTCAGCGAACTACATTCTACTTCTCTATGCTGCTCAGGTACATGCTTGTTCCAGAGGAAGAGGGGTCCCTTCAACCAGTCAGATTTGGTCATCAAGATTTGCGGTGTCAACCCCCTAGATGCATAATCTGCAGGATTCTTTTCACTCTCAATGTACTTCCACTGAGACGGTTCAGTTTTCTCACGGATCTGTGATACTCGATTGGCTATGGAATCGCTTAGAGTCATTGTTTATGTAGCCCATGACTACTTTGCTATCAGTCCAGAATACTTGTTGCATATCTTCATACTCTAGTTCTCTTGATAACAAAGTACTGATTCTAACTGACACAAGCGCTGCTGTGAGTTCGAGTTGAGGTATGGTCACTTGTTTTAGAGGGGAGACTCTGGATTTTCCCATCAAGAATGAAACGTGTACCTTCCCATCATCATCAGTCAATCGGATATAAGAACACTGACCATATCCCAGGTTACTTGCATCAGAGAAATGGGGAAACTCCACAGTTGTCACTTTGCCAAACTGTTGTGGTTTAAAGCATCTGTCCACATGGAGATTTGTCAGTTCTAGAATCTCGGTTCTCCACTTCTCCCATTGGGGTCTTAAAGATACAGGTCAGCATGATCACGACACATGCTTTGCAGTATAGTCTTTCCAACCATGATAATGGGCGCAATACATCCCAAAGGGTCATACACAGAACTGACTGTCGATAGCACACCTCTTCAGGTAAGTGGACTATCTTGCAACGCAACTCTGATTGAGATTGTCTCTACACACCAATGGATTCCTAAAGGCTCTACAGTGTCTATGCCCTTAAGCAGCTGCAACTCCTTTGGGTTGGGACTCTTCAGGTGGGACTGTGGCTAGAACCTCTTTGGAGTTTGACACAAATTTGTGTAATCTAATGCCACCCTTCTCACAAAGCTCTTTGCTTGCACTGACAAGTTTGACAGCTTCCTGAACTGTCTGAACTGACTTCAAACCATCATCGACATAAAAATTGTTTCTCAGAAAATCAGCTGCATCATGTCCAACATCTGATTCATAGTCATTTGCGCATTGTCGAAAGCCACAGTTCGAACATCCTGGGGAAGATGAAGCACCAAACAAGTGTACCTTCATGCGGTACTCCAATGGCTCAGAATTAAAGTCACCTTGGTCAAACCACAGGAATCGCAGATAATCTCTTTGTCTCTCATCAACTCTAAACTGGAAGAACATCTGTTCTATATCACAGGTGACTGCAATCTGTTCTTGACGGAATCTGTTGAGGACCCCGATCAGGGTATTGGTCATGTCAGGTCCCTGAAGAGGGTGATCATTCAGGGATTGGCCATGAAATCGAGCACTGCAGTCAAAAACAACCCTTATTTTGTCAGGTTTTCTTGGGTGGTAAACCCCATGGTGTGGAATATACCAAGTGTCTTCTCACCATTCTCAACTCCTTCTATTGCAGGGGCTCTTTCGGCATGTCCATTTTGGATAATCTTGTCCATGAATGCCACATAGTCATTGTGGAATTTGACATCCCTTTTAAATCGTGATGACAACTGTTGCAAACGATGAGTTGCTTGAACTTTGTTGTTAGGTAACTTCGGTTCAGGGAGACGAAGAGGAAGGGGCATTTGATATTTATTGTCTGAGCTTTGATGAATTCCTTCCTTCATAATCTTCAGAAATCTTGTATCATCATAGGACATCACTTTATCTCTGGTCTCATGTTCAACAAAGTCTCGCTCAGGCGATTGGGCAACTTGAGATGTAAATACCGCTTCTCTCACAGTAGTCTGCAAGGATATCATCACTCTGTTCAAATTGTCACATGTCTCTTTAGCCTCACATCTTGAAGATAACTCTGGTGGGACATCATATGTGAGGATTCGATGACTTGTTCCTATAGGATCTCCATCTGCAGCCTCTGGATCCATTACACCAACTACGCTCCATCCAAGATCTGTCCTCACTGCAAAAGGTCCACCTAAATCAGAAGGAATTACATCTCTGGGTGCGAGAGCCCTGGGGCAATTGTACCCAATCAGGATACCAACTTCACAATCTTTTAACTCTATCAGTTCGTTCGCAATGCCAGCTAGATGTGACCATTGAGATACATTCTCAGGGGTAGGAATGTGATTGTGATTTGCAGGCATTATACCTCTGGTATACGATGTTGGCAAGGGTTTTTCAGAGAACCGTTGTATCCTCTCACTGTCAGATGTTTTATCTTCTGGCATTCAATAGTCTCATTTTCAGCATGCATTGTGGATAACAGTGTTCCACTCACTTTCAGTTTATCACATGTGTCTTTCATAATGAAGGTTGCGTCTGATTGTGTGTCTAATAATGCATAACTCAGTATCTCCGAATCTGGATTGTCTTCGTGGGATAACCACACTGGTACGATCATTGCACACTTGTTGCTATGAGAAGTGTCATTCAGATGGCTCACAGCAACTTTTCCATTGTCTCTTCACCCACTCTTTGTGGCTCTGACTTTCTGTCACCTTTCACAAATTTTACATGTGTCTCTTCACCCAATCTTTGTTGTTCTGATGTTTTGTCACCCTTCACCTCACCATGATCACCATGAAACACAGTAGAGTGTTTCCTGGAGCAAACTTGACAAGTTTTTCTAGCTTGACAATCCTTGGAGCGGTGACCCTAGTGTAGACAACCGAAACATATTCCTCTTCACATCACAAACTCCTTCCGGTCATTCGTGCATTTCTTCAGGAAAACATTACAATGTTCAAGATCGTGATCCTTGCTGCACAGGAGACACGACTTCTTCTTCAGTTCTGTTGACAGAGATACAGCTGGTCTCTTATATGCTGTCTGCATATCTCTGACCTTATCTCTGTGTGAAAAGGGCTCTTTCATCTTGTCCTGCTTCATAATAAGAGCACCTGTCACTGGTTCAATGCAATATTTGCTTCATCAACAACAAACTTCGCAAAATCAGCAAATGATGGATATTCGTTGCTTGACCTTCGTTTCACAACTACTCGACTCCATTTTTGGATCAAGGCTTCTGGCAATTTAGAAACTAGCATCCTATTCTCCTTTTCAAAATCAAGGGCCTTCAGACTTGGAATAGTTCTTGATGCTATTGAACATTGTTTCAAAAAGTCAGCATACTTTCTCAATGCAGTCCCACTTTTTCCACTCAGTTTCGGCCATGTATCTAGTTTGTCTCTGAAAGCATCTCCTAAAATGACTTAATTTCCATATCTTTCATCAAGCAACTTTTTTGCTTCATCATAGGCTTTGGGAGTTCTCATGAGAAAGAATCCTTCAAGGTCATCTTTCACACTGCCACCAACATATTTCTTTAAGTAATAAAGTTTCTCTAGAGGCTGAATTTCACGAGTTTCAATCAAGGTTTCAAAAGCAGTCTTCCATGAAGGATAGAAGAGAGGATTGCCATAAAATATACCAGGTTCAGGAACAGGTAATCGACTCAAACTGAACTGCTCTGCAAAGGTTCTTGTCATACTGGCAATCTCATTTGCTGCTGCCAAAACACTGTCCATGTTCTCATTTTCTGGCCTCCGACCCCTAGGAATATAATCAGGTGTAAACTTAAGTGTAAATTCCTCTGCACCAATGTTCAGTTTTTTGTAGAAGCAAAGGGTTGCCTATCACAGGCACTGTTCATATGTGTTTGTGTTTCTTTCACGGGAACAGGTGTAGAATCAAATCTTGATTGGCCTCCTTAATCAGGTAAATTATCATGACCATGTTTAACAGGTTGCTTATCAGCATTGGCCAGTGACTGAATATAGTTTTCCACAAGTCCTTTCTTGTTTTCATCTTGAATGTTCATTTGTTCACTATAATCAGGAGGAACTTTATCAGGACTAGCACCATAATGCAATGTGTCACTCAGTTCAAATTTCTCAAATACCTTTACCTTTGCTTGTTCCATGTCATATTTCTTCTGTAATTCAAGCTTCAACAGTTCACTATGTTTACTCTCTTCCTTGTCAATATATTCTAACTGCACACGATACTCTGCGGCTTTAGCTTCGGTTTCCATTCTCGAGTCACGTGACCTTGCACTAGTTGTAGATATTTTCTATATGTGATAATCATGGATATTTTCTATATCTGATTACCACGGTTATTTCTATATCTGATTATCATGGTTATTTATATATATAATTGATTTCCATGGATATTTTCTATATGTGGTTATCATGGTTATTTCTATATCTGATAATCATGGTTATTTCTACACGTGATTACCATGGATATTTTCTATATGTGATTATCAAGGTAACAACCAAACAATGTAGTTCTGAAGGGAATGTCATTAAACATCTGACTGTTTCAGTTTCTTACAAACAACATTTGGGTTCAAATAATTTCCTGTTTTTTTTTGGTGGGGGAGGCATACCCCACAGTGAATGAAACACTATAAATGTTGAGTCATACATTCACCATCACCAACACCTACTGAGGCCAGGGCCCTCTTGCACAAAGCAGTCTTAGCACTAAGACTACTTAAGCCCTTGATTAAGGATAGGAGTCCGGATTGTTTTTGCGCCAAGACCACTTTGCGGAACGGGGCCCTGATCTTATTTTAATTTGTTGGTTTACAATTTCAAACGATGTTCAGTTCTTCAAAAGTGATCTGAAATATGTTGTCATGTGTACCATCCCTAATACTGTCTCACAGTTATACATAATTGATTTCTGAGGTGCGGAATAAGATAAACCTCCTTTCTGATGAGGACAAATGTTAAATGAACATGCTTTATCTGATAACCATGAAAATTCACCATTTTACATGTTAAGAAATATATCAAATTTATTGCTTTCCATTCTTCATGTTAGCATATGAACATGGTAACCTAACCAATTTATGTTTACTGGTCTGTTAAATAAGTATTTAATGTTTGCGAATTGGTATTTCAAAACTATTTGTAATTAATCTAACTCTCCGAATAAGGAAATAAGAAGAGATTAGCATTTGTTTTATTGCACTTGACATGCTTGTTAACAACCGCCTCCAATTCACACTTTGCAATAATGCTACATAAGGAAAACATTCACATTGTTAACAGCTTTGCATAAATATATAATGGTATTTAACTTTAAAAATATGTTAACCACTAGCTTTATCTCAGAGAAAAAAACCATGCCATTTATTTGTTAGGGTGCAAATGTTTTCCCAAATCAATAAAAAAATGTGCATTTATACGTTTCCCCCAATTTTCAAACATGTAGCTCATCCTTGGATATTGGGTTATCATTGTATGACATCACACATAAAAAATATACAGCAGTGATGTCATGGTTTAAAGAATGCTGGGACAATTTTTCATCATTGTATCCTTTTCATGTCACAGGTCAGAGATCTCGTTATCAACTATGTCATAGAATGAGCTAGCTGATACTATTTACTCAAACACTACTCACAATGGCAATACACTACACTCCTCCACCTTAAATTCAGGGTTAGAAACTAACAGTTTTCCTCCACTAGTCCTTATAATGAAATCGATAGCAACACCCTTAAAAAGGGAAAATTTCTACTAGTCCTTATGATACCTTTACCATTGGGCAGTTTGGCAAGGACTATTTTCTAACGCTGAAATTCATAACAGGTCAGAAGATATGTTACCCTTGACTTGACACTATAGTAGCACAAATAGAGAATCTCACCCTCGTGTCTTTTATATCAAATATATCAACACAGGTTGATAAAAGTGGAACAATTCAGAGGCTTGCCGAGAATTTTTGCCACTTTTATCAACGAGTGTTGATATATTTGATATCAAAAGACACGAGGGTGAGATTTTATTTATCATCCAACATCATTCTTTCAACTTTTTCAATTTGTAGACAGTAATTAGCAGTGTCTTCAGTGTAAAAAGTACTGCAAACAGCTTCAGTAGCAGAGCCGTTAGTGATGTCATTTGATTGTGACGTCATGGTAACCAGTGATGTCACAATGGTCTGCAAAGCATTGTGATGTAATTTCATTGCAGCGATATCTACAGTGTAGATATCGCTTGATCTCATCAAAGTGATATCTCCTGTGGGAGCAAATTTTGGATGATAAATGACATTCACCATCTTGCTACTTTGATAATACTTTAGAATATCCATTTGACAATTACCCGGGTCACTAATAACGATAATAATAAAATTCACATTATCTGATAACTCATTAACTTTCAAAATATCCTTCAGTGTTCAACATATTAGAACACATTTTAATTGTAATACATTTTAACCCAACTACTTTCCGGACAACATATTTATCATATCCAACAATATTAACATACAAATGCAATACGCAACGTAGAGATCACTGCAAAGTTCAGTCTGCTGCTAAACATATGTCGTAGGAATCTAACATCTGTGAATATTTCGTCCTTGACATTTCAATGCTGACAAAATGCAAGTTTATCAACACCAGAGAGCTGAAAATACTAAATGAGTTGGGTTTAACGCCGCTTTTAACAGTATTCAAGTTATATCACGGCGTGTCAGCTTAATGTGGGAGGAAAGCCCGAAGTGATGCAGGTCTAAGACGTTTACGGAGAAACCCAGGAGCACGGGTATGGTGCTGACAAACCTAGAAACATAATTGGGGCGAACTGGGAGTCGAACCCACAATCATAGGTTTCTGGCGTGCCCACGGGATGCAAACTATATAAGTGGAATAAGCTTGTACATGACGTTAATCCCCTCCCCACCTCCCCTCACCTCAAATAATCATCTAGAAAGTTTGTTAGTGTATTTATCCCTGTGGCATTTGTGGGAAAACTAAACTCAGCAGCTCCTACAGTCAGTTGTACCCTGTATTTACTCAAAGTCATTGTATTTTTTCCACCTGGGTCTTGATTTGTTACGTACGTTCACATCAAACTAACATCTGATCTGTCAGGATGACATGACAGTCAACAAAGTTGTCTAATTTCGATGACAGTTCTTCAATACTTTACAGAGAAAATTTGAAATGATAAATCCCTGCATCTTCTCGAGTTAAAAGGCAACTACTAGACTTTTTATCAAAGTCTTGTTTCCACCCTTGCCACATCAAGACCAGTGTCCTGTGCTGAATATGATTGGACAGTCGCACATATCAATAGTCCAATCAGAGAATGTTTCACAAAATCAACATCCACAACTGTGTACACCTTTGTAGGAAAGTGATTTTCCGCTGCCTGTCTTTCTTGACACGAATATGTCTTTTTCATCTTTTAAACCCCCCAACGATTGCCTATGTTTTTGTGTCAGGGATGAAATCTTGAGTGTTTCGATATCTGATCGACTAGGTTGTCGCCTATGGTAGTCGCCACCGAAGAGATAAGAACAGCAATCTGATTGGATACCGAGTTTTCATAACAAGGGGCAATCTTCATGAGGTGGTGTCAGGGTCGAGCCAAGAAATGTGGCCTTGATGTGGCAAGGGTAGAAACTAGGCTTTCATATAATGGGAAGATGAGATCCCTGAAACACTAACGTAAAGACACAAACTGAACATACAATTGGATGTCAACTTACAGTTAGAGAATGACCCTTCAACTCAAGCATTAATAGTCATGCCCCTGGTCAGAGGTATTGCGAAACAATGGTGTGTGTTAAAGAGCGACTTTAATCCACCTGGTGCCCATTTTTTGTCAAGATCTAAACATTGTAATTCGTCAAATTTGTGAGAAATTTGCATGCTGCTTTAAATCAAATACTTCTAACATTACTCTATGCTGAATCTGTACGGGTGTTTCTTTGAAAAATGCACATGATATGGTTGTTCCAGTAGCAAAGTGTCTGATCACAATAAAGACATCTTTGAATACTTTTCCTCAAAATATATCAAAAGACTTCAATTCTTCAAACAGTGATTCTCCACTGAATCCTAGACAAATCCCTGATCTATTTACTTCCTGAATGTACCATCAGTTTTAGGCGATTAGGTTCGTTCAAGTTATGGCAGGTAATGAGTATAGGGTACATATAATATATCAATACTAATTCATAAAGGAAATACATTTGTGATGGCGTCCGATCATAGTTAAACTTTGGGAACAATAAGTTTAATAAGTGTAGCAGTATCGATCTAAATCACCTGGACCACTCTGTACCACCGCAGATGGCAGACATTCTGTGAAATATACGTCTTTCATGCCAAACAAACTGTGTCGTTGCATCTGCAAGTCACCCATACTGTCAACATAGTACACTGATCACAAACACACTGATGAATGGTTTAGTTCAAAGACTTTTCCTCCGAAATCAGCGTAGTAAAAAATGTACGTGTGAATTCCGAGAATCCTGTTGTCTAGTGTGTAAATATAGTAACAAAGCAGGAACTTGAAAGTAAAACTTGCCTGTTTCAACCAACCACCGTATGCTGGGCCTTGTGTTTGTCTTTATTTCTTGTTGTACAGGGGGCCCAGAGGGCGCATCTAATGTCGGGAAGATGTCTCCCTTTTCCACTCGACTATACTAACAGACGTTGTGTTTTCGAAATGTTCTCAGCTTTATGAAATCTGGTAATTACAATTTGTATTTTTGGTCGTTGCACTTCATCCGCCATTGGGGGATTCCTATCGGGGAATCCCCGCATCTCATGCATTGGCCGAAACCTACCACGTGACTAGTATCTGATTGGTTCATGGTATTATCAGTTCTATTAATAGAATAATTCGTCCTCATGTTGTTGTCTGTCGACCAAAAACGAACACTGGGTTCAGTCTTTGATGTCGAAAAAATTAAAACAGACTTTCCTGTAAACGTGTTGGTACTCAAAATGTAAACGTGTTATCAGCTAGTTGTGTAAGGATCAAGGCAACTAGAACTAGAGTTATAGAATACTTTTCTGAACGATGAACAATTAAAGAAAGGTGTCTCAGGTGATTTCCTTTGTTAAATAGTTCCATTGATTTATATCTGACATGTGAAAAAAATGTCACTAGGAATGGAAGATCCATAAAATGTTCAACCCAACATGTGGACACAGATTTATCTATATTGTCTGCATGGGGACTATTCTCACAGAGACTGGTTCCTTACTGTACTTGTGCTGCAGAATCTTTATGAGTTGGAGACATTTAGCCATAAAACTATTGTGTTTTCCCTTTTGTTAAACAGCCACTGTTTGCTATAGGCAGAGTAGTGAATATAGTATGGGTTAGATATTTTCCCCCACCAATAAGAATTAATTTGGATAAACATTTAAATAACAGGAATGTTTAAGCTGACTACCACAGGTTCAGAAGCTCACCTTTATTCTTTGATATATACCCATCACTTGGACACCGTTATTTTTATTTTTCAAGTTCTTACAACACTTAATATATGGTAACCTTTTTCAGTGACCTTGTTGTTTGTTGTCTATGTAGAAACCAGCTATTTTAAAGTCATATTTCCCAAATATCTACAATTCCAGTCTAAATCATGTAAACAGACACTCAGAAACATATTAACAGTGACATTGAAAAAGGTTATCTTGAAAACGTTATGTCCCACGTGAAACCTGTATCATTGGGCATGACCTTATAAATAAACTACTGAGAAATCTATTGTTGAAAACAGATGGATATTTGGCATAAACAAAAGAGTGAAGCCAGTAATCTAAACAACAGGATGATCACTGATTGTTTGTTTGTTTGCTGTTTAACGCTGCACTCAGCAATATTCGAGCCATATGTAAATAACCGTGCCTGGACCAGACAATCCAGTGATTGACATCAAGAGCATTGATCTTCGCAATTGGGATCAATGACATGCATCAACCAAGTCAGCGAGCCTGACCACCCGATCCCGTTAGTCGCCTCTTACAACAAGCATAGTCGCATTTTGTTTGAAGCAAATGCAAGTGATGTGAGAGGTGGAATCTGATAGGTCAATAGGAGGGACATAGAAGGGACATTACTCATGGGCGGATACAGCTTTTTTGAAAAGGGGGGGTGCACAATTAAGATCTATTTATTGTCTTT
Organism: Haliotis cracherodii; assembly: GCF_022045235.1. NCBI lineage: Eukaryota > Metazoa > Mollusca > Gastropoda > Lepetellida > Haliotidae > Haliotis > Haliotis cracherodii. Next base: position 30,193,386 of record NW_027266275.1, read on the forward strand.
GGTGGTAATTTATACAGAAATAACGATTTGTTTTTAAATAAAAAGGGGGGGTGCGCACCCCCCTCTGTATCCGCCCATGTTACTCATAATAGCCACTGGTACGAGGATTAAGCCCAGATATCCAGCCTAGTTCAGCAAGGGTGCAACTGGACTTTTATAGTCAGTTAATTCCCTTGCCTAAGGAAGATGTAGTTTATGAGAAGAAATTGGGTTCTAATCAGTGGAAGGCAAACATGGAGCCATAAAGTTAACATTGACAATGTGAAGGTGACAGTGAGTTATTCCAAATTTCACTTCAATCTTAAATGAATTGATGAAGTATTACAAATTCGCAAAACAATGATATTGCTTATCACACAAGTAATGATGCCTGGTGAAATCACTGCGAGTAGACATGGGGTTAAATGTCACGTTCAAGATTATTGCATTTATGTTCAAGATTATTGCATTTATGTTCAAGATTATTGCATTTATGGCAACGTGAATGCATGTGAGTGTGTGTGCAGACTAATATCTGTTTTATAGAGCTAGCACTCTGAGATGCTAGCAACACTTTGACATGGATACCCCACTCAGACAAAGTGTATTGATTCCAAGCCGACCAGTCCATGTGTAATCCCCTTAATGTTGAGTGCCAGGCAGGGAAACAACAACTACCATTTTTTTTACATGTTTTGGTAAGAGATGGTAAGAGGGGATTGAACTGACATTCCACTCTCTGGGCAGATGTTCTATCCACTAGACCATGTAGGCTGTCTAATAACTGTGACATGTAACATATTGTATAGTCTTACTTTGGGACTTGGGTTTTTACAATTACATTTTAATGAGGAAAATTAGTGAATTTGGTTTAATGAGGCTCTGAGTCATATGAGGTTGCATCAGATAAATGTGGAAGGAAAGTCCAAAGTGATGCAGGTCTAAGACATTGAACACTTTGGTAAACATGGCCGCAGTGCAGATTTCGGTCGATTGCAGATTGCAGATCATGTAGACCATTAAGTGGACATTAACAGTTGTTTTCCAAATCTTTTCATGCTCTTAATCAAGGTGCTCAAGTGATTTGATGTACTTCGCGAGGTAGAACCTATTTTATTACAATAAAGATCTCGATTATCGATCAGATTGTCTTGATAGGGCACCCCCATTTTGTCAGCAGTGCAAGTGATATGAGAGGTGAAATCTGATTCATCAAAGTGAGGGACATAGAAGGGACATAACACATAATAGCTACTGGTGGTGCTGTGATCGAGCCACGACAATTCCAGTCTAGTTTGGCAAGGGTGGAAACTTGACGTCTACAGTCAGTTATCTCCCTTGACTCTGGAAGATGCCTAGAAAGATAATCAGGGCGAACTGGGATCCAAAAGCCATGATCATAGGTTTCCGGCCCGCAACTCTACAAAGAGAATTGTAGTGTGTTGGGTGACAGGGCAGATCATTACTGCTTGTAAATTATCACTTTGGTGAAACCCACAAACATTGGTGTAGTGCTGACAAACCAAGGATCATAATCAGAGCAAAGTTAGAATTTAAATCTGTCATCAGCATATCCTGGCACAACTAAGGGACATACTTCTGCGCAGTGAGTTCTCGATTGAGCGCTGCCATTTTGTTTGAAGTAAATGTAAGTGGTATGAGAGATGAAATCTGATTGGTCAACAGGAGGGACTTAGAAGGAAGATAATTCATAATTGCCACTGGTGGCGCTTGTGCGACGAAATTCCAGTCTGGTTCCAGACTGGACTCTTACAGTTAACTCCCTTGCCACGCGAAGACGTACAGCGCAGATCTCACTCTACCATGCACTCCTGGTTATAAGAATAAGCACTATCAGTGAGTAGTATGATGTCTTGGAACAGCATGGATACCAAATAAAACAACAGGAGATGCATGGTTTCACTATTATTGGATGTTGTTCACAAAGGGACATGTTTATTTGTGACATAATATCATAAACAAATCGTACACATCACACAATGTCTACCACAATAAGTTATTCATGACAATAATTACGTGATTCTTACATACCTTATGAATTACACACACATTTATTTACATTTTCAAGTCATTTACAAAAACATGCCACATTTACAGACCAACATGACAATGACAAGCCAATTGGTATGGATGGTATACTTATTACTATTGGTACGCCAAGACACTGCTAGAAGACTGACATCGTCCTAACATCTGCACCAGCCTTCCAGCAGATGAATACATTCACTTAATTTTGAAGCCTCTGATGCTATGTATGCATTAATTGTGATGTATACAATGAGTGAATGTTTTAATAACTGGATGGATGTACATTTGAAAGACATAATAATCTTACAGAATATCCTCCAATCACAGCCTGCAGATATCCCTCTATCTGCACTGAAGGCTCCCTACAAAAAACGCACTGTCTAAACTGGTTCTGATTTGGTGTAGTAGAACCTTAACTTCATGTTTAACTTAACTGTTAAAGTTGTACACTAACCCTAGAGATCCTGAATACAAAGTAAGTTAAAGATGTTAAACTCACAATGATAATTAATTGTAACCAGACCTTCATCATAATTACTTTCTAGAAAACTCAACACTTAATAATGTGTTAGTATGGGGCTGACAGCCAAAGGATCATTATTGGCAAATCTTATATATATTGTATCATTGGATCCTGGCATGGCTAAGTGATGCAACTCTGCACAGCACACTGCACTGCTTGCTGCCATTGATCCTCATCATGCACCAACACTGAGTCACGTCAGGGGACTGGTCTTGCTCTGGATCGCTGTACATCATTACCAGGTAAACTGCAATACTCCCAAGTACTGTATTTGCCATTAAGTGCCCCTGACCAATATTTATGCCAATTGGCAAGTAATTTGTATAAGCACCATAAAAACAGTGTGTATTTTCTTGTGTACAATACACATTTTTACATAAAATACAATGCATGAAAAATTACCTTGACATATTTAATTTTTTTAAATACATATCTAAAAAAAAGCAACTTGACAAAGGACATGTCTGAGAATTTTATTCTTGGTATTATGATGGTCTCAGATTAGTTTCTTTCAATCGTTGCACTACACAACCGAGGAATTAAGATGTGGGTAATTTTTTACTGAATCACTGAAAGCGCACAGGATCAAGGGTAAAATATATAGCCTGTTATTGTCAATTCCAGGTTGTCATAATCATAAGAAAATCTCCCTCAACAATACTGTATTTATCACAGTATTTATGGTAACTATAAGATGCAATTAAACTTGTTAATCATCTTGTCTAACTTTTAGCATCATGAATGTTAGAACAATTTTCTAAGTGGCTGGTGTACTTGTTATGGCAAATACAGTAAAAACATGCTATCATTGGTAATTTAAAGGTCTTTGTCCATGTTCATACTAATCAAAGTGTTTGTGAGGCAGAATTTGATTTGGTGGTCATAACGGATGTTTCAGGTGGACAAAAAGGGTTGCTTCAGGTGGACAAAAAGAGTTGCTTCAGGAGGACATAGAGGGCTGCTTCAGGTGGACATAAAGTGCTGTTTCAGGAGAACATAAAGGGCTGTTTTAGGAGGACATATAGGGTTTCTTCTAATGGACATAAAGAGCTGTTTCAGGAGGACATAAAGGTCTGTTTCAGGAGGACATAAAGGTCTGTTTCAGGAGAACATAAAGGGCTGTTTCAGGAGGACATAAAGGTCTGTTTCAGGAGAACATAAAGGGCTGTTTCAGGAGGACATAAAGGTCTGTTTCAGGAGAACATAAAGGGCTGTTTCAGGAGGACATAACAGGCTATTTCAGGACATATAGGGCTGCTTCCGATGGACATAAAGGGCTGTTTCAGGAGGACATAAAGTGCAGTTTCAGGAGAACATAAAGTGCAGTTTCAGGAGAACATAAAGTGCTGTTTCAGGAGAACATAAAGTGCTGCTTCCAATGGACATAAAGTGCTGTTTCAGGAGAACATAATGGGCTGTTTCAGGAGAACATAATGGGCTGTTTAAGAACATAAAGGGCTGTTTCAGGAGAACATAAAGTGCTGTTTCAGGAGGACATAATGGGATGTTTCAGGGGGACAAAAGGGTTGCTTCAGGTGGACAAAAAGAGTTGCTTCAGGACATAGAGGGCTGCTTCAGGTGGACAAAAAGGGCTGCTACCGATGGACATAAAGGGCTGTTTCAGGAGGACATAATGGGCTGTTTCAGGAGGACATAAAGGTCTGTTTCAGGAGGACATAAAGTGCTGTTTCAGGAGGACATAATGGGCTGTTTCAGGAGGACATAAAGGTCTGTTTCAGGAGGACATAAAGTGCTGTTTCAGGAGGACATAATGGGCTGTTTCAGGAGGACATAATGGGCTGTTTCAGGAGGACATAAAGGTCTGTTTCAGGAGGACATAAAGTGCTGTTTCAGAAGGACATAATGGGCTGTTTCAGGAGGACATAAAGAGCTGTTTCAGGAGGACATAAAGTGCTGTTTCAGAAGGACATAAAGTGCTGTTTCAGAAGGACATAATGGGCTGTTTCAGGAGGACATAATGGGCTGTTTCAGGAGGACATAAAGTGCTGTTTCAGAAGGACATAAAGTGCTGTTTCAGGAGAACATATAGGTCTGTTTCAGGAGGACATAAAGGTCTGTTTCAGGAGAACATAAAGAGCTGTTTCAGGAGGACATAAAGAGCTGTTTCAGAAGGACATAAAGTGCTGTTTCAGAAGGACATAAAGTGCTGTTTCAGGAGAACATATAGGTCTGTTTCAGGAGGACATAAAGGTCTGTTTCAGGAGAACATAAAGAGCTGTTTCAGGAGGACATAAAGAGCTGTTTCAGGAGGACATAATGGGCTGTTTCAGGAGGACATAAAGTGCTGTTTCAGGAGGACATAAAGTGCTGTTTCAGAAGGACATAATGGGCTGTTTCAGGAGGACATAAAGAGCTGTTTCAGGAGGACATAAAGAGCTGTTTCAGGAGGACATAAAGTGCTGTTTAAGGAGAACTTAAAGGGCTGTTTCAGGAGGACATAATGGGTTGCTTCAGATGGACATCAAGGTTTTGCTTCAGGAGGACATAAAGGGCTGCTTCAGCTGGACAAAAAGGGCTGCTTCAGGAGGACAAAGGGCTTTTTCAAGTAGACATAAAGTGCTGTCTCAGGTTATTATAAGGAGGAAAAGATCCTCTATGCATGGGAAACAAACTGACAAGAAAAACAGATTTCAAAAAAATATTTATTGAAGCATCTCATTATCTCTGACTGGTTTGACAACAAATTATTTCATCACGGCGCTTAGTTCTGTCCTTAGAAATAACATTATTGAATTGAATTTTACATTATATTTTACATCTGACATTCGAAATATACATATAGCCATACATTCTGGTGGTAAACCTACTGAATACAGATAAAGAAATTCAAACATGGTATTTTCATGCTTAAAATCAATGATTTTCTTACAAATGTAAATAGAGTTGAAAACAAATTTTATAGAAAAGTAAACAAACAATTGTCTGATCATGCTGATGGAAATCTTTAACTCAAAAGAACTATTTGAAATCCTTTGAACATATTGCATCAAATATCAACAATATGGCACTCAAACCAAGGTTAATACATGCAAATGTGGAAATTAGTACCGCAATATCAATAACTTGTGGCAGTGATAGACTATGTCAATAGATATACTGACAGTCCAGACCCTCGTAAATCCAGAAAACCCACCTTCTGAACCATTACGGCTGGGCATGAATACTAAGTTATATTACTCAATACCATAATTCTTTAATCCAAAAATTGGTTAACCTGGGCGATTTTATGGGGAATGCTACCATCCAGATCAACACAATTTTTCACTTCAAAATGTGAGTGGAATTTTCATTGCCTTAAACAGATCATGTCATATTTTTGACATCCAAATGAAATATAGTTACAATATTATCAGCACAGCAGCTGAACAGGAAATATGAACATGTCAAGGTTGCACTGCACATTATTTGCACACTGATCACTAGTTTCTTAGCCATTCAAATGACTATCAAACCTGCATTCCCATTATACAGCGAAATGCACACTCCTGTAATTAAGTACCACACTACCTGATGCCCAGCGGTAGAAACTAACAGTTTCAGTCCACTAGTCCTTATAATGATAACATATAGCAAAACCCTTAAAAATGGCAAATTTCTACTAGTCCTTATGATACCTTAATTTACTATTGGGCAGTTTAGCCAGGACTATAGGACCAGTGCCAATTTCTAACCCTGGATGCCACATGTATGAGTGAGTGAAAAGGGTTTCAGGCCACTTTTAGCAGACTTCCATCTATGACATAATGATCTGTACTAAACATTCTGTATGTATGTATGTTGTAGGATGCTACACTGTATGTAGCTTATTATTTGGTTTATGGATGCAGCTTAGAGAACCCCTGTTACCCTTGCCGAACTAGGTTGGAATTTCGGAGTTCTGTTTTGGCTGGACTGACGAGTCTATGCACAGTCCAATCAAAATCGTGTAATGAAATGGACATCAAGTTCGTAAACTGACGGGCAGATATGAGTCGACTGCAGGATTTGCAAAGCATGTTTACCGCCAACTGGGCATCAACAGATCTTATCAAATCTTTTCATGTTTTAATCAAGGTGATCAAGTAATGTGATGCAATTCTCAAGGCAAGACCCATTTTGTTACAATATAGATCTTGATTGTCGATCAGATCATCTAGACTGGGCTCTGCCATTTTCTTTATAGCAAATGCCAGAAATATAATAGGTGGAATCTGATTGGTCAAAAGGAGGGGTACAGAAGGGATGCATCTAGTAATAGCCACTGGTGGTGCTACAATCGAGCCACGGAATTCCTGACTAGTTTGGCAAGGGTGGATGCTCGACTTATATAAGAAACTAACTCCCTTGCCTCGGGAAGATGCACAGGATGCGAAGTCAGAAGAAACAAACTGTTCCAGATTGACAGAATCACAAGCTTCATAATGAAAAAATAATAAAAATATCATGGAGCTTTCACCAAGATATCATAGATTTAAGATTAGCATTACTCATGAAAGTACGAATCATAGAAAATGTGTGTGTGTGCGTGTGTGTGTGTGTGTGTGCGTGCATGTGTGTGTTAACATCAGCACATACTGATGTGTTCAACAACCCAAATATTTAAAAGATGATCAACCACGAAAATAAGCAGTAGTTTGCATATTTTGGGCAAAGAACTGGATTCCACAGTAAAATCTAAGTTCACAGTAAAATCTAAACCTATGTTTTGTGCAGAAAGTTACATTAAAACAACAGGGTTTGCCCCAACTGGGCAATGAAACAAGCCTGCTTGTCAGGGAGGTAACAGACTATAAACGTCTGGTTTCCATCCTTGCCGAACTAGGCTGGGATTATGGAGTTATATTTCTGCTTAACTAATGAGTCTATGCATAGTCCAATAAAAATCACATAAAAAATCAACATTTAGTTCGTAATCAACATGGTGACTGCCATGAGGATTTTGGTCAATTGTGGGATTTGCAGATGACATGTACCGTCAACTGGGCGTCAACAGATGTTTTCGAAATCTTTTCATGCTTTAAGTCAAGGTGCTCAAGTGATTTGATGTACTTTCCAGGGTAGCACCCATTTTATCACTGAAAAGACATTGATTATTGATCTGATTGTCTCGACTGAGCGCCGCCATTTTGTTTGAAGTAAATGTAAGTGGTATGAGATGTGAAATCTGATTGGTCAACAGGAGGGAAATAGAAGGAACATAATTCATAATTGCCACTGGTGGCGCTTGTGCGATGAAATTCCAGCCTGGTTCGGCAAGGGTTTAAACTGGACTCTTACAGTTAACTCCCTTGCCACGGGAAGACCTACAGCGTAGATCTCACTCTACCATGCACCCCTGGTTAAAAGCATAAGCACTATCAGTGAGTAGTATGATGTCTTGGAACAGCATGGATACCAAATAAAACAACAGGTGATGCATGGTTTCACTATTATTGGATGTTGTTCACAAAATGATTACAAAGGGACATGTTTATTTGTGACATAAAATCATAAACAAATCGTACACATCACACAATGTCTACCACAATAAGTTATTCATGACAATAATTACGTGATTTTTACATACCTTATGAATTATACACACATTTATTTACATTTTCAAGTCATTTACAAAAACATGCAACATTTACAGACCAACATGACAATGACAAGCCAATTGGTATGGATGGTATACTTATTACTATTGGTACACCAAGACACTGCTAGAAGACTGACATCGTCCTAACTATAGTCCTCGCCACATGAAATAGAATCACAAAGCAGATTCACATGACTGACGATCCTCAGTCAGATTGTAACCACGTGATCAAAATGTGATCATATGAAGATGTTTATTGCCAGGAAAATGGATATTTTTTTAAAAGCGCACTTTTCATTTCTAATCATTACTGTAAGTAATATTCCTAATTGCTGTCAAGACTTGTTTTCATTTGATAAGTATTAGCACACATGATGCTATCTTTGTTAATTAATCATTTCAAGTGATTCTATTTCAAGTGGTGAGGACTATTGTGGAACACAGGTGGGTAATATTGGCTACCTTCTTTATGAGGGCTCAGTGAGTGCATAATGCATTGTGTCTTTGTCTATAATACTTCAGCTATCTTAGATCACGATGACCTGTAGGTTGCACAGCCTTGATATCAGACTGTCCTATGGATCGGTGGATGAACAAGTCACCAGTATCCCATGCCTGTTGTAAAAGTCATCTGATGAGGATCTGGGCCCTCTTGCACAAAGCAGTGTTTGTGCCAAGTCTATAATAAATATGTTTGCTATGGTTATAGCGTTAAGACTGCTTTGTGCAAGTAGGCCCTAGTGGTTACAATATATGTCAACGGGCTGTTGATGTTGATTGATCATCTTAATGGACCAATGGTTCATATTGCCAGGACTATTTACAGCCTTCGGTGATATTGCTGGAATATAGCTGACTGTTGCTCCATCCACTGATGTGAGTGTGACCCTTCATCTGTGCCTTGGGGGCATGCCTGAAACCTATGATTGTGGGTTCAAATCCCCGTTTGCCTGATTATGTTTCTAGGTTTGTCAGCACAATACCCGTGCTCGTGGGTTTCACCGAAGTGGTAAACATCCGAGACCTGCATCACTTCGGGCTTTCCTCCCACATTAAGCTGACACGCTGTGATAAAACTGGAATACTGTTAAAATCGGCATTAAACCCAACTCTCTCACTCACTCACTGTGCTATTGCTGTTTTTGTTGTACACACTGCAGTCAGAAACATTGCAGAAATAACATGGTGGCATGTAAATAAACGAGTGATTGATATAAGCAACAATCCATGCCATTGGGGTGCGATGACATCCAACCAAGTCACCGAGTCTGACAACCTAATCCATTCAGTCAATAAGCATAGACTGCTGAGGCCTTATTTCAACCAAGAATCTCCAAAGGGCAACATAGTAGCAATATCGGGCGCCACAAATTCATGTTTCAATGACAAAATGAAACTGCGTCTATAGATTTCTCATAATGATTGGATGATTCTCATAAAATGGAACATAGTTAATGAAATGTATTGATCATCAAAATGTCATTAAAATTGTTGTCAGCACCAAACTGGGACAAAAACAGAGATGGACAATAAACTATTACACAACTGATCCTTAAACATTTCACCGACTAATGGGATGAAAATCACGGGATTTTGTTGGTAACTGGATGTAAGATTAAGACAATTAAAATGAAATATATGGTTTTAAAGCACTGGTTGAAAATTATCACTCAACTGGACACCCTCCATACTTCCTCATGTTCATGGATACTATGAGGTGAATGCTTGTAAACTGTGTAGGCACATAAGCTTTGAGACCCCTTACCCAGTGTTCATTACGAATAAGTGAGTTGCGTTTTATGCTGATTTCGTTCCAGCAACATCTTGGCGGGAGACAAGATATGGGCTTCAGATATTGTACCCATGTGAGGAATCGAACCCAGGTCTTCGTTGTGAGGAGTGAATGTTTACACCGCTAGGCTTCCCAGCCACCTTGTGTTCATTTGAGGCTTGCGGATTGCAAAGATGTGGGCCAACATTGGTAAACACACATACCTCATGCATGGAGACATCACTATAACAAATGTGATGATTTTTACAAAAATCAACTCCCGAATTAGTGTACTGCCTGCTCATCGAGTAACTATTCAAATAAAAACATAATATAGAATTCAGATACTAAATATGGCTGCCATTATATCTTCATAAGTCAGGTGAGCTACAGGGCCTTGTGGCTCTGTGTTTCAGACTCCATTCCCAGCGGCCATTGCACCATTCTCAAGCTTTCAAACTTCACACATTAAAACTACTGATAATCCACCTTAATTATGAAGAAATGATAAATTATGATATCACTAGTCAGAGATACCATAGATGGGATTATTCATACAAGGTTTCAGCTCCATTGGCCTGTAGTTTCAGAGAAGAGGTCAAAAAGGTAAAAGTTAACAATGGACGGACAACCAGATGACAAAGCAGTCAAATGATCTAAAAATGTGTGGAAATGTACACCTTCAACTTCTGAAATACTCGATCTCATTAAAATCAGACTTTAGTTCTCTCTACCGCTAAACAAAGATCTGAGGACATTCCATTAGGGGTCACGTCAGAACAACCTTTCATCTGACCAATCAGAGTGTCACTTACCAGATCATGAAAGTGACAGTCGGAATGTGATTTCTGATCATGCAACCTCGAAAACTTTAAAACGGGGTATTTCAAATGATTGTTACGGGCTTAATGACTGAATCTATAAAATCTAGACCATGTGTTATTCAAGCATGTTCTTTTGTTCAGGTTTCAAATTTTATGTGAGAATTTGTCAAAATATGTTTCGAAGCGTAGTCACCAATTTGAAATTAGTACCGTAAAGCACGAGAAAGCTGCCTTCTGATTGGCTAATGTCGACTTCTTGTCAGTAATTCCATTGGTCAGTCAGAGTAACCTGTAATGGGATGTCCTCAGATCTTTGTTTAGCGGCATTGGCTGCATACTATCGTGTCACCAGTGTCTGTTGTTGACTGTAGACAATATATTCCCAGTAATGAAGAACAAACAGAGGTAAACACAATTATGCGGGTAGGGAATACTTATTTTGTTACACATTATTGGTGCTTTTAATTGCAGTGGTTCAATATTTCACGCTAACACTTAGCTGTGATACGTTATTTCTCAACAGTACTGATATCATGAATTTGCCAATAAATTGAACATTTTATTTGAAATGTCTTTTTTCCCTCATGATTATCATTTTTATATCAAAATCAGAATTCTATGTTGTGAATTTATAGAACAGCCCCAAACTATCAAGAAACGTCCGTTATGGTCCGTCTCACAAGTTGTTACCAAGTTTACATGTCACAAGAATATGAGCTGCAGTCCTACTTAATACATACAAACACATAAATTTGTCAATGATATGGCTTAGTCACTATTAGATTGAAGTAAAAATGGGTCAATTCTTATTTCGATGAAGTATGAACTAATTTACATGATAATTATCAATGATTTTGAAAAGGGTGGAAAAATTACATGTGATCTGTGAAAAGGTGGTGTGAATTACCTGTGACTAGTTATTGGGCATAGCTATTCCCTACCCCCACTTAAGGAACTGTTTTCCAAATAAAATAGTTCATGAGAAAGCCTGAAGGGATAAAATAACACAAACTGTACAGTACTGACTAAAATGTCCCACACAACATAAACATCTAAAACTAAAACAATTTTTAACAAAGTGGTGTACGAGGGTATTTCATTAATTGACACAATGATTCTACATGATGTTGACAAGTTGGATAGAGTGTATACCAACATTTCGGAAACTCCTGAAACGGATATAATCGTTTATGATGAAAATATATACTACTCAAAACAAGTGTAAGAACACCCACAATTGGAATAACTGGTTTCCATGCAGTGTTTTACTAAAACATGTATGAACAAGTTTGCAACATGGGTAATTTTTTGTCTTTCATGCAGATGGTAAATTATTTCATGGTTATTATGCGATGCTGACTAATATTGAGACGTGAAATCTCTGCACATCGTCCAGCTGCCGATGAAGGATGTTACTGCAAATACCTAGAGGTGTGGGAGGGGGTACGCAATCAAGCCATGCTCCCTTGTTGGGGGAGTCAAAGTGGGAGTGGGAGTTGTTGGGGTTTTTTTTTTTTGGGGGGGAAGTTTGGTGCATGTAACCATATAATTAATCACGGAAGGTTCTTTTTGGGTGTAATCATGACAGGCTCTCTAGTAGCGAGTTGAGGTGGGTAGGGAGTGGGGGAGTGAGTGGGTCATCTTGCCAAGGCAAGGGAGTTAACTGACTATAACATTCCAGTTTCCGCCCTTGCCGAACTAAGCTGGAATAATGGAGTTATTTTGGGGTTGCCAAATCCAATCAAACTTACGTAATGAAATTGACATCTAGTTTGTAAACAACATGAGGACTGCACTTTGCGAGGTAAGACCCGTTTAATTGCAATAAAGATCTTGATTATCGATCAGATTGTCTTGATTGGGCACCCCCATTTTGTTTGAAGCAAATGCAAACGATGTGAGAGGTGGAATCTGATTGGTCAGTAGCAGGGACATAGAAGAGACACAACTCGTACTAGCCACTGGTGGTGCTACAATTGATCAACAAAATTCCAACAAAGTTCAGCAAGGGTGGAAACTGGACTTTCACAGTCAGCTAACTCCCTTGCCTCGGGAAGATGGAGTGGGGTAAGTTTGGTGCATATAATTAATCAAGACACACCCTCTACAAGGTGTAATCAAGACAGAAGTGAAGCCACACTAAGGACTGGTGCAGTCAGTGGCTGCCAAGCTATATCCACTGTGACACTCCATGAGGATATTGCAGCCTCCCTTGTGTATGTGTGGAGACAGGTGGGAGACACTGGCTTTTACAACCTACTTGTTGATTATAGCTTCACACAGCCTGTATTTAACCCTTTCTGTATGGATGAGTGAGTGAGTGAGTGAGTGAGTTTGGTTTTACGCCGCTTTTAGCAATATTCCAGCAATATCACGGCGGGGGACACCAAAAATGGGCCTTACACATTGTACCCATGTCGGGAATCGAACCCGGGTCTTCGGCATGACGAGCGAACGCTTTAACCACCAGGCTACCCGACTGCCCTCCTCTGTATGGAGGAAGGAAGACTGGGGAGTCTACTGTGTACACGACTACAATCTAGCTGCTACATCACTACACTACCACAGATTGACATAGCTACCCACATAATGGCGTTGCCACCTCTGTCTCGTCTAACTTCCAGCCTCATAAATTAGCATTTACCTATAGTCAGAGTGCAAAATAACTGCTAGCCCATGCCTAGCAAAATTTTGTCGGGATAAATATTCTCAAATGTTCCAAACCAAACTGGCTATTGATCTTGTTACAGTAAGTTTTAATGTTTTATTCACTCCTCTTAGTTGACCGAAATAAAAAAGTTCTTCCATCTAATCAAATTAAATTGGTAGTGAATTGACATTGCGAGATCAGAAATACCAACCATCATAACGTTTGACTCATGAATTGCAGGTTGGAATTATTTTATCGATACCTTCACAGAATCAAATTTCTTGTGAAAAAAAGAATGTCACTTTTTTAAGCGAGTGAAGTTTGAAACGGGACAGCAATATTTTGAGACTATTTCACACACTGCTTATACTTCTGTAGTTATGGTTGATACATAGCCAGACAACCGCAAACACTCATTACAGGAGTCTACAACATGGTCAGGGTGGGATAAGATGGCCGACTGACTCCCTTGGTGATTATGATACATGTCTTCACAAGTTTATGTTTATCACAGCTTCATTCAATCTGGCTGACGTAAACTCCATTTGATGCCAGTCACTTATGGTGTATTTGCCTTGTAATCAGGCTCAATCACCTTTTCATCCGGCGTGATATCAACCTCCACTTTTTCTTCGTTGCCATGGTTACTGTCGTCAAGGTCTCCTTGGGCTTCCAGACTTCCCTCACTGAAGTCATCCCCTGTAGTGTCTGAATCAAGGGTGCCTTCAAATGCTGCCACTATGTATTCAAACAGGTTCTTCTTTGGTTTAGCGTTCCACCATGTCTTCTGCATAACATTGCGGCTGTACTGATCAATGAGCTGCATCACATTGCCTGAAACACAGAGTGAGTGAGTGAGTGAGTGAGTGAGTGAGTGAGTGAGTGGGTTGGTGGGTTGGTGACTGGGAGAGAGTGAGTGAGTGAGTGAGTGAGTGAGTGGGTTGGTGGGTGGGTGACTGGGAGAGAGTGAGTGAGTGGGTGAGTGAGTGAGTGAGTGAGTGAGTGAGTGAGTGAGTGAGGGGGTTGGTGGGTGGGTGAGAGTGAGTGAGCGATTGAGTGAGTGAGTGAGTGAGTGAGTGAGTGGGTTGGTGGGTGGGTGACTGGGAGAGAGAGAGAGAGAGAGAGAGAGAGAGAGAGAGAGAATGTATGCGTGTGTGTTTTTGAGAACGTTACAAAATAATTGAATCTATTTGACCAAGCAATGCTTTATGCCATAAATGTATCACGACATGCAAAGAGTCTGGATTGTAGTAGAAGTTTAGAACTATGTATGAATCTTTGACATTGTTACTATTAATGTTTCGGTGATCATTTACTGCTAGAATAACATTTGAATTAGCAGAGTAAGTTGACTTAAACTTGCTGTGAATTGGCCTGACCCTTGTTCAATGCCACACTCAACAATATTCAAGCTACATGATGGCAGTCTGTAAATGATCAAACCTGGACCATGATTGACATCATGAATATCAAACTATGCCATTGGGACACAAGATCAACCATCAACCAAGTCAGCAAATCGGACCACACTATCCCACGTGATACTAATAAGAAAGAATCGGGTGATCGCCTCTAACAGGTACAAGACTCTCCAAGTACCATCCTTACTTGGCAGTGAGATGGGTGTAAACAGATGGTGTAGGAACTATTCTAACAAGGCTAACCATGGGGAAATTCACATTAAAGGTTGTGGCCAATATGTCTGACAGGCTGGACAACTGAAGGACAATCATATATGTATAAGTCCCCTACAGTCAAGCAGCAGAACCCATTTACTTCTAACTACATAACTGACATACATACCAACTTCCAACCCGTTTTCATTCTTGATGAAGGCATGTATTTTGTACAGCTGGTCCGTCAGGTGATCGTCATCAAATGTGAAGTAGCAGACATCCCGCTTGGCAACTGATGCGGCCATCATTTGGATGAGAGCTGAACACAACATGAACACTTTGTGAGCAACTTTTCAAACAATTACAAGCCAATGATAGCACGAAGGGTCACATTTCAGGTCTGGAAGTGAAATTGAAAGATATCTTTAAGAATAACTGGGATTATTCCTTGCACTAGAGTGGCAAAGACATGGTAAAAAAACTCCCAATTGAAGAAAATAAGAATTCAGAAATGTGCCCAAATGTTTAACCAAATATTTTCCCTAACTTTGAAATCCCAGATAAATCCCTACTAAACTGTATGCAGTACAAGTGGGAGTCCTACCTTTCAGACTCTTGTCCCCTCCAAAGGCGCCACACCCCCAGTTGCCGGTACAGACTGCCGACAGGTTTTTGGCGGACTCCTCCCCACAGTGGAATCCCACATACGCCTGCGGCATAAAGAACTGGGTGAGTAGAGATACATAGCTGCTGATATTCCCCGTAACTGTTCATCATGAAGACTTTGAATACCATCACACAAAACACTCTCTGACAAACATAATACTCCTGACTAACAAGGTAGCGATTAAGGAGGATCCCGACTAACAGGGTAAGGAATAAGGAGATCCCGACTAACAGGGTAGCGATTTAGGAGGATCCTGACTAACAGGGTAGCGATTTAGGAGGATCCCGTCTAACAGGGTAGGGAATAAGGGGGATCCTGACTAACAGGGTAGCGATTTAGGAGGATCCCGTCTAACAGGGTAAGGAATAAGGGGGATCCTGACTAACAGGGTAGCGATTTAGGAGGATCCTGACTAACAGGGTAGCGATTTAGGAGGATCCTGACTCACAGGGTAGCGATTTAGGAGGATCCCGTCTAACAGGGTAGGGAATAAGGGGGATCCTGACTAACAGGGAAGCAATTTAGGAGGATCCTGACTAACAGGGTAGCAATTTAGGAGGATCACCTCTAACAGGGTAGGGAATAAGGGGATCCTGACTAACAGGGTAGGGTATAAGGAGGATCCTGGCTAACAGGGTAGCGATTTAGGAGGATCACCTCTAACAGGGTAGGAAATAAGGGGGGTCCTGACTAACAGGGTAGAGAATAAGGGGGATCCTGACTAACAGGGAAGGGTATCAGGAGGATCCTGACTAACAGGGTAGCGATTTAGGAGGATCACCTCTAACAGGGTAGGAAATAAGGGGGATCCTGACTAACAGGGAAGGGTATAAGGAGGATCCTGACTAACAGGGTAGCGATTTAGGAGGATTACGTCTAACAGGGTAGGAAATAAGGGGGATCCTGACTAACAGGGTAGAGAATAAGGGGGATCCTGACTAACAGGGAAGGGTATAAGGAGGATCCTGACTAACAGGGTAGGGAATAATAGGGATGCTAAACAAACCTTGTTGAGTTCTCTCTGCACACACCACTTCTGGAACTGTTTCTTCCTGTCTCGGATAACCAATGCATCTATAGCAACCACTTCTGTATGAAGACGGCCATTCACATCCCTGTTAAAGGAGAAATACATCTCCAATTTTAGCAGGTAAATACTGTAAGCATTGTCAATTGTCACAATCAGACGGTGAGCGAATGCTGTAAATAATCAAATCTGGGCCAGGCAAAATGGTGGTTGACAGCATTAGCAAGGATCCACACTGATGGGGTAACATGACACGCTATCAGCCAGGTTCCACATTGTAAGCACCCAATCCTTCCCAATGCTCTTGGGACATATTCTACCGTGAACAGTAGGAATAATGTTCTTGGTGCCTATTCTAAACAATAAGGGCTTTCACTAGCATTTCAAGATAAGTGCCTTTGTCTGGCAAAATCAGAAAAACAATTGTGATATTGTTCAAAATTGGATTTTTTACAATTGATATTTTCAATTGATAAATTCCGCAGACTCCTAACATTGGCCTCTCAGCAGGTCTAGATAAATCCCTGAAAAGGTGTTGATTAAAACAGGAATCTTATCAGCTCAAAGTTACTTACTACTGTACACCATATTTTCTATGACAGCTCTACACATAGTTCATGTGCCATGGTCACAGCTAAATAACAGAAATACAAGAGAGAGGTTGACGTACCTGGGAGTTTGATCTTGGAAGTCTCCATTCCAGGTGAAGGAGTCTGCATAGCCCTCGTACTTGCTGAACTGTTCACAACCTGCAGGTATGGCAGTGTGTGAGTGAGTTGGTGCAGCACAGCTTTCAACACTGCTTCAGTAACTTAAGTATTCACTTCAATATTTTTTGTGTTTATGGAATAAACATAAAACTTGGCGTGTACCCAGTGTGAATTTGTGTACATATATTTGTCCCATATGCGTATACATAATTCAGCATAGAAATTTACCTAGCATGATAAGACTCTCATTCTTATCCAGCACCTCAGTGAAGAGTCGTGTGATGATCATCTCGGGGCAGATGAGGAAGCGGATCTCCTCCTGTACTGCCCCCATCCCCAGCACTCC
This sequence comes from Haliotis cracherodii, assembly GCF_022045235.1. NCBI lineage: Eukaryota > Metazoa > Mollusca > Gastropoda > Lepetellida > Haliotidae > Haliotis > Haliotis cracherodii. Next base: position 30,211,126 of record NW_027266275.1, read on the forward strand.
GCCCCCAATGTACTTGTTGGCGAAATCCACCTGCAGGGGATGCACATTATCAATATTTAACAGTCAAACATTTGCTCACAATTTTTATACCCATCTTTTACTCTGATATACCTTTCTGATGACACCTCCACAGAAGGTCACCTCAGATCAACCATGACTGAACTTTGACTGCACAATCTCAGTGAAAGATGCGTGCGTTCTTGAGCCAATTAGATGTCAGCTTCTTAAAATGATATGGCTTAATTTCTTTACCACCTCGATTCAGAGATTTTGGAAAATTGCCCTCAATAGTACTACGGCACTTGGATGTATAAAATTTCAACAACAATACAATAGTGTGCGTAGATTTTTTTGCATTCGAATTCACTTATTTTGGTTACTATGGGAACCATACTGATCATAAGATTAGAACCTCTTGAACATATTGTTGAAAACATGCACATGATTTTTTTAGCTTCATTTTTCAGTGTATTCTGAGGAGATGACGTTTACAGTGCAAGGACATGAATTTGAGAGAACATAGGAGCCTGGTTAATGTCAAAGGTCAAATCAAGGAAAACAAAATGATTTTATGAAAAAAAGAATACATGTGTTGAGCCACACCACTAACTACATATACACTAAATTTCATTGTATATTTAACAGAAATCTCCCTTCTCATCATCCTCTATTGTCTCACCTGTGACATCCCCTTCCATCATCCTCTATTGTCTCATCTGTAACATCCCCTTCCCAATATCTTCTATTGTCTCACCTGTGACATCCCCTTCCCAACACCTTCTATTGTCTCACCTGTGACATCCCCTTCCCATCATCCTCTATTGTCTCACCTGTGACATCCCCTTCCATCATCCTCTATTGTCTCATCTGTAACATCCCCTTCCCAATATCTTCTATTGTCTCACCTGTGACATCCCCTTCCCATCATCCTCTATTGTCTCACCTGTGACATCCCCTTCCCATCATCCTCTATTGTCTCATCTGTAACATCCCCTTCCCAATATCTTCTATTGTCTCACCTGTAACATCCCCTTCCCATCATCCTCTATTGTCTCACCTGTAACATCACCTTCCCATCATCCTCTATCGTCTCATCTGTAACATCCCCTTCCCAATATCTTCTATTGTCTCACCTGTTACATCCCCATCCCAACACCTTCTATTGTCTCACCTGTGACATCCCCTTCCCATCATCCTCTATTGTCTCACCTGTAACATCCCCTTCCCAATATCTTCTATTGTCTCACCTGTAACACCCTCTTCCCATCATCCTCTATTGTCTCACCTGTAACATCCCCTTCCCATCATCCTCTATTGTCTCACCTGTAACATCCCCTTCCCATCATCCTCTATTGTCTCACCTGTAACATCCCCTTCCCATCATCCTCTATTGTCTCACCTGTAACATCCCCTTCCAAACATCCCCTATTGTCTCACCTGTAACATCCCCTTCCCATCATCCTCTATTGTCTCACCTGTAACATCCCCTTCCCATCATCCTCTATTGTCTCACCTGTAACATCCCCTTCCAAACATCCCCTATTGTCTCACCTGTGACATCCCCTTCCCATCATCCTCTATTGTCTCACCTGTAACACCCCCTTCCCATCATCCTCTTTTGTCTCACCTGTAACATCCCCTTCCCATCATCCTCTCTTGTCTCACCTGTAACATCCCCTTCCCATCATCCTCTATTGTCTCATCTGTAACATCCCCTTCACATCATCCTTTATTGTCTCATCTGTAACATCCCCTTCCCATCATCCTCTATTGTCTCACCTGTAACATCCCCTTCCCATCATCCTCTATTGTCTCACCTGTAACATCCCCTTCCCATCATCCTCTATGGTTCCAGCTGAAGACACATGCAGATTGCTAAACTCGGTTCCCAGCTCATCCCACTTGGGAAATCTTCCAGGAGCAATGACTTTCCGCTGGAATGTGACTGTACCTAGGGGCACTGCAAGGGTTGTGAAAGATCATTCAAGATACTGTACTTAGGGGCACTGCAAGGGTTGTGAAAGATCATTCAAGTTACTGTACTTAGGGGTACTGCAAGGCTTGTGAAAGACAGAAACAAGTTACTGTACTGGGGAACACTGCAAGGGTTGTGAAAGCCAGTTCAAGTTACTGTCCTTAGGGGCACTGCAAGGGTTGTGAAAGACAGTTCAAGTTACTGTACTTAGGGGCACTGCAAGGGTTATGAGAGACAGTTCAAGTTACTGTCCTTAGGGGCACTGCAAGGGTTGTGAAAGACAGTTCAACTTAGTGTACTTAGGGGCACTGCAAGGGTTATGAGATACAGTTCAAGTTACTCTACTTAGGGGCACTGCAAGGGTTATGAGATACAGTTCAAGTTACTGTACTTAGGGGCACTGCAAGGGTTATGAGATACAGTTCAAGTTACTGTACTTAGGGGCACTGCAAGGGTTATGAGAGACTGTTCAAGTTACTGTACTTAGGGGCACTGCAAGGGTTATGAGAGACTGTTGAAGTTACTGTACTTAGGGGCACTGCAAGGGTTATGAGAGACTGTTCAAGTTACTGTACTTAGGGGCACTGCAAGGGTTATGAGAGACAGTTCAAGTTACTGTACTTAGGGGCACTGCAAGGGTTATGAAAGACAGTTCAAGTTACTGTACTTAGGGGCACTGCAAGGGTTATGAGAGACAGTTCAAGTTACTGTACTTAGGGGCACTGCAAGGGTTATGAGAGACTGTTCAAGTTACTGTACTTAGGGGCACTGCAAGGGTTATGAGAGACTGTTCAAGTTACTGTACTTAGGGGCAATGCAAGGGTTATGAGAGACTGTTCAAGTTACTGTACTTAGGGGCACTGCAAGGGTTATGAGAGACTGTTCAAGTTACTGTACTTCAGAGCACTGCAAGTGGCATGAAACCAATAGAATAGAGGGAATATTATCATCAAATAGAACTGATGATAGTATATTTAATTCCTTACATTAGTCGGGTTTAAACATCAGTTCTTGCATTGTTACTGAGGTGATTGTAATGGGACATCAGGTACTGTTATGACAAGCATTCACAATACTACAAATCAACTTTGGCACCACTTCTCACCTACCTTTGTCTGTTACTCGTTTAAAGTAGTGGATGACACACTGTAGTTTCTCCATTTTCCTCCGACTGGGGTGGCCCTGGAACAATCTGCAAGCAGTAGTTATCATACCATGTTTTGTTGGGTACAGTGCAATACAAACCTCCATTCTTGGGTACAAGTTTTTGGGCAATTGCTATTTCAAGTATCGTGAACAGTAAAAAAACCTACAGTAAACTACGGTTATAACGAAATCAAAGGGACCACTAATTTTAGTTCGTTATAACCGTAGTTCGTTATAAGCATATATATACAGAATAACGACAGCAAATAGTCGGGACAATAAAGTAAGTTTGTTATATCCGTCAATTCGTTATAAGCGTGTTCGTTATAAACGTAGTTTACTGTACATCGTTTTGCTTCAGGTGAATGAACAGAAGATAATTAACATGGTCAATGAAAATGTGAAATTTGTGATTAAACATGAATTGAAATATAGATTTCCCATTTCAAACTTCCTGTTACTCTTGAAATTGTCATTATAGGCAGAGATGACAAAATGACAAACGATAAATTTATTATTACAGTATTACCCTTGTGTGCTTGGCACAGCATATATAATACAATTTCATTCATAAAAAATGATAATTACAATATGGAAACACACTCCACTAAAAATCCCTAATTTATGTTACTGCCATATTAACCTTTACTACAATTAGAAAACAAATAAAGATGGAGATACAAGCATTTGCTAGCAGGAATATTGCCAGACAAGATTCTATCTATGTTAGGCACTTTGGATCACATACATCTAAAGACCATGTTATGATTTACAGATTACAGATTCAGTCAGCTCTTACAAGTACAGAGTGTTGAGATGAAGACCTACTTTGATATTTCTCAAATTCCAGTATAAAATAGCTTTTACTTACACATTAAAGTTGATCTCTGGGTAATTTGAGTACTCTGCATGCCGCTGTCTTGCATTCCGGCGGGGAAATGTACAGAAGAAGGCATTGGCAAGAAGACACGCTACTTGTTGTTGACTCATGGTTATAGATTGTGGCTTGCCTTGCTTCAGCAGTGGAATAGGCTGGGAATACATGATACCAACAAGTGAGTGGGTGAGTCATAATGTTAGGACAATATGTCAGCTTTATTGTGACTAGGTGAAGTAATGCATTTATAGTTTCTAAAAACCCTGTCTAAGGACAGTAACATTAAACAGTAAAAAAACCCTGTGACATCACAAATTTGTATTTAACGCTATTTTGAAAAGAATTTTAAGAACAGGCTATTAACAACGACACAATATAAAACTCAGGCCATAGTTCGCCAGCAATCAAACGTACGCCATCTTCCTAGGGACCATGGGGGCTTAAGGTACCTCTGCTACCTGCATGGTGCACTAGCAGGACTGACACCAACTCTCTAGCTGCGCATTATAATACTGGTAGATATAAAAATTATTTGAATGACTATGGTTCTATGAGACCCTTGAAGGGGATGATAGTTTTACACTACTTCAACCCCCCATCCAGGGCACAGACACTAACAGTCTCGGTTAAACATGATAAAACAAAGAATAGTTGGTCATGTATTTATAAGTCACCTCACTCACAAATTGCAAGGGGTGGTCGGGTAGCCTAGTGGTTAAAGCTTTCGCTCGTCACGCCAAAGACCCGTGTTCGATTCCCGACATGGGTACAATGTGTGAAGCCCATTTCTGGTGTCCCCTGCCGTGATATTGCTGGAATATTGCTAAAAGCGACGTAAAACCATACTCACTCACTCACAAATTGAAAACGACTCATTTATTGGAAAAGAAGTGATTTACTTATAAGCCAGGTAAAATGTGTGTGTGTATGTATGTGCCTCTGTCTGTGCATGTCTGTGTGGGCATGCGTGTCTGTGTGTGATTGTGTGTGATTGCGTGTCTGTGAGAGAGTGTGAGTTTCAAATCAATCAGACAACTTTCTGATTAATTTATCTGAAATGCAATGTTACACAGTATTAATGCTTGACTTTGAAACCCCATCATGAAACCCCTCCCCTCATGCCACCCAACTCCCCCAACTCCGTCACTGAATCAAAACAGTAATCACTAAATGACCACTTACCGTTGTGCACAGCAAAGGTAGTTGTAATGCTAGTTTTACCATCTTGGGAAGAGTGTTGGCAAAAAAGTCATTACGTTCTTCTTTCCTGATAAACTGTAATAAAAGATATTAGTAAAATCTAAATATTTTTTACATTTGTATACTTATCCTGCATTACTCCATATTGCATTTACTGCTGTCTTTGACAGAGAGACGAACTGTGTGAGATCCAGCTGCTGAAGAAAGTTGTTTCCATCTGTCTTGGAAGCAGCGCCCCCTCCCACACAGTCGGCTCGTGACCCGGAAGACATGACGTCATGTCAAAACACATAACTGCTTTAACATAACATCGGAAACTTCGTGGGGAGGAAGCGGAGCGCAGGGGGGCACTTAGACTTCGTAATGCAGGATAAGTATACAAATGTAAAAAATATTTAGATTTTACTAAATTTTTTAACTTATCCTGCATTACTCCGTATTGCATCTTTATCAGACGGCACGGCCGGTGGGCATACCTTCAGATGTGAGCCAGAAGAAAACCCTCGACAAAGGTCCGATGAAATCGCACCGCATGGACAAGAGATGACCAGAACACCAGCGACCATTCCTGTCGAAGGAAACGAGGGTCGAGGCAAAAGAGGGAACCCGAAATAACAGAAACAGTAAGAGGCAGGAATGCCAAAACTAAAACTGACCTAAGAGCGAATGCGGAACGCAATAGAGCCCTCTAATCTGGGGTGATAAACACCAGAGAGTTCGACGGGCCCCGCTCAGGGTAACGGAGAATCAGTGGCGTCGGGGGTTGGTGACCTGTTGAGCTACCACCAGGGGACCAAAGCTATGAACGCCGGCGACATCTTCCAAGGCTACATCACGGAGGTAGTGGTTGGCGAAAACGGTGTCAGATCGCCAAAAACAGCCTTCCATGATCGATTTGAGGGAACAGTTACTGTGCAGAGCCATGGTAGACGTGACCGCCCGAATCTCGTGGGGGTTGTTAGCCTTGGGGGGGTCCAATCCGGCGACTTAATAAGCTTGGAGGATGACCGCCCGGAGCCACAGGGAGATAGTATTCCGGCTGACCTCCGACAGCGACGAAGGGGGAGAGCGGTAGGAAAAGGCGTTTCCTAGACTTACAGCAGGCTTTAGACCGTCGCAGGAAAACCTTCAGGGCCCTAACTGGGCATAATAAAAGCTCCTCCACGTCGTCGGCACCCACAATCGACGAAAGGGGAGGGATGGTGAAGGATCTATCAGGCTGTCCGGGGAGTTGATTCTTTGCGATGAAGTCCCAGCACAGCCCAAGATGAACTGCTCCATGAGTCCCGCGTTCGAACCGGACCCGAGAGACGTCGAGGGCGTGGAGCTCACTAACCCGGGCGGCCGTAGCCAAGGCCAGTAGAAACACCGTCTTCTTCGTTAAGTCGTAAAAGGAAGACGTGTGGAGTGGTTCGAAGGGAGCCTCCCGAAGAGCCTTTAAGACCACATTCAGATCCCACGCAGGTGGTCTGAACTTGGCTTTCTGGTCGTCGAGACGAAACGAGCGCAGCAACGCCTGGAGTTCGGGAATTTTCGTCATTCTCCGGTCGTCCGGGATGGCAAGGACGGAGTTAATGGCGACCAGGTACGTGGAGATGGTAGAGCCTTTTAATCGACGCGTGCTGCGCAAGTACAGAAGAAACTCAGCCAGGAACTGCGGTGATGCCGTCATCGGATCCTGATGCTTGTCAGAGCAGAACGCCTGGAACGAGGACCATTTATCATCATATAGTCCCCGTGTAGATGGACGATGGGCGAAAGCAATAGCCTTGGCCACTCTAGTCGAATAGCCCTTGGCTCCTAGGGCTTTTTGCAGATGTGCCAGGCGTGCAGATGAAACCGAGCGGGACTTGGGTGGGGCAACCGACTGTGTGGGTGGAGCAGCAGGTTGGACCACGCTGGCAGTTTTAGAGGGTTGTCTCTGGCGACGTTTCGGAGGTCGACAAACCAACTTCTGGCCGGCCACCAAGGCGCGACCAAACTGGCGGGAAACAACAATACGCTCGGAAAAACCGTGACGAGAGTCACAACCCGAGCGAGAAACGTTACCAATTAACAATAAAATGAAGGCAAAGGTAACAAGAAACAGCACAGCAGACTTTTGTCGGAGTAATCGATAGAAAGTCAGGACCAATAAAGCTTTAATAATTCCACTGAGGGATACAGTTCATGTCCGATCCATGTGGTTGACAAAGCAGTTATGTGTTTTGACATGACGTCATGTCTTCCGGGTCACGTGCCGACTGTGTGGGAGGGGGCGCTGCTTCCAAGACAGATGGAAACAACTTTCTTCAGCAGCTGGATCTCACACAGTTCGTCTCTCTGTCAAAGACAGCAGTAAATGCAATACAGAGTAATGCAGGATAAGTTAAAAAATTTGTAAATTTTATATGAAATTGTTTACTCACTTATCCTATCTCACAATAATCCTTTCTTCCTTCTTCTTTCGATGCTATGTGGAAATGTTCTTGAACAAAGTTTCCAGCTTCTAAAAACAAATCACCAAAACACATCCCGGCGTCACCATGGTCACCATCCAAAGAAACGGGTCATGCACTGTAATACGTGCATAGCGACCTACACGACCTGATCATGTGAATAATCCTGCGACATCATTAATTTTCTGAGCTAACAGGCTAGAGGGCCTGATGTGAAGGGCATATGGCGTATGAAATAGGATAAATATATACATATACAATTTGATGTAAAATTTACAAATTTTAAACCTTTTCTACCTCACACTTGGATGTTGGGGCTCAGATACCCTACCCTGTTGTAGACTACAAACTTAAGACAGTGAAGTTCGTGCGGGGCAGTGACACAAATAAATAACCTACAACACTTCCTAGAGGAGTAGAAATGGTCGTTCTCCATTCAAGACAGGCTGGGTGAGGTTTCTTATTTGTACTCATCTTCCCTCAAACATTAACGTAAAGTCCTTCCGATATTGGTGGGAAATCAAGCCAAAAAGCAAGAAAGTGTATTCTCTGAACTCTCAGTGCACGTCTCCACATTGAGAAAGAGAAGTATCAGGTAGTATTCATGCTATCGGGTTGTGTAGGTCGCTTTGTACAGGATGGCAGTGACCATGGTGATGCTGGGATGTGTTCAGGGGATTTGTTTTTAGAAGCTGGAAACTTTGCTCATGCACGCTACCACACAGGATCGAAAGAAGAAGGAAGAAATGCAAAGTGTGAGATAGACAACCATAAGACTTAAGATAGGGATTTTGTCTTTCTCAATCAATATGCTCAGCAATATTCCAGCTAGATGACTGTGGCTTGTAAATAGTCAGGACCTGACAAACAAGTGATTGATATTATGAGTACTATTTCAAAGGTACAATGTCAGGGTACAATGACATGCTATTAAGCACGTCACTAAGCCTGGCTCCCTGGTCCATTTCATCACCTCTTACAACAAGCATAGGATGCTGGAAGTATTTCAATCCCGGAATCACAAACAGCAATCAGCTGTTCAATGTTATATTGTATGATGAGAAAAGGCTAGTATACATACGTCTATAAAGTATTGTTTCATAGCTGTGAAATTCCACTTCTTGGAATATCTCTGGTTGTATGTAAGTATAGCATCCTAGAAAGAGAAAAAAACATCCCAATATTGACAAATAGGAGTGTCTGCGATAGGAAATATTAGTATCCATATATCGACTCAAAAGTATCATGATATATTGAAATATTGATTAATTACAAAATCAATTATTCTGTATGTGTTTTGATACAAATTACCTATATGAACTTGGTTGATCCATTAAAAGTTTAAAACTGAATTTTCTGCTCCTCATCATGGAAATATTAATAAATTTTAATGTTTTTATTAATTCAGTATCAACATTCATAAATTTGTATTGATCCAACATCAACATTAAAATATTACTGATACATCGGTATTGCAGTCTACCAATCTCTTTAAAAACATTTCTAAGTTCTCGCTGCCGCTAAACAAAGATCTGAGGACATCCCATTACGGGTCACGTCAGAACGACCTTTTGCTAACTTTGACAGACCACTGAAATAACTAACAAGAAGTCGACATCAGCCAATTAGAAAGCAGCTCTCTTGGGCTTTACAGCACTTGTTTCAACCTGGCTACTTCCATTTCAGACTATGCTTTAAAAATATGTTGACACAGTTCTCGATTAAAATTTTGAAAACTGAACAAACGAACATTCCGGAATGTCTAATATATGGTTGAGAATGTATGGCAGTGCTTCCCACGTACTGTACAACGCCTCCTCTGTTCAAATGTTTATCCCACGGAAGTGAGAGATATTAACGTTTTCGAGGTTGCAAGATTAGAAAACAAATTCCGACTGGTAAGCTATGCTTTTATTGGTCAGATAAAAGGTCGTTCTGATGGGATGTCCTCAGATCTTTGTTCAGTGATAGCGAGAACTAAGATCTGATTTTAATGAGATTGTGCAGTCTACAAATACATGACTTGTGATAAATAATGTGAACATCCTTGTAACAAATGTCATGTAGGTTCTTTAAGTTCGGTTAAATCGTCCATTCAATCTATTAAAGATCTTTTATTTTTTTTGCCTTGGCATTACCAAATGCTAATTTTCAAATTCAATGAGACACAATTGGTTGATAAAATCCCTGCAGTTTCCCTTGTGAATTGGTGGAACAAAGCTCATGGTTTCCACAGTTGAGAAAACATCAGTTTGTGCAATTATCAAAACTGGTTTATCTGATTGGTTTGTCGTATTTTCGCACATAACATTCATCGAAAGGGGGACAAGTCTTCTTGCAGGTTACGGAAAGGGGCGAGTGGTGACGAATGTTTACAACTACAAGATAAGAGATTATAAGCCATTGTTAAAAATTAGTTGTAGTGAAGAGTTCCTTAAACTAACAGTGTGAACATCATGCCAGCCACATTATATATACACTTCTAGCCAACAAGGACAACGTACTGCTTTTCTACAATATACAGAGCTGTTACAGCAGGCTATCCTTCAACACAAGGAGGAAAATTCTCTTGTATTCCAAATATATGCAAACCTCCAACTCAAAAGGACCACTGATTTTTCCTGATAAAGCTTCTCCAATGAGATCCCAGCGTCGACGAAGTGTTGTTTTGCTGGTCTGCAGTGAAAATATTACACAATCTCTCTAAAAATGTCATAACAATGCACATTTTAATATAGGAAAAACAATTTCAGTATTCCTGAAATATGAAAAATATTAGGCACATACCCAGATACCCAAAGCCAATATTGAGTGAGTAAGCAAGTTAGTTTTACACTGCTTTGAACAGTATTCCAATTATCACGGCTTGGAAGCTTAGGCTTTAAAAAAAAAGCCACTTTCCCAAAAACATTCTTTAAACTTTCCGTGTCGAACACGACCCCGACAGTGAAATGCTACAATACCTAAAAACAACACAATCCTTTACATGTGCACTGCTTTACTTGTGTTATGGACATGGCGGCAATAGGAGTTTGTGTGCTTGTTTTGCCATTTGCAAAAATAGTAAACGAAAACATGAATTTTGAATGAAACATCACTAGACATGATGATTTACAAATTCAATGGTATTTGTGTACCGTAAGCCGGACAATGTTTCTACGCTGGGATTAAGGTTACTTGTGTATTTGTCTCATACAATATGCCGGAAATAGCAATCAGCTGATCACACATTTTCTCCCGATCTATTAGTGATTTAGTTTAAAACATACTTAATGTCATGGCCAATATCATAACTGAAATAAATTTCATAATGTTCATTACAAGGCGAGTTCATGGTGAGTTGATGTGATTTGCCGATCAGATCATACACGATTTTGCAGGTAGTCAGCCTCTTGTATGTATGTCAACACACCCAGAACCAACATTTCCTAGTTGCAAATGATTTTCTAATATACAGACAAATGACAAAACAGTGATCATATTACGCATGTAAAGAGAGTAATTTGCTTTGGCAATTTTGTTGTTTGTTTCTTTGTTGTTTGTGGTTGTTTAACGCCGCACTCAGCAATATTCCAGCTAATGACAGCTGGCAGTAAATAATCGAGTCTGGACCAGACAATCCAGTGATTGACATCATGAACATCGATAGACACAAGTGGGATCGATGACATGCATCAACCAAGTCAGCAAGTCTGACCATCCGATCCCGTTAGTCGCCTCTTACGACAAGCATAATCGCCTTTTACTGCAAGCATGGGTTGCTGAAGACGGTCTTGATGATAATAAATAATCTTTTGCATCATATGTTATTGGCCACCACCGAGGTCTAATGGATAGAGTGTGCGCCCGGAGAACTGAAAGTCAGTTGTTTGATTCCCCGGTTGCATCATACCAAAAGAAGTTAAAAGAAGACACTTGTGGTTACCCTGCCTGGTGAGTTGCATTAAGGGGTTAAAACAAGGACAAGTCAGCTTGGAGTCAGTATACTGTGTCTGAGTGGGATATCCATTTTAAACAGATGTATGGTATTTCAGTGACCTAGCACTACAAAACCGTCAAGAGTGCATTAAACTGGACAGCGCCATTAAACCCCATTTCACATCACCTCATGTATCAGCCAAATCTCTCTGAAAATTCAGCAGTAAACCTTCCCATCACAAGTTAAAACAAGGAATTCTTTTTTTAACGAATTATCAAATAGTTGTATGTGTGACAATGAGTGGACATGGGATCAATATCTAGTTTAAATTACAGGAAATAGTTTTTGGACAAAATTTGTAACATAATTCACTTAACCATATTGGGGGATTTTGTTCCACATTTTGCGATGATTCCACCAAAATTGCAAAGGTCGGCATCACTGTAAGAGTTGTCTCACCTTGGTTTCGACTGGGTATTCATTCTGCGTTGAACAAGGCATGCGCACGTGATCCTGATCCCATTTGTCCAAGAAGCCTGCTGGATAGGGCAACGGAGGACAAGTATCTTTGTCACTGAACATGTACTGAAAAATAAGACACAAAAGTTGAAATATTCTTCAGTACCGGGTACATAAAACCTTCTCAGCAGTCCTTTTATTTTCCCTGACATGTCAAACACACTGGCCTTGATTTGCCCAAGGCTGGACACACTATAGTGTGGTTTGTAATTGAAAGTGTTCACATTGAACAGAAAACTATGGTCTTACCTATGCCACATGTGGCATATGCTAAGAGTACATATTGAGCATGTATTAGAACATAGGTTTGAATACTGTAAATCTGTTAAATTTAGCGCCATGTTGGTTAACAATAACGTTAACTGTGGCTGGAAAGTTTTGCGACACCCTGTTGATGAAAATTACCTAAGATCAAAGCTACTTGTTGCTTTAAGTGTTTAAGAGGTCGCTTTCTGCCTTAGGTACTCGTATCTATTGTGAGTTTTAGTATTCTGTTTTTGTATTGACAAAAAAGTTCTACTTTCGTATATAGATATGATTTCATTTTTTTTTATCTTTGGCTGCTCTGTTCGAATATGTTCGAATAGCTGTCCATCTCTCAGAAATACAGCTAGTTTGACCTTCTCTATTGCATCTCTTGGCTTCAGGTGAGGTGAGGTGAAATTGGATTTAAGGTCGCATAACTGACTATCCCACACAGTACACTGACCCCAAGCCGACCAGTCCTTGTTTTAGCCCCTTAATGCCGAATGCCAGACAGGGTAACAACAAGTACCATTCTTTTAGCTTCTTTTGGTATGACGTGGCCGGGAGTGAACCCCGGACCTCCCACTCTCAAGGCGGAAGCTCTACCACTAGACCACTGAGGCAGTCTCAGCTTTAGGAGATCTATGACAGATAGCGGACCTAACTGCAATTCTTGTTTGAATTGTAACTCAGTGTCTGTAAGATATTTTAAAACTAAAGCTGTAAGTGTTATAGTTGAGAAGGAATTGTTTGAGTAGCATGTGTATCTAACAGTATAGACTGACTGGTGCATGTCTGGACTACTCAGTGTTAGGCAACTTAACAAGATGTGGCAGGTTCTTGAACTTTCCTGATTAGGCTATGGACACTGAGTGACACAGGATGTGAAGGATTATATATTCAATCTGACTGGATTAAAAATGTGGGGAAGGGAATAAAAGAAACATGCTGCACTCCGTATTTGGTGTTTTGGTCTTAAACAACTGTGTCATGAAGCTATTGCCAGTGTGTGCTGCTCAATTTTTTTGCAGTACTTTCCTGCTCGTAAAACTTTCCAGATTTACAGTACATCACGTTCCTTTTCGTCCATATGCAGCGTTCTGTATATAACCTCATCTGGACAAGACAATCTTGTGATTGATATTATGAGCAATGCTGCAGGTGGTCAAGGTATGAGGACACACCAGCAACCAAGCCTGACCTCCCAATCCCTTATGTCGCCTCTTATGACCATAATAGGCTGCTGGTGATCACAGATCTAAACTCTCCACAGAGCCAATCTTCAGAAGGGCAGTGTTTCCAGACTATCGTGATAAACATGGTTTCCCATGTACAGGTTCTGCATTTAAGAAACATGCTTCAAAAATGTCATTTGGCAACTTACTGGCAGTTTGATAAGCACTGTATGGTCCTTCTTGCTGAGGGGTTTCACCAATCCTAAGCAGTTGGGAGTTGTCTTCAGGTCTTTCAGCTTAATGCCCTGTGTACAAATTAGAGGTGAAATGATACAACAAGGTCATGATACATTGGTCACAAGGCAAGTGAACAAATGAGTTTGCATTCCGAGGAAAAGCTCTTAATATTTGTTCCACTTTTCAATTTTTATGGTTGGCAAAATCAATAAACTAACTTATTAATAAGTTTTGAATAGTCATATTAGTGAATTGGGTTTCACACAGTTTGAACAGTATTCCAGTTATGTCACGGTATGTCAGCTTACTGCGAGAGGAAAACCCGAAGTGATGGAGGTCTCAGACGTTTCCCACTTTGGTGAGACCCACAAGCATGGGTATGGTGCTGACAACCTATGACATCATATGAATGAATTGTCGAAAGATGTAAAGAAGATGTCATTCATTGTTCATGACATCACCGACAATTCTATGTGACATATTTGCAACCGTATGCTGAGTGAATATCTCCATCTCAAATTAAGAAATCTATGTATTTCTATGTTTTCTCCATCAAGCTGTTGTGACAAGTAGGTTTGTTTGATTGTTGTTTAACGCTGCTCTCAGCAAGATTCCAGCTACATGATGGCGATCTGTAATAATCAAGTCTGGACCAGACAATCCAGTGATTGACATCATGATCATCATCTTCACAACTGGGATATGATGACATACATCAACCAAGTCAGTGAGTCTGACCACCCAGATCCCATTAGCCACCTCTTATGACAATCATGGGTTGCAATTCTAGCCTGGATCTTTATGGCAAGACAAGTAGGTACTCACCCTCCAGCTGCTTTCTCGCTGCAGCATGCTGGGTTTCTTGTTTGGGATATCAATCTGATTCACTTCATCCAGGGAGTCATCAGATGCTTCTGTCTTCTGTGAGCTGAAAGTCCAAGTGTATACCGCCATTTACCCACCAAACTGCCCAGATGATCAGCTCTATAGCCCATCAGAAACAGTGACCAAAACCAGTTATGAACAGATTTTATGAATTAATGAGTAAATGCTGTTTTACACCAAAGTTAGCCATTTTCTAGCCACATCATGGCAGCCTTCATATAATTGACTCAAGGCCAATTCCCAACAAACCTTTTCCACCAGAAACATGGCTCGTGAATTATTTTGACTTTACAATTTCCGGTGAAAGCAACATCTATCAATATTCATCTTTGATGCCTAATGATAGCTAATACAGTACAATTACTCTATAACTAATAATAATATACTTTTCCATTATCCCTAAAATTACATATGTAATCTAAATGCTGCTGAAGGGAATCCAGTCAAAAACGATTCTAACTTCTCTTGAATGTCTGTGCACGTCTCCACTATGTGGCAATGAGAAAGAGAATGATTTGGTAGGGGTAGGTATGTGAGCATGTGGTAGGTCACAGTGCACGGGATTTCAGTGCAGGACCCTATCATTTAGGTGGTGACCATGGGTGTTTGGGTGATTTGTTTTTTAGAAGCTGGAAACTTTAATCAAGCATGTTTCCATATAAGGATTGAAAGAAGAATTGCAAAGTGTGAGCTTAGAAAATGTCTAAAGCTGTATGGTGCGTGGTTATGCATGCATTGCAGAGTACAAGAAGCAGACATACTCTCCTGGTTCTTCAGGGGTCATCTCGTACTGCATGGTTGATGCTTCCTCGTCAGGCTTCTCCTTTAGGGGATCCACCGAACTCCCAGCCGTTTCAGAAATTCCTTCACCAGCTTTCTTTTCTGTGGGTTTGATTTCTAAACACACAACATAGTCATATTAACCCCCGCCTTGGATGTGATGAGTGAATCAGTTTGGCTTGATGCCGTTTCAAACAGTATTTAAGTTCTATTACGGCATTCAAATGGGACACAACTTAACCTTTAGCCTGCTGAATTATTTTCACACTTCTTACCCCTGCCTGCTGGATTAATTTTAGCATTAGGCGCTCTAAAGAGGGTGGGTGATTTCAGACAGTCGGTGCCTCATTAAACAAGGGCCAATTGAAGAAATATTTTGCACATTTATTCCTGATAGAAAACTACACAATACTTTATAAAAATATCCCGGTGTTTTCAATCATACCAAGGTTAAGACCAAAGCGAACACAAAATTTGTAAATTTTCTTGAACTTACCTGAATTGCGTTATTAAAGGTGGTTTGCATTTCATGCTAGGAACCTTTTAATATTATAACATTTGTGCAAATTGATTTCAATAATCATACCTCCGATATCTTAATTTTAATTGAGTAAAAATTCTTTTTTTTTTATCAGCATATAACAGCGCGATGGTAAATTATGAACCATTTTTATGATCGAATAGGAAAAATGATAAAGAAAATATCGAACTGCATGCCGCTCAGCGTGAAGTGCCAAAAGTCAACAATGGCATTTTCTGGTAGTTGTGTGCCGACAAGTTTGGCCAAAACTTTTTTAACTCACGATATTTTCTTTTTGAGGTAAATAAATTACTGACAGTTTTGATATTGGGCAAGCTGAGCATTTATGCATGTCATACGTAATTTAAATTTTACGCAAAGCCTTCTTGGTAAATAGATATGGCGAGTTTTATATTGGGGTGTCGTTATACTATTCGCCTGTCGAATGGGTTCGACATCAGATGCACGGGAAGTGACACCTCTGTTGAATTGGTTCGACTTTAGCATGCAGAGCTTTAAACAAGAACGCCACCTGGTCCCCACCCTAGCTAGAAGCAGATAGAGCATCAGCAAACTTGAAACTTTCAAACTTTCTTAAATGTTTTCCTTGTAAATGTTGAAACAGTGATGACTACAAGGCACCATATTGGTGTCAATAAGCAATTATTTGCTGCAAATCAGTTTATTTTATATCAAGTGTACATATTTGAGGCATTAAGCTGCAACTATACATCTAAAATGTTCTAACTTAAGGTTGGTTTCACAAAAATGAATGAATGAATGATGATGATGATGATGATGATGATGATGATGATGATGGTGATGGTGATGATAAATGTAAACATATAACTTTGAACAACAAATTAACTTGAGTACCTTTATCTTGTTTTGGTTCTGTGCCTTCCTTATTGTCAAAGTACTTCGAAGTTTGAGGCTTCTTGTCATCACTATACAAGAAACAAAAAGTTCATACATATATACAAACAAAACAATTTGTGAATCTTGAGGGCACATGGCGTGTTTGCCATCCAAAAGTCACCTGAGTAAAAGGTGAAACTTTCGACTGCATTGTGATTACAGAGTGAGCAGACATTTGTCGCTTCATAGATGCCTCTGAACAACATGAGATCCTAGTAGCTACTTCAACACTAGGCTACTGGTGTTCCTACATTCCTTATTGGGCGCAAATATTTTTTACAAATAAATTGACTTTTAAATAGGGAGTAAGTGAATGTACATGAACTCCTTGCTCTAACCATTCATATCCATAGGCCTTAACACTATTGTCTATGAGTTGATTAATCATGTCTGTGGTAACGCCAGGGTCAGTTTTTCAGCCTGGGCCTGGAGTTGGTTTTAGTGTTGTTTAACACCACACTCAGCAATATTCCTGCTGTTTGATGGCAGTCTGTAAGGAATCAGGTCTAGACCAGACAATCCATTGATTGAAATGAGCATTGATCTACACATTTGGGATGCCATAACATGCATTTATCAGGTCAGGGAGTCAGGCCACCCCATCCCGTCAGTCACCTCATACAACAAGCATGGATTCCTGGAGACCTATTCTGTAATGGATCTTCTTGGCAGGGACCTGTGGTAGTGGTAGCTGAAGTGGTCATATTCAGATCTAACTGCTCATACCTTTCCCCAGGAGAAGCTGCCGAATTTGCCGCTCTCTTCTCTGCAGCATCGGCAGCCTTCTTCCTCTTCTCTTCTTGTTCGTGGTTATCCCGATCTGGTAGAATATGGGAAATATGTGATTTCATTTTTCAATATATAAAAATGATTTAGTGTATAGTCACAAGCAACTATCCAGCCCCTGTCCACCCCTCCAAGAATATCAAATGGCCAGACCTTAAGCCTGACCTTGTATTTATATACATCTTTGACCAATTCCATGACGTGAATGATTTAATACAAAATGGACCAGAGAACATGAATTACAAATACACTATTAACTCAGTGACCATGACTTTTGGGGCTTATGGGAATGCCAGTCTGCGATTTTAGCCACTAGTTTTGTAGCCCAGGTCGAGTAAAATTCTGTTCAGTCTAGTAAGCTCAGCTAATGAAAGTCCATATGATAAATTGAAATGTTCAAACAAATGATGCTAAGGCCAAGTTTAAGGCTTGGAAAGTCTTTGGTACAGACTGTAAAACATTATTAATTATATATCATTTACTGCTAATCCTACTAATAATATACAAATAATTACTTTGGAAGAGGTCAAAATGTGAAAACAATGATCCGAGGACCTGACCCCTGAGGTGGTGTGACCAGGCTGAGGATGCATGTCCGGTCAGACCGCCGAAGGGATCGGGTCCGAGGGTACTTGTTTTTGCAAAACGTAATCAATCACTTTGTTATACAGAAATTCATTTTAAGTTTATGAATCCTTTAAACCATCCTGTTTCATTACAGTAATTTAGCTGCAAATTGTGAAATGTTAGTACCAGACGCCATGTTTCAATATTTATCAAGTGACAGGTAAATACTGATTATGTGAGGAGTCAATATTTGAGGTCAGTGTCAGTCACATATTTGGGGGTCAACATTCAAATGTAATCTTTCGTCACGTGGTATGGATTAACCAATAGAATTGCAAGATTCTTATTAGAGGTATAACAAGAATAAATATTTACCCATTTTCCTTTTCTTTGGTGAACTTGGTGTCAGCTTAAACTGCAACGTAGATTGTCGAAGTTTCCTATGGGATGATTCACTCATTGTCAACAAATGGCATCCTGTAGAATGATGTGACAAAAATCTCACAATTTGGTTACATACTAGTATTTAAAACACAGTATCCAAAACAATTCATCTTAAACACTGACCAAAATGTAATAACAATTCAACCTGTATAAACATAAGGTGACTAGACTGTGATTGATTAGGAAGTTTGGTATCAATAAATCAATTCAAAATTATTATACACTGATTTACAGAGCTCCAGATAACTTTTTGAGCAATTGAGTTTTTAATGTAGGGTTTCTATTTTAATTGGGTTATTACATTTTTCATTGGGTAACCAATATTTTTTCACTCATCTATTCATCACTCAATTGCGTTTTCCCAAAATTAGTGAACATTTTAAGATTTAAAAAAATATATGAAATATCAATATATACATGATAGACTTGACTCGGAAAGTAAATTAGCTGGTAATTGTGTCTTGGAAATTAGCTCCTTTGTACGCATGCTGAAAAAGCTTCATTGGGTATTAACACATGCTGTTTTTATACATTTGAGTTTTGAATTTGATGCATTCATTTCTTTACGCAAGTTAATTGAAAGTAATTGGGTCTTGAATATTTTGGGAGGGTATTTTACGCAAATACATAGCATATCTGTAGCCCTGATATATCAATTAATAACAAAAGTTAGTTTTTCTGTATTTGTACAGGTAATGAATACCTTCTGGACCTGCAATTTATCAAATTAACATGCATAATGCTAAGTATGAATGAGGGTGATCCATTTAATGTTCAAAATAACCTTCTTATTGTGCCATCAACCATGGCAATCTCAGCAAATGTAAACATTTGTGTGTTCAATTTAGTGTAGATATTCATCCATTTACTATCAATATTCATAAATTTGTATCGATACAATACAGACATTAAAAATGTATTGATACATGAACATTGCGATATACAATGACATCCCTACAAGAATGGGGAACAGTACTAAGTGAAAAGCAAAATAGTCCTTCCCATTTGAAATTGAATCGCGAAAATATCGCGATGATTAATTCGTGAAGACAGTAACAAGTTTTGATCATGTGGTTACAATCCAACTGAGGACCTGCAGTAATGTGACTGTGAGCGGCTATATTTAGCAGAGTGTCCATCGTACGTACATTACCAACACAAACTGAAACCATTGTAAACATGTGATCAAAACTCATAATGATGTTTATCGCTAGCATAATGGATATTTCTTGAAAAGGGAACTTTGCAATTTTGGACTTTACAGTAAGTAATATTCCTCAGTGCCCGAAAGGAATGTTTTCACTTTATCAGGCTATCTTGATTAATTAATCATTGCAATATTTCGTGATTCTATTTCAAGTGGCGAGGACAAAAAAGTCTAGTGCTAAATTACATTGGTTACTGCAAACTTTGTTTTGTGATAGATAATTCTAGCATGTGCACTGAGACTGATGTGGCAATAAACTGAAGAAGTAAAAAATACAAATACAGGGGTGCAAATTGGGACTAGCTCCATTGATGACCAAGAGTCAGTTCATCTAGTCTTTAAGGTATCCTGGGAGATTGTATATTTTCAGGCATTATAGGGGGTGCTCCTTTAATGTTAACAATATTCTGGCTAGCATATATGATTCAGGTTAAGTTGTATCCTTAAAATGTGTCATTTTGAGGAGCAAAAGGCAGTATTTTGTTATTTATAGTAGTCATAGTTGATAAAGGGAGCATGTCTGGTGCTTTTTATTGTTTGTTTCTCTTTTAATGCTACACTCAGCAATATTCAAGCATTGTGATAACTGCCTGTAAAAATCAAGTCTGGAGCAGACAATTCAGTGATGGATATTATGAGCAATAAAGCATGCCATCAGGTTATGATGACACACTAGCAAGTCATAAAGCCTGACCACCCGATCCATTATGTTATCTCTTTTGACCAGCTAATTCTAAACAAGAAACTCACATGATTCATATATTTACCCACAAGTTGATTTAAGCAAAACATTTGGAAATCAGGATCTCACTTATTAATAATGAAATGAAGTAAAACAAGCCATTTGAAAGCCAACAGTGATGTAGTGTGGTTGCAAGAATTGTGTACATCTCGGACGAGGAAGTAATAACCATGTTGATGAATTCAGTTTGGCCAGTTCACCCTCAATCACTCTCTTCCATCACTTCTTATTAGGGGCAAAGGGGAGTGGGGACGTGTGTGTGACAAATTTGTTCTCAGGTTTAACACACACACTATATAATAATATATAATAATATCAATCACATACACTTGACATGCTGAATGTCCTAGTGTTGTGGGTCAAAAGAATTGCCTGGCTCCTGCTTTCAAGGAAAATAAGTGTGTGTCTTAAATTGGTGACTGAATATAGATGCTATCCCAGCCGCTCCCCAGAATATACTATATTACATGGTTGGTCCGTTCTTCTAGCTTCTATATTTCTAAACTTTTAAAGAAACCATGCATTTCAGCTAATAATAAACAAAGCACTGTCAAACACAATCAGCCTTGATCATATGAACGTATCATACCGATTTAGCAGTGCTAGATGATTCGTTAGTAGCCTAAATAGATGCTATATTTCTAGCTATTGGTTCTGGTGACTGACACTATCACTGATAGTATGATATATATATTATATACGCCATCATCTGCACTGGCCACCCATACACTGAATACCAAACAATGTAAACTTACAATGCAAGTTGTCATAAATGGCCAAGAATCTAACTTCATAGCATGTATAATCATAAATGATGACGAAGCTAAATGCGATATCATATGTCTTTCGCCTTGACTTGAAATTGAAACAAGACGATTCTTGCGTACTCTTGTTTAATCGATGTGTAAATTCTCGGAAAACCTCGCAGGTGCCCCCAAAGCAATGTAAACAATGTGATCATCGTAACCACTTGACTCACTTTTCAAACTGAACAGCACACGCCTATGATGCCAAAATGCAACTCGAAGCAATAAATGAATGATTGTAGCAGTAACTGGGAACTGTTACTTTCTGTTTAGAGCATATTTTCACTATTTGAAGATCTCGCGTGTGACTTCCGTCGATAACTCTCTACTTCCGGTCTTTTCCTAGCGGCCATTAAGACCTCAAAATGGTACATGTGATGTGCTCTTGAACATCCAAATAAATCTCTTTCTTTAGGGATAATCCATCTTATTTAGAACACCCACTACATAGTTTATCAACTTTACGCAATATATGCGATGTTTTGTTTTGTTAAATGATTTTATAACCGTTGAATTTACCGTCTCAAATATGTCAACATCGGTAGTGGGAACTTCGCAATGTGTTATTGCAGAAGCAGATGAACTGACATCTCTAACTTATTTAGTATATTTTGGATATAAGGAGCTTGTGATCTTCATTATGTGGTTTATTAGGGCGTGTGTTAGTTTCCGCAAACCAGCTAAAATAGCGTAATGTCATGGGGGCTTTTAGTATGTAAACTAACCCGTTAAAATAAGCGAAAAGGCACCAGGGTATCGTTATCTAGTCATGAAATATTATTTCACATTTAAAACAAATTTATCACCCGAAATTTGCCCACAACCTTAGATTTTAAAGTTATTTCCTAGATATTTTTGTTATATTTATTATAATAACAGTAAGCTTATTGGAATGGAAGTAGTAGGCCTATATTAAGGTACAACACCATTTCTTTATGACATTTTGTTTGGTATTTTCATACCTTTGTTGATACAGATTGCCATGACAACATTGTAGGAAGATGTAGTCATTTTCCATGATATTAACTGACTCTCCATGAAAATTAATGCACTCTGATACATTTTTTGATAATTTGACAAGAGCAATGATTACTTCATGCTTCTCTTGCTCAGACTTCCAGCTCAATTAGGTTTGTCCTGTAGGTCTGTGGGTGTGAATTTGGTTTGCCATGATTATATTTCTTGATTTGTCAACACCGTTCTCCTGGGTGTCACCAAATGGTTAACATGTAAGATCCGCATCAGGTTTGGCTTTCCTCTTTATACATCAAGCTGACATTCTGTGATATAACTGAAATACTTCAATGCAGCATTGAACTTGCTTACACTCGCTGGCAAAGGGAATTGTCTGTATGACCTTCGTATTCTTGTTGTTCAGCATTTGTATATTGTTATTTTTTGCAGAGCGAAGGTGCGGCCACTATCAGAACGCGGAAGTTCATGACCAACCGCCTGCTAAGCAGGAAGCAGATGGTATGAATTGTTCATATTAGAAGTTGTATTAATAGTTCTTGGATCATTTAAAGCCACTGCTCTTATGAAAGGTGATACACTTTTATAATTCATACTGACTATCCTGTGTTCGAAATGATGCATGATTGTCAAGGGATCCTTGTCATAGTTCATAACACAAGTGCTAAAACTTAAAGATTTAGGGAATTGTTTCATCAGCTTATGCTTTGCTGCATTAAGCATTTAGAGGATTTGTTTGCTCTGCTAGCACACGTACAGGTTTGCTACATTAGATGAACAATTACACCATGTCTTTGAAGCTAGCATTGCTGTTGCTTGTAAGATGTTCTAATTTGAAATATCTATCTGTTCTAGGTTGTGGATGTAATCCATCCAGGCAGGGCCACAGTTCCAAAAACTGAGATTCGTGAGAAGTTGGCCCGCATGTACAAGACAACCCCAGATGTCATTTTCTGCTTCAGTTTCACTACTCACTTTGGAGGTGGGAAAACCTCAGGATTTGCCCTGATCTATGACACCCTAGATTATGCCAAGAAATTTGAGCCCAAATTCAGATTAGCAAGAGTAAGTAAATGTTTGTTTCTTTCTGATCAAAGGTTTGATGAATCGTGAATTGTAATTACTTCAGGTTTCACAGACAAGTGAAGATCCAGGGTAGAATAGGTATTCAGCAACCCATGCTTGCTGTAAAAGGTGACTATGCTTGTCGTAAGAGGCGACTGACAGGAACTCATGGTCAGGCTCCTACCTTGATGCATTCCATAGTATCCCAATTTCGTGGATCGATGCTCATGATGTCAATAACCCCGATTGTCTGGTCCAGACTCAATAATTTACAGACCACCGTCATATAGCTGGAATATTGCTGAGTGAGGCGTTAAACAGTATGCAAAACAAAACAAAAAAACAATTCACTTATTGTTAAAACTGAATATCAACCATGAGGCATGGGTGGCCCAGTCGTCTACGGTGCCGCATTGTGCTGTGCATCCCTTGGACAAGCCAGAAACCTATTCTTGTGGGTTTGAATCCTGGTAACCCCAGTTAGGTTTCTGATTTTATCAGTACCATTCCAGTGTTCATGGGTTTCATCCAGGAATGTTTGGGGCTTTCCTCCCACATGAAGCCGTCATGCCATGATATAACTGGAATATTGTTCAAACTCACTCGTGCTTTGCAATCATGGGCATTTATTTCATGTTGCTCATGGTTATATGATCTGGCTGATAATTGGTCATACCCCAACAATACATGCAATAAGGAGCTTTGATTTCCTATCATTCATTAGTTTGCAGAGCCCAGACTTAACTGACTGTTGGAAATAACTTGAATATTGCCAATATGTTCTCACTCACTTTATGCCAAATCTTTTCTTAGCTAAGTGTCATGGTATTGACAATTGATTTGAAATGACACCAGTTATGCTTCTGTGTGATAATAAGTAATGAAAACACCTGTGCATTTGTTTGTAAGTTCCTATCTAAAATGTTCATCGATGTTTTACAATCTTGTGGTTACAGCATGGCCTGGTTGAGGTGAAGAGGACAGGGAGAAAACAGAGGAAGGAGAGGAAGAACAGACAGAAGAAAGTGCGAGGAACAGCAAAGGCCAAGATAGGATCAGACAAGAAGAAGGTAACATCTCACTACATAATCCTGTATAATGGGATTTCGGGGTTTGGGGTGTGGGGGTTGACGCTCGTTTATTCAACAGCTGGTCTCCCATTAGCCTCATGGAAAACAAAGAATACCGGAATTTGCAACTAGTTGTTTGACATTCGAGAGTTTACACATAGGGTCAATTACTTATGGTAGGAAGGTGACTTTTTCAAATGAATAATTCAAAGTATAAGAAAGTTTTATTGGCCCAAAGAATTTATATAACATCAGGGCATTGTTTTTCGTGTGTCTGTCTAATATTCCCTCTGTTATAGCATATTATTAATATTTTGATCCTGTCTGCAAGAGCTCTGTTGGATCAGTTAATAACATGTATAAGAGAGCAGGACACAATTGCCTATTGACAAGTAGGATCAGTTCATGATTATTGTCCATGTATGGATTGTCACTGTCCGTTATAGTTGTATGTATCTATTTTACTTTGCAGAAGTAAACATGGTGCACACTCCAGGTACAAAGTTTGATTGTTTAAGCCCTTGTGATATATAATGCTTGTCTAGATGTGATGTGGAATGCACTAATGCTTGCTGTTAATATGCATATCTAGTTCCTTCACAACTTCACTAATATGCACTAACATGTTGACTTAATAAAGTTAGACACTAGTCCACCATTCTGAGATCAGTGAAAGTCTGCAAGGCTTGTTTTCTTGCAAGATCCACTTATTTAACTCTATTAACCACTAGTCCAAAGTGAGGTATGGACTAGTTGAATTATGCTCATAGTTTCTATCCCAGCTTAATAGGTTTTGTACAATCCAAAGTACCTCACTCCTACTGTTCAGCCTGCTTAATATGTGCACACCTGTTTGATAACAAGTGATGTTAGGTATGACTTGTTTGGAATGCTTTGAACATGTTCATTGTATTGGTAGTTTTATATAGTGTTCGAAACTTGTGGATCAGAGGGGGTTCTTCGGGTTTGCTTCTATAGTATTTGAATGTAGACGCTCCCTAATTCTTGTGCTTTTAACATCAGGGTTAAAACAAGTACCCCTTGACTTACATGCTAAATTTCAAAAACTGCCAACCAATTATTTGTAAGTATATAACAAATAAGTGTGAATTGTTTTTTTGGCATGTTAATTGACTAGCATGTTAAATGGCATGTTCAAATTTTATGTCTGTGTAGCTTTATTTTACTTCAAATCATCATTTAATACTATATCCACTACTCGAGTGTATCTTTAATACTAGAACCAGTGTGCAAGATGGTGTATCAATAAAACCAGATCCACTATTCAAGTATGTGTATCGTCAATACAGATAAATATTTAAGGGGTGTATCTTTAACACCAGATACAATATTCAAGGCAATTTATCTCTGGAATGAGTCACTCACTGGTCAAAAGGTCACCTTAGCAGAGTGGAATCCAATCCTGCAGTTACTATTTGTTTAAGTTGATGTAGCAGCTTATTGCAGATTACATTGTAATCCCGTTCGTGTTAAGTTTTTGATGTTATTTATTTTAGTGTTGTAAATTTCTACCACCAGTTGCCTTTTCTTCTTTCCGCCACCATCATCAACTTCTTTATCTGACACCTCTGAAACTGCAGTGACTTTCTAGTGATTTTCCCTATCTTTCTTTTATTAAACTTGTCCAGAGGACAAGTGGAAACCTTATTCCACTAGGACTTGTAGGTAGTCCTGCTTGAACAAGATAAACATGTTTACTATGCAGTATTTAATTTTTATTCAGTTATCAGTTATCACCTATGCTTATAATAAGACTTCAGAGTTCGGTGACTTGGTTTATTACATGTTATCGTATCCTATTGCTCATGGATCGATGCTCTTCTCAAAAACAGACAACTGTCATATAGCTGGAATATTGCTGAGAGCAGTGTTACACAACAAATGTGCACACACGCATATTGATACAAAATATGAATTATGGGGGGAAATCAAAATAGATCAGTTTATGAAGAATGATGTGTAGTTTCCTTGCTATATTTTGATGTAGATGCTCCATCAATGACAGCTCTTAAGTTTACCATGATAATCTAATTCAATGTAAATTGATATGCAGTGAGCATGGTGAGTACGGGTATGTTACCCTGTGGGAGTTCAGTGTTAGAAAAGGTGCCTGGCAACTTCTGCTAGATGGTTCGGGTCATCAGACTTGGTTAAATTGTTGAGTATGATCATACCCTGACCTGATTGACCTAATGTCAGTCACTGGTTTGTGTTGTCCAGGTTTGTTTTTTTACATGCTGCGCTCATGTTGCTGGAACATTGCTGAGTGCAACATTAAACAACATAAACATGGCTTATGCATGATCAATTACAGGATGGTATCCCCCAGGTCCTATGTCATGAACCACCACCAGGATCTGTCAATGAAAACTGGAACAAAACTGCTTTTTTGTGGCTATATTTTGATGTATTCCCAGCGGAACAGCAATACAGTACACTGATGCCTAGGTGTAGGATTGGTGTATAGCTTGATACTGTGGATTCTAACAAATGGTTTTTCTTGTGTTTCAGTGATCAAGTAAGAAGACCTGTCCTGATATGTACAGTGATATATGTGTCTGGGATTAAAAAAAATAAGAAAAATCTGATGCAGTAATGTTGTTTGTCATATTTTGTGTAATTGACACCCATTGTTTTGAAGTTTATGAAAATGCTGACTCATTAGCCATAGATGAATTGTATTTGTCTAACAGGGAATGGCAGCATGTAGATGACAAGTCGAAATATTGATAGCTCACATCGATACCATGCTTGACTATTTGTGTTTTCGGCAAATATTAGCAGTGAAGAACATATTACATTGTAAAACAAATATGTGTGTGTGTGTGTGTGTGTATGTATGCTGCAATCTGACTGGTGGAAAGACATGAGTAAAAGGGATTCGAAGCCCAAAAGTAACTGGGCCTGAATACATTCTTTTATAAATGTCGGTTTCTATTTCATTTCAATCCGCCTCCTCTGTGGTTTAGCAGTAGAGTGTCTGCACCGAGAGCCCTGAAAGGTCCAGGGTTTCGATACCAAAGACGTTAAAAGAAGGTTCTTGTTCTTACCCTGTCTGGCGCTGGTCGTTAAGGGGCGAAGACAGACTGGTCGGTTTGGTTTGGACTTGGTTTGTTGTTTTATGCAGCACTCAGCAATATCCCAGCTATATGGCGGTCTGTAAATAATCGAGTCTGGACCAGACAATCCATTGATCGACATCAGGAACATCGATCCACACAATTGGGATCGATGACATGCATCAACCAAGTCAGCGAGCCTGAGCCCGACCACACGATCCCGATAGTCGCCTTTTTTCGACAAGCATGGTCACCTTTTACAGCAAGCATTGGGTTGCTGAAGACTTAATCTACCCCGGATCGTCACAGGTCTCAGTATACTGTTTCTGAGTGGGGCATTCATGTTAAACTGCTGCTTCAGTTAAACTGGGCTAGCACTATAAAGCGGCATCAGTCTCGGCTAGTACAAGCAGCCGCACACACACACACAGGTACATGCATGTTGCAATAATCGTGGACACGACGCTAAACCCCATTTCACCTGGGCCTCATTTCAATCCAATGACAAATCCCCCGCCCCGACAGCAAAGACAGTCTTCGTGGTCTAGTGGTAGAGCGGAAGGTTAACTCCCTTGCCCCGGAAAGATGCGGGAATCTACGAATCCATCATTATGATTGTTGTTTAACACCGCACTCAGCAATATTCCAATGTAAATAATCAAGTCTGGGTCATGCAATCCAGTGATTGACATGAGCACCGATCCACGCATTTGAGACACCATGACGTGCACCAACCAATTCAGCGATCCTTAGTGGCCTCTTCCGACAACCGTTTTCGCCTTTTCACCTATTCTATACCCCGGATCTTCACGGGTCTGATAACATGTCTGATAATATTTGGTTGTTAAAGTAAAATTATTAATAATTGTTTACATTATTTTGTTTGTTAAAAACATTATCCGCCCTAGTCCTTGTTTTGTCCCCTTAATGCCGAGAGCCAGGGAGGGTAACAATAAGAATACCATCTTTTAACGTATTTTGGAATCACACGACCAGGGATCGAACTCTGGGCTGACAGACGCTCAATCCACTAGACCATGGAGGTGGTCACATTGAAGAACAGACCCTGAGTTTTATGGTATTATAATATTATGGAACTTAACGAGAAAAGCACTCCTACATGCTGGATTGTGAGAGCGAGGTCAGGTTTATGCGTCCAGAACACTGTTGCCGTTACACCTTGACTCTAACTGTGGATTCGAACCCACGGCCAGCGTATCCTGGCATGGCAAAGGGATGCAACACGACGCAGCAAAATTGTGGAACCTTAGCCACCCAGGCGCAAGTTTGAAAGCTAACAAAACTATGCATCAAACATCATGCGCGTAATTTTACTAGACTTGAATTGTTCCTGTTGGTTTCCCCCTGTACATGTTGAGAAAAACAAACTGTCCCAGTCAGAAAATATCTGTTCAGTAATGAAATAAAATGAGTGGTGGATATGGTTCGAGCTTGACTCCTGCATGAGGGTTTGTAGGGCATGCCTTGATACACTGATACACGACGTCGTGTTACACTTGGTGTAGGGCTGGGACGGGTCCAAATTTACTACCCGGGTACCCACTGCAAGTCTCAAGAGTTGGGAACAAAATGTCTGATTGGTAATTGTTTTACCGCAGCCCTGGCTAAAACTATTTGGAAACA
The DNA here is from genome assembly GCF_022045235.1 of Haliotis cracherodii. Taxonomy (NCBI): domain Eukaryota; kingdom Metazoa; phylum Mollusca; class Gastropoda; order Lepetellida; family Haliotidae; genus Haliotis; species Haliotis cracherodii. The sequence continues at coordinate 30,240,344 of NW_027266275.1, forward strand.
TGTATAAAAAAATTCAGGTCATGCGTTCACTGAAGTTGATTGAAGCTTCATCTTTATTCAAACATTCACAAGTCAAAAGGAGTGTGTGCATCGTCAGAAAGAATTGCGAACATTAGCGACTTGTAGTGTAACCACTGAGCTATAGTGTACAATATATCCTGTGACTAACCATGGTTCCGGGTAGTCTTGTGGGTACCCGGACCCACCCGTCCCAGCCCTAATTTGGTGTCTCCTTAAGCAAGAGATATGCCTCTCTTCATCCAGTAATAGTGTTTAAATGGGTACACGGTAGGGCGAGACTGTTAACCTTTCAGTGCCTGGTTTAGACTAACATCTAGTCTCTGAAATGAACACATCTTACATAAAAAAAACAGTTGTTCAGTTATCTTAATAAAAATATGATAAAAAGGAGCCCAGTGACTCTCTTCATTTCCTGATACTGCAGTGATCTAGACTTGCCAAACATTATAGACTTTCATGGGCTGTATTTGATATATATTTGTATCAGGGTCTGTAAGACAGACTACGCCTGGTTGTAACCCCCCGAGCAGAGACCATTAATCTGTCTCTGTCCTGTCCCAAGGGAGCCGAGAATTAAAATCGGGTATGCGCTGATCCACTGACGAGGTAATAATTTAGAGCTTTTGGCATGCTTTTGGGTTTGGATTTGGCGCATTATAGATCTGAACATTAATAAACTTAAGTTTCAGGCTTAGGTATACCAATATGTGTTCAAACGTAAAATAATTCTCTGGGATTAAAGAGAATTAAAGGACAATTTAGTTAGGGTACATTGTGTAATGATCGTTCAGTTTACATCACTGTACAAATCTAGTATATTTAGGTGTTATTTTTTATTAAAATCGGTTAATATAGTGCTTGGTTTACGGATCCGAAGCCATAAAAAAATCGATCAAGTTTGGTATTTATCTAATTTAATTTAATGTATTTTTTCATATACTTTTTCCGTTATATGTTGTGTTTAGCTTGCTGCTAATCGCTGTAATTTCCCTTTAAATGTCGCCAGTCCATAGAAATGAGAATAAAAGTAACAACCCCATAACAAAACCATTCCCCAGATCCTTCATCTATGCTGTTGGACTGTTTACCTGAAAGCATCGACTTTTTTCACGGATTAGACCTACGTACGGCCAGAGACCATAACATGTTATATGGTCTCTGGTATGCCATATGATGTCAATACGTACCCTACCAAATATATATTCATATGATGATTGACCAAAGATTTATGATTCTCAGCAAGTAAATACATCGGTCACCGTCATATTCAAGGCATTTATTTTCATAAGTGATACTTTAGATTCTAGACCAATTGTTGATATCATATGATTCACTTGTACACTCGTCGCGCTGTGTGGAAAAGTTGTTGCTGTATGGAGCTGTACGAAGGGCTCTGCGCATTGCTTATTTCTCGATGCCTATCTAGGAGACACTAAGTAGTCTCCGCACTTCTCAGAACGGAGCCTAAACCCAATCGCAAAATGGCGTCCTCCATCACAACGTGTTAGATGACTTTAGAATTGTGTAAGATTACGTTTGTGTTTGTATTAGATAACAGTACCACGCTCTCTATGCATGAAGTAAATCGGTTGTTGAACTAGGCAGTGGTGTTAGACCCGAACTTCATGTTCAAGGCTCAAAGATATGACCTCGATCTCTGAATGTGATCAGTGATGGTCGTGATGATTGAACATCAACTAACCTGCTGTTTATTTTTAATAATTTTAACTATATACTGTAGGGCTGGGACGAGTCCAAATTTACTACCCGGGTACCCAGCCCCCTATTAGCCGACCCTACCAAGGTACCCACTGTAGGTTTCAGGAGATGTCTCAAAATGTCAGAATGGGAACATTTTTAGCATAGCCCTGGCGAAACGTATTAAGATACACGTATTTAACAATCTTTTCATTCATACACTGAAGTTGAATTAAGTTATATCTTTATTCAACCATATGAAAAACAGTAGTGTAACCATAGAGTTCTATATAATTTTGGTCATTAAACAATATATCACGTGACTAATCACGGCCCTGGTCCTACTCAGTACCTACCCGACCATGGTACCCGAGTTACCCCTCCCAGACCTAATATACTGTATAACTGAAACTTGGATTTCCAACATGGGAACACTGTGTGAAGACCATTTCTGGTGTCCCAGACGTGATATTACTGGAAGGTCGCTAAAAGCGGCGTAAATCCATGCTCAACTACTTCAAGAAAGCCCATAAAATTAATGTCCGTATTCTAAAAATTAACGTTTGATTATTCTTTTTGGGATGAATCGAACTGTAACATTTTTAAGGACTATATTTCATAGATGTTATGAACTATACCATTGTATACTGCAGTATAATGCATGTTATGTAGACGATATACATATTTCTGAATCTATTATTTAACAAAACAAATCCCTGTTTATTTTCAGTTAATCAGTTGATAGGAGCTAAACAAAATGGCAAGTATGCATTTGAGATTGTCATGTTTATCTCTGAGAGTGCACACTTTGCTGAGACAGACAGAAGGATTGTCAAGCAAACTTGGTGTTGGCAAGAACTTGTTGTGTAGAGAGCTGCATGCAGGTCAACAACTTCACAGCAGTGAGGAATTTGGTCCGGAAGGAGATCTCCAGAGGAATGAAAACTTTGTACAAACATTTAAGTCGAGACGAAGAAGGACACATAAGTTTTCAGAAGTTCATAATAGAGTTTTCACAAACAAAGACAAAGAAAATGAGAGAAAATATTTTGAGCAAGATGTAATGTCAGTTGACTCTGATACGTTTGGTCAGTTAGGAAAGGTGGAAAGTTTTGTAAAGTCAAGGAGGCCTGTTCAGGACATGGAGCAGTCTTTGGGGGCTCGTCTTAAGGAACCAACACACTTTAGTCCAGTAGAAAAGAAGAGAGTTCAGAAGAGTTGGAACACGAAAGAAAGGGACACGTTTGGTACTTTGGCTGATGAAGAGAGAAGCTTATGGAAAGAGTCCCTCACATCCGAGGTTGGATCACATAATGAACGGTAATGGTTGGTTGTTGATTGGTTTGTTGTTTAACGCTGCACGCAGCAATATTCCAGCTACATGATGGGGGTCTGTAAATAACCGAGTCTGGACCAGACAATCCAGTGATTAATATCATGAGCATTGATCCACGTAATTGGGATCGATGACATGTATCATCAACCAAGTCAGCGAGCCTGACCATCCGATCCATCCTGTTAGTCGCCTTTTACGACAAGCATAGTCGCCTTTTATGTCAAGTACGGGTTGCTGAAGACCTATTCCACCCCGGAATCTTCATGGGTCCAAGGGAATAATAACCACAATCATGTTTACTGGGTACTTATGCTTAAGCAATTTATACATTTTATGGAATTATGCTTTTTCTGAAGCACATGTTAGAAATTACTTTCCTGTCATGCAAACTTTGGAGAACCCACAAATCAGAGCAAGGCTCGGGCACAGTTAAGGGAGATAACTCTGTAAACCCATGGTGGTACCTTGGTCTTGTTACCTGTTCCCCTCCAGGAATAGTAAATAACTTTGTAACACATGAAGACGATTGACCAGATGACTCTATTTATCAGTTTTCAAGATGATCTGGATGAGGAAGGGAAGAGTCACATTCGCTTGTCTGCTGGCAACAGACGCCACAGCCAGGACTGGTATGGAAGGAAGATAGAGAAGTTTGGCAAGGCAGGACAGGTAAGGTATTTGACATATCATGGTAGACTGATTTAACGCCTGGAGAGGTGAAGGTCGGTGTCATTCCAGAGAACAGAGACTTGTCAGCCTGAGTCAGTATACTGTGTCTGAATGGGTGTCCATGTTAAATTTCACATTGGCTTGAGGGTGACTTGGATTGTGCAAGTTTGATTCAAGTTGTTCAGAAACTATTTTGTCCGTCTGCCATCTTATTTTTAATGCAGATCTTTAATTTCTGATAGGTGATTGTTACCCTATTTACGCTGATAATATCTATGCATGAAATCATTTTTGCTCTATTTGATTTTCAAAGATTGAAAAGAAAAATTATGAATTTTCTGATTTGCTGAATTGCAGTAATTGAAGAATTATGATTGTGGTACTTTATTTGCCTTAAGGGTTTAGATATGATAAACATATTAAGGATGAGGAATGACAATTCTTTTCATGCTTATGTTTAGCTTTGAATTGAGTGTAGAGATGACTTATTTCGACATCAACATTTCTGTTTTGTGTTGTTCAGATTAAAGAGGCTGTAACTGTCTTGGAAGAATGGATGCTGCAGAACGACCGAGTGATGCCAACAGCATATACATTCACAGTTCTCATCGGGGTGCTCGGGAGGGTGGGATATACCAAGAAGGCGTTCCAGCTCTTCAACAAGGTAAACTAGAATCTGTCTAAACTGGTCTTTTTTGGGACTGAAAGTTTAGTGTGGTTTAGAAAGAAGTGTTTAACACCTCTTCTAACACTATTCCAGTTATATCATGGTGTGTCAGCTCCATGTGGGATGAAAGTCCCAGGTGATGCAGGTGTCAGACATTTATCACATTGCTGAAACCCATTTGCTGACAAACCCATTTGCTGACAAACCTTGATACTTTGAAAGCAGTTTTGATTGTATTATCCTAAAATAATATTGTTAATGACATGTTTAGGTTTTAGGAGCCGAGGAATGGCGATAAAGATACTGCTTCTGTATTTGCAAGTACTTGGAACCGTCTCTTGCTTTAGTGTTTTACTTGTAAATAGTCCATGTTCCAGTAAATTGAACCCTTTTGTCCAAAAAAATGAATGTACCAGTATTTCTAAGTGCTGCCGTTCCAGTAAACGGAAACACTAAAGTTAGGCAAGTGATAACTGCATTGTGCAATCAGATTTAGCGCAGTGTTTTTGTAATCGTCCGTAAGGTAAGGATAGCCTGATTAATTATTAAGGGATTGCAAATCTTCGTAAGGCTAAAAAATATCAGGCACTGCACGCATCATCATAAAGTTCGCCACACGCTTCATTTTTAATTTTTAAATTTAAAAAAAAAAAATCCTTTAATATTCCAGAACCAACAGTAGTCAAATACTGTATTGCAGTATTTTACCCATCAAGGAATATATTTATGTAGGGAGGCCCTTTCCCAGGTTGATTATTCTTTGTTTATTTGGTTACATATTATTATGAAAAAACTCCGCCCGGAAGCACTTTTTTTAAAAAACCATTGCCTGAGAACCATTTCTTATATTTTTTAAAGCCTAAATATAACCTTTTTGCTATGTGAATCATGTCAGACAGAGTCATCCATACCTGTTATCTGATACATATGATCCTGTCCTCACATTTATTTTCAGATGAAAAAAATGGGCCTGCAACCAGTAGATCTGACATACACATCCCTGTTCAATGCCTGTGCCAACTCCCCCTGGTCCGAAGACGGTTTGTCAAGGGCAGACAACTTGAGACATCTCATGCAAGGCAAGGATTATGAACCCAACCAGATCACATACCAAGCCATGATCAAATGTTACGCCCTGCAAGGAGATATCCAGACTGCCTTTCTTCTGATGGATGAGCTGACAGCAAAGTTCCGACCAACTGCCGAGACTTTCAGCTTCCTGTTGATGGCTTGTATCTCAGACAGGAAGGCAGGATTTAAGTTTACGCTGAAGGTGATCATTGTATATTCACGTCTCTTATTATGATTATTCAGAGAAAAGTTGGTTGGTTGGTTTGTTGTTTAACGCCGCACTCAGCATTATTCCAGCTATATGACGGCGGTCTGTAAATAATGGAGTCTGGACCAGACAAACCAGTGATTGATTAGCTGAGCATCGATCCACGCAATTGGGATCGATGACATGTATCAATCAAGTCAGAGAAATGAAGTTGCTTTTCTAACAGTGAATTACAAGTGGCATTGATTTACCTTGGTATATTTTCGTTGCCTTTTCTTCTTTACTTTGATGAGTCTCATGATAATATTTTAGTATAGGTCACCAGCTTGTGGTAATAGCTGACTCAATGATCCTGTGTTCTCTCTGCCTGGTTGATTGTCAGCATCAGTGGTTAAAGTGTTCGCTCGTCACGCCAAACACCCGGGTTTGATTCCCGACATGAGTACAATGTTTGAAGCTCATTTCTGGTGTCCCCTGCCGTGATATTGCTGGAATATTGCTAAAATCGGAGTAAAACCATACTCACTCACTCACTCACTCATGCACTCGACCACTAGTTTGCCTGGATCCTGCTCCATTATTTGCTGGTGGCAGTTATGTAGAGGGGAATATTACTGACTGCAGTATTATCCCTCACTCAAGATGTTGGTATATTGGGGTTAGCGTCAACTCTGCCCTATGTGTCCTACAAAAGGAGCCTATTTGTCCTACAAGGGGAGCCTATTTGTCCTACACAAAGGGAGCCTATTTGTTCTACAAAGGGAGCCTATTTGTCCTATAAAGGGAGTCTATTTGGCAGCCTGTAAGTAATATACCAAAGAAATCAGTGATTGATATTATAAGCTATGTCTCAAAGTCTAGCAGACTACTTATTCCTGATTGGCTGATAAGAGAGAGGGTGGAGCTTGGGTTGTATTATTGCGCTGAATGATGACGTGGATTCCGTATTGTTGTCTACGCTGTTTTTGTGGTAATGATTAGATGAGTAGTCTGTGAAGTTGTTATGAGGATTTACACAGTGTGCACACCGGTTTTACATTTATACCTCCATGAATACAAAAATATTGAGGTCAATTCTTAAGTAAATGCTTGTGTAAGAGTATCTAGCCATGCAGCTGCTGATGATTGCATCTGATTGTGTGTCAGGTGTGGCGTTTGATGAAGCAGTTTAAAGTGAGCCCGGACCTGCCTCTGTACAACTTGCTGCTGAGAAGCGTGCGTGACTGCGGTGCGGGAGACAATGACTTCTCCAATCTGCTTCTCCCGGGTCAACAGGAAGGTGACAAACTCACACCAAAATCACCTGAGATGTTGAGCCAGAACAGTTCAAAGTTTGTGACATCTGGTAAACATGAAGTCATTGGCCGTGTCAGTGATGAGGCAAGGTCAGTTCAAGGACACGGGAACGGGAATGTTTCTGACATAGAACAAAATGCCCATGACTCTGGAGATTGTGAACCTAACATCCATCAGCTTGAGAGACACTCCCATGACTCTGGACATTGTGAACCTAACATCCATCAGCTTGAGAGACTCTCCCTTGACTCTGGAAATTGTGAACCTAACATCCATCAGCTTGAGAGACTCTCACTTGTTTCAACCAATGCTCAGTGGTGGGAAGTGCCTGCGGATTATGCCAGTTCTGACATCTCACGTCTCAAATTGGCTGAGATACCAAATCTGTTAAGAGCTGACTGTAAACTGGACCAAGTGATCTCCATTAGAGAGTTAAAGTATCCAGACGAGAGACTGGCTGTGATTGGTGGAATGCATGGCATCCTGGATGCCATGGCAACAGATGGTGTCCAACCCGATGTTCGGACATTCACCCAGCTGATAGAAGTGGCCCCTCCCACGGCCGATGCGGAGATGGCCCTCCTGCAACGGATGGAGGACCTGGGGGTGAGGCCAGACATAGCCCTGTACAACTCACTGATTCGCAAGAGATGCTTCAGGAGAGATGCAGAAGGTGCCAGGGTGAGTGGTCCCACAGCTTCATCGTATTAAATGTTCATCATCAGGGCATCATCAGTTCTTCTCAGGTCTGTATACACTACATTCCCCCATCACCTCTGAATATATAGGACTGCTGTTGCAGTATGGTAGCTATTTGTAACCATGGTTACCAACGAATCAAACAGTGCTGGAGGAAACCAGTGAGAGTTCATATCAACCAGTGTGCAACGTGTCATAGTGTTGTGGCAGTCGTCTCTGTACATTGCTTCAATAACAGGCAGTGGTAGGCTTTGCACAAAGTTCATGCACATAGTAGGGTTCATTTGACCTTCTGGACCCTCTTGCACAAAGCGATCTTAGCGCTAAGATGATCATAACTCCCATACATTAACATAGGCTTACAATAGTCGTAGCGCTAAGATCGCTTTGTGCAAGTGGGCCCTGGTCTTGTTTCATTAGCCTATTGAACATAGAGCATTACTACCATACAACAGAGCAGCTGTGTGTATTCATGGGTGATGAAGGAATGTACTGTATTCAACCCTGTGTAGACGACCCCCCTTGAGAGCCCCCTAATTTGAGGTACGAAAAACTCGCCTTATACACAGCGATACGGTAACCTGTAGTTATCTGAAGTGTTGAAATCTATAAAACAGCCGTTATTTTTAGGCATGTCAACAGATAACATCCACTTGTGGTGTCTTATAAACACCAAAAATTGCTGTGTTATTCGCACCAAATAATTGTTTGTTACCATTGCCTATCTTGTCACACTTTTAACCATATCTTACCAAAATTGAAATTTTAAAACTCTTGTTTCATATTGAAAACAAGGATTTCTACACATATTTATGTTTTAATGATTTAAATAAATTTAACATCTTACACAACCAAAGGTTAAGAACACTGATCTGATTTTCAAACTGGCAGCCATGTTGTAAATGTTTTTGTAAATAATATAACAATTTATATAAATATAAGAGTTATATCTTACTGTTTAGAATCACAATATGTATCAGTGATTTCCTTTCGATTTGCAATCTGTGCTTTGTTTCTTAGTTTATGCTTGTTTCCTCTGACAGAATGTACTAGAGCTGACGATGGCGTCTGGACTCCAGCCAGACATGATGACGTTCGGAACTTTGGCAATGACATGTCGCTTCAAGAGAGATGGCATGCAGTTCCTCAAAGACATGGAGGTGGGTCGTCTTTCATTTGTATATCTTTAATTGTCTTAAAGGCATTATTACTCCGTTTTCTTAATCATCCTGAACTGATTCACCAAGCTTGTTTTGAGTCTGGTTCGAATGACAATGAAAATAGCCTTCCAATCAAATTACATTATTGAAATAAGAAGCGTTATAACCATTATTTGACTCACCTTGTTGCTCCCCCAACCCCTCACCCTGATATTCAGGAAAACATCTTTAAGACAAAAATATATCAAGGACTGCAAGTTTTAACGTGCATCTCTGTCCAGCACTCTTTAAGAAGAGTCATTCTGGTTGGCTTTTGACCCTAAGCTCAAGTTTCATTAGATAAAATATGAACATCTACTTAGAGAAATTACCTAAATAAAACTTTGAAAAAAGTTAATGCTGCCATTTGAGAATTGTCCAAAGATCCCCATACTAATAATGTTCATCCTTACTTAAGAAAAAAAATATATTTAAGAACAAAAAAACTATTTGCATGTGGCGTAATTCTACTTGTTTATGACAGCATTATGGTCTATCACCAAACATCGAGGTTTTGGGGACACTGGCATATGCAAGTCGCCTGGACTTTGGTTACAAGTTTGCCATCTTGAGAGAAGTGGAGAAACGTGACCTCAGCCCTAATGACAAGTTTGTGGAGGTCGTGGAGCGCAGCATTGCTCAGGCCAAACAAAGAATTGTCCAAGTGGTACGTAAACTCCTAATTACCCTCTTCGTGTGGAGCCACGCAATGTAAAACATTCTATTGTTTGTCATCTTCCTGAAGCAAGTGAGTTAACTGACTATAAAAGTCCAGTTTCCTCCCTTGCCGAACTAGGCTGGTATTATGGAGTTACATTTTGGCTGGACTAACGAGTCTATGCATAGTCCGATCAAAATCGCGCACGGAAATCGAAATCCGGTTTTTTAAAGTGTCATGCAGATTTCGGTTGACTGCAGGATTTGCAAAGCATATGCACCGCTAACTCGTTGTCAACAGATATTTTCTAAATCTTTTCATGTTTTTAATCAAGGTGCTCACATGATTTGATGCACTTCGCGTTGTAAGACTCGTTTTATCACAATATAGATCTTCATTATCGATCAGACCGTCTTGACTGGGCGCCACCGTTTTGTTTGAAGCATATGCAAGTGATACAAGAGGTTGAATCTGATTGGTCAATAGGAGAGGCATAGAAAGGACATAACTTGTGATAGCCACTGGTGGCGCTACGATTGAGCCCAGGAATTCCAGCCTAGTTCGGCAAGGGTGGAAACTGGACTTTTAGAGTCAGTTAACTCTCTTGCCTCGGGAAGATGTTGTTTGTTTGTTTGTTTGTTACTTGTTACTTGTTTAACATCGCACTTCCAGCTATATGATAGCGGTCTGGAAATAATCAAGCACCAATATACGCAATTGGGATATGATGACATGACCTAACCCCCCAACCACGTTAGTCACCTCTTAAGACAATCATAGTCGCCACTTTCGACAAACATGGGTTGCTGGAGATCTATTTTAACCCTGATTTTTATGGTTGGTAAAACATTCAAACACTAACTACACTTCAAATTTGCTGTATGTATTAATGAGTCAAGTGAAATATAGACAATGATGTGCCCTGTAAAACATTCTTGGGCACATCATCATCAATACTTCACTTAACTCATAAATGCATACGTCTGCTTTGAAGTGTATTTGCTATTTCAACCAACCAATGAAGCCTCGACTTCAGCGAGTGCTCAGATCACATTTGCAATCTTTCTGGTGCATCATGTACCACAGCCTTACAGCCACCTATGCTACACATTGCTTCAATATCAGGCAGCAATGCAGTTTGCACAAAGTTTATCATGTACCGGGTAGGTCTTCATTGAATTTCATGAGTTATACAAGGCCTACTTTCATTGCTGGACTATCAATGGACGTGTTTCACCACTACACCACATATTGGCTGTATGTATTCAGGGCTGATGTATGTATACAAGCCCATTAAGTAACGATGAAGGCATTTTAGTGGTTGGTTGGTTGGTTGGTTGTTTAACGTCGCGCTCAGCAATATTCCAGCTATATGACAGCGGTCTGTGAATAATGGAGTCTGGACCAGACAATCCAGTAATTAATATCATGAGCATCAATTCACGTAATTGGGATTGATGACATCCATCAACAAAGTCAGATCCCGTTAGTTGCCTCTTACGATAAGCATAGTCTCCTTTTACGGCAAGCAAGGCTGCTGAAGACCTATTCTACCCCGGATCCTTTAGTGGGTTAATATAAGTTGTAGCAGGATCACGAGGGGTACATGGGGTTTTATGCGTCCCGTGTTAGGATTTATACCATGAGCTGGAGGACTTGCTACAACTCATTTATCTTACCAATTTATAATGCTGCAATTATCTGCTTAATTCCAACCCAAACACTAATTTCTTCCAGGAGAAAGGCCTCACCACAGATAACTTCCTTTCCTCACAGTACTTCCAGACAACATTTATGAAGTTTCTGGACTACTATGAAACATGGCTGAGGAAGACGAGGCCCCACCAAGAGCCGCACCCATGGAATGAGTTCAGAAAAAAAGTTGAAAAAAGTTATGTGTCCGAAGCCAGAAACTGACAGGTGTTCATGATGATAAATACTTGAAGACAGTTGCAGTGCAATAACCATTTGGTTTTCACCATTAATTTATGAAACTGAATTTTTCACCTTGAATTTGGAATATATGTTCATGTCTGCATGTATATTTAGTCAGAGAAATAAAATAGAACTACAATCATGACAATAAATTGTTTTGTTCAGTATATTACAGTTTTTTTGTTTTGTTTGTTGTTTAACGCCGCACTCAGCAATATTCCAGGTACATGATGGCGGTCTGTAAATAATCGAGTCTGGACCAGACAATCCAGTGATCGACATCACGCACATTGATCCACGCAATTGGGATACATTAACATTAGAATAACTTGTGAGTAAATACTCAATGGCTCTAAAACTATCTGGATCCCCGCAAGGTTTAGCTGCTCTTGCTTTATAACACTGACAGAAAGGGACCATTACAATTTGTTTGTAATAATGTGTCTTGTCATGCAATCGGCAAAGATCTGCTATTGCCATATGAGAGGCTATCATGTGTATTGTGTGGTGTGTTTTACTGCATATAACACAGACACATGTTCGTTATCTGGCTCTTTAATGAATGCAAAAGCATTATAAATTAGCTCCCAATGTACAGAATCAAGAAGGATCTTGAAAGTGAAACAGTATGGACAAGATTATGCAAGCTGGAATGTCCTCTATTTACAGATGTCATGACATATTTACAACATGTACAACCAGTGACACAACACAAAACCCAACATGAATATCAAAACCCCACTTGCACAGATACAGAAAATAGGTGGTCCGACAGGTACCACAAACAGGTGGTCCTACACACGACTGTTTGTATCCTGACAGGTCATGGATACGTCACAGAAGTACCCACGCTTTCCGTGGTGTACCTGTCAATATCCTCCAACTATGGTCGCCCAAAACTAGTGACAATGACTAGGGATGGGTCTTGGAGGTTTAAAGTGTAAAACAATATTTTTCAATGCACAAAGCTGTGTTGTGATATATATCAAAATATATTGTATAATTCTAAATTTTAAATTAAGAAGCAATCTGATACATTAAGGTATGAATTGAAGTTCATAAATGGAACAAAACAAGATGCTGGTGCAACATAATAACTCATTCAATAAATATGCAGCCATCTTGGGGCCCTGGATGCTCGCTCCTAGGCAACGAAGGCATTTGGCAAGTATATAACATTAAACACCTGATAAAAATCCAAATTTGAAATCACCTGATTTATCGAGCATGAAAAAAATGATATTTTGACATGTATCGTGGAAAGAATGAACCTCAATTTACCGATGTACTGGTCACCCCTCACACCCTTAATAATGACGGATACAACAAGGAAGTGTGGCTTTAAAAGATTTCTACACCACTTTCGGTCAAGTTAATCCCGATTAAATTATTTAGGACACCAACACGTTCAGACACTGTCAGACTTGTGTCTTTGTTTGCAATACTTCCCTACACGGCAATACACCTACACTGTTAACGAAGGAAGCCAAGGCAACAGTACCAGAAGTGGGGTGTAATACATGACACCCAATCAATCTTCACATACAATCTCTGCAACATTTATTCCATCACAATTTAATGTCATGTTCATCATGATTATCAGTGTCTTGTGTCTACCTTGTTCCTTAATTGGATGCGTGTTTGAAATCATTTTAAAACCCAACAAGACAGTCAGGCAGGTTACCCATAAGTGTTGCCTGCCCATCTTCAAAGTTGCCTGCCCGTAGTCAGACATTATGAATATTGAAAAATCACAAAAAATAAGAGACAAATCACGTCTTGATTCATTTGAAACAATGCAATCAATCACTTGAGAATCTGTACAAGAAGTATTAGATATAAATATACATCATAAAACTGAATATGGAAGTAGTCATAATTGCATCTACAAGACAGAAGGAGGAACATTTCATGCAGCCCAACAGAAAAGTTACCAGCCATGGGCAGGCAGCCAGGCAGTTATTTCGGACACTGATTGGACACTGATTGTTCCACACAGCATGTTGCAGGACTGGTTGTTGGCAGAGTAAAACACCAGCGTTTGCAGCATTTGTTCATCACAGATGGGAGATAGTTCTTGACATTTAGATTAGCAGTAGATGTGTTATTCAATCATTCATTAACAATTTACCAATTCACAAAATATTTCCCAACAAAAAAACATGGCAGTACATACATAGTACTTAAAAGAAGTTAAAGAACAATCTTATTTTTATATGATATAGTTAATCTGTCATGTGGAGTGTTCTCTGATTTCTTTTGAGTAGTATATTCTGTATGCAAACAAACATGGATAGATGATGATGGTACAATCAAGTTGAGCTGGAACAAGATTTCTTCAGACATCATTACCAATTTGGATTTCGGAATATGTCCACTACATGATTTTTTAACACACTTGTTGCCCATTGCCACAGTATCATGACTGCCCATCAGTGATAGAACTGTCAAATTCCCACGATATTCTCTTGCGGACGTCTTCACTTCTGTTCTCCTGATGACTCTGCAGGCTTTGTGGCTGTTGATAACATCTGAAATACACGTGTATTGCAATATTAACTGTTTCTGTTAGTTCCCCTTGTTACATGGATTGATGAGTGAGACCGCACCTGTGGTCTAGTGGATAGAGCGTCTAGGTTGCTGTCACATCATTACTACAGCATTGCCGTCACATCATTACTACAGCATTGTCATGACAACACGTGTCATGGTACCGAGAGTAAATAACTTGGTGATTAAACATCATGATTACAGTATGGGTAGTGAGTCATGCTGTTACACACTTTAACATGTGACACAGACCAGCAATGTTTATATTTACAGTTACCATGGTTACACATTAATCTCTTATGAGTGATTTGGGTTTAACATTGCTTTTAACAGTATTCCAGTTATATCATGGTGTAACATGTGAGGAAAGCCCAAAGTGATGCAGGTATCAGGAATTTACCACTTTAGTGAAATCCACAAGCATGGGTATGGTACTGACAAACCTAGAAACACAATGGGGTCGAACCAGTATTCGAACCTACGGTCATCAGCTTTCATCAGGTGTCTGGTGTGACCAAGTGACATAACTCTGCAGTGTGTCGACTGGGCCACCCATGCCTCTTATGAGTGAGTGAATGTAATTTAAGCATTTGTTTAAGGAGGAAATTTGACAGTTTACATTTAGACAAACAAAATTAATGGCAATAATGTACTGCTGTCCATGGTTTTGGGTGTGACACACAATCAGTCATGACACACATTGTTACAACGATCCAAGCTCTTGTAACCATGGTAACAAGCATGAGGTACATGGATTTACCAGTACTCTGCCCTGGCACCACCTTAACACACCTTTATGACCAGCATTTGTGTGTACTCATCATTGATTAAATTTGACAATTCACATTTAGACAAACAAAATCAATGGCAATAATGTACTGCTGTCCATGGTTTTGGGTGTGACACACAATCAGTCATGACACATATTGTTACAACGATCCCAGCTCTTGTAACCATGGTAACAAGCATGAGGTACAGGGATTTACCAGTGCTCTGCCCTGGCAACACCTTAACACACCTTTATAACCAGCATTGTGCGTACTCATCATTGCTCATAGGCCACCCTGCAAAACCATCTTGTCTACAGGGTTATGGTGTGGACAATTAATACAATGAATTCAGACAGTGGTTAGACTTCAGAAAACAGCAGTTAAATCTCCAGCAAACCCAAATATTGATTACTTACAGATCTAAACAGTTGAGCACCAAGGAAGTTTGATGCCACAGAGGACAGCTTCTTCTTGGCTCCAAGTTTACATCTGATGTATCCATAAAGGTTGGCTCCATTCATGATGATTCCCACTATCACAACCATCTAAAAACAAACAAACATGTCAGACAATTCATTCTAGTTGCCTCTTTTAACTAGCTGGACAATGGGGTACTATAGGTCTTTCCTTGGAGAATCTCCACAGGAAACAAAAGGGCTTCATCAATCGACCGAGTTAGAATGATTCCAATTTGAACCATATTTCAGTTATATATCATGGCAAGGCATCTTCATGTGTGAGTAATGCTAAAAGGGACTGGTTACATTTTCTGCTGGAACCAAACTTGGGTATGATGTAAGAGAACAAAGATGATAATAAGGGTAACACCTGGGCTCAAAAATCTTCATCATCATATCCTGGCACAGCCAAGGGACTCAACTCTGCACAGTGTACTGCAGTGCCTTACACTAGTGTGTCACCCATCCCAAAAGTGATTACAGATGTAGTTGCCAAAAACACTACTAAATACTATCTATGATTACTATTATACTGTGATCATGGTGATTACTATCACTGTATCAGCCACTCTTGTGTGTTAAATTCTCACATCTGACTTGACATTTTAATTCATTATTTCTAAATATTTTACAATCTTACTACTTTTCATTTTTTAGAATAATATACAGAAAGCTAATACACAATACGGAAATGAACATTTTTTCCAGTTGAACTTATTTCCACAAGGTAATTTTCAATAACACTGACAAACACACAATACTTACAATCCATTTGAGGTTAAAGGTGAATATTGTGCCAAAGAAAAGGATCATCCAAATAACTTCGCTGATAACTAGAGACAGCCAGAAGAGCCTGGACTCGACTGCAGACACCTTGCTGCCACCTTTGTCCTGAAATGTGAACAGTCTGGGTGTTACCATCACCAGTACTTCATGGGCTTGTGTACACCATTTCCTCCCTCATCTGTCAATACTTACTAACATAGGACTGCTTTGTGCTGTAGTCGCTAGCTTCTACAAACGAATCAGCAAAGGTCTGGTTCCAGCAAAAGGGAAGCCAGTGAGTATTTCTTGCATAATATGTTCGTACACTATCTGTGAGTGTCATACCTAAATATCCTATTTTGCAGTTTGCATGGTCACCAGTCATATTTAACACACGGTCTGTGGTACCTTAATCGGGCTATAAATGTACTGCTTGATCAGATGAGGATGCTTCCCAGGACAACATCTGACAGAGCAGTTTATTTTACACAAGGCCGGTGTCTTCAACCTGAGAAATGCATGGGTTTTTTTAATGAATAGTCCACTTCTATTTCTCTAATCTAGTCTCTAGTTTGTAACCCGTCCTGCTTGAACAAGACACAAATGTTTACTATGTTTACTTTTTCTGCCCATTTGGACTTGTGTTAACCTAACTTCACTAGTCATCAGAGTTTGTGCCTTGTCCTAGTGTTGAACAAGACAAAAATGTTGACTATGTTTACAGTTTCCGTCAGTTTTATTCAATTCCAGTCTGAAACAAAATTGAAGCACTGAGAACTGGTTGAGAATTATAGCCCTGAAATGGTACTACTAATAGTCAATGAGGACTACCATTATTAGATTTTTCTTGTCCCTTTAGTAGTCTCAGGCTAATGGACTAGCATGGATTTTGAAGGCTGGATACTTGGTGGGATGACCGAACATTGGTACATTACAAATGTCAACTGACCTTCCGAGATTCATATATCCAGTGACTTTTCCCATCATCATCAACATAATTCCACCATCTTAGGCCAACTAGGAGTCTGCCTGAAAGAGGAATAGCATGCATGGTAAAGAAAAACAGATGACATTCAGGCTTAATCTATTGTATGTGCAGCATGTTCAAGTGGATTTTTAACCATGTTAACAGCTTATGCTGAAGATGATTTAAAAGGCACATTATACAGAATGATACAAATAGTACTGGTGAGGGAACTTTAAAACACATCTGTCACATCATTCTATTGTTTGAGGTCTCCATTACATTTCAGGAATAGACAGTTGGTTGCGTACTCTGTAGCTGTTGCATGTGCACCAAGTTCTGTCGATGGATGATCTTTACAATGCATGGTACATGGCTCTTTAGAATATTTTGTCAAGGTGTAAGAGTAGGGATGTGTTTTAAGTAGGGGAATCTTCTCATAACTCTCCATTCCTTTAAGTATTGGGCCTTCGCTCCATTATTTTTATGGAAAGCAGAAATGATTTGACATTCACCTCCACTGAAAAAGTAAGGCCAAATAAAATAATGTGTTTCCATTTTCTACAAGACCCTGTTCATGATCATACTTGTTTGTTGTTTAATGCTGCACTCAACAACATTGCAGCTACATGGAGGAAGCCTGTACATAATCAAGTCTGACCAGACACATCAGTGATTGATATTACAAGCAACGTCCAACATTGTCAGAGTACAATGACACGCAAGACAACAAGTCGCCAAGTCTTATGACCAGCATTTAGTTGTGTCTTATGACCAGCATTTAGTTGTGTCTTATGACCAGCATAGGTTGCAGGGGACCTATTCTAACCTGAAATCCCCACAGGGAGATACTACAATGAATACGTCAGAGCTACCTGTAATGTTTTTCACTGTCCAGAAGTCCATTGAGAGGAGAATGACAATGACGACAAAGTTTGTGATGAAACTGGTACTGAACAGTCCACAAAGCAGGTAAGCAACAATAGCACTGCCACGGAATATCATGTGGAAGAACACTGCCACTGGATGTCTGTAAAACATGACCATGACAATGACAAAACATACAATAAATACATCTGCAGTGAGTTGGCTTTCTGAATTCAGGAAACATAATAATAGACTCCAAACAAATATATGCCTAAATAGTGTCTAAATGTACTTTACTCTCATATATGGCTGACAGTGAAAGTGACAGCTATTTTATAAACCAACATGAACTGATGAAGTGGGCACACTCAAAATAGACCAAGCAAGCCTTGCAAGGTTCAGCTCTGCACCTCACATCACCATTGTCATTATTAAAATGACGTTAAAGTTGGATATACATGCTAATGAAAATCTGATCATAGCTCACTTCAACTTTTTTCTTCGATCCAGTTCATCCTCTTCACCGAAATTCAGTGGAACTTCTGTTTCCTCCATAATAACCTATATAAATAATCAGAAAAGCAATTAAATCACCACTAAAATTTCTGAATAGCATGACTTTTACTGGATACCTCAGAAAATTCATCCTTGATTTTCCAGTATATGACATCTCCATTCTATTATGATTCGGTAATCTTTCCGAGACATTATGTGGGAAGATTTCCAGGAAAAAGTTTCAAATCCATCATGTCCATGTAACCACGTTTTTCCAAACATTCAGCATTCACAACACTCACAAGACTGCAATGTCACATCTGCTTGACAATGACTTGGTTTCCTGCTTCATAATTTTGGAGAACAAGATGTCTTTCATGACAACATTGTTTATTCATGACTCAGTATTTATCACGAAAGTAAGGCAATTTATTTAGGAGTAATGTAGG
This sequence comes from Haliotis cracherodii, assembly GCF_022045235.1. Classification (NCBI taxonomy): domain Eukaryota; kingdom Metazoa; phylum Mollusca; class Gastropoda; order Lepetellida; family Haliotidae; genus Haliotis; species Haliotis cracherodii. The sequence continues at coordinate 30,259,119 of NW_027266275.1, forward strand.
ACTGGAGAAGAAATATAGCGCGCGGAATAAAAGTGCACGAAAACTGGGGTTCTCTTTCGCCGCCATTCACAAGTCAAAACAATCGTGAATGTTTATTTCACGATTTAAAGACAACTAACATATGATACAACGACCTTTTACTACATGTTTCGGTTAAAATGGAAGAACGTCTATAAGATACAATAAAAGAATATCAGCGGTTACTTACAGAGCTTGAATCTGTCATTGTAAACCGTGAACGTCACACCGGAAGTGAGCACCTCAAAGCGGAAGTAGAACTTATCGAAATACCACAAACGAATATATAGCTTATATGTATTCTTCTAGATGTTATAAAATATCCAAAATCATAATCATATAATAGTTTCCATGCTATGGCGAAATACAGTAATTCGGATGTTAGTCAGAGTTGCAAACAAATAGATAAACTTCTTTTTCTAGTCGATTTGGTTTTCGTATCTAGTACGAATCGTGTTTTGAGTGGGAAACCCCCCTTCCCACGTGACATGGTTGTATCGTACGTCCAATATTGTGTCTCACTGGGTGATACACACATCAAGAATGCCTGATCGATCCTTCGTTATTCAAAGCGCTTTCGTTTTTGGAGCGACGCTGACAATAGGAGTGTTAACAGAGATTATCTATCAAGGTTTGACATGGTGGAGAACACGAAGGAAAGAAAAGAACCAATTTTCAAAAGTTTTATTCTTCCCTGACAGAGAAGTAGCTTGTAAGGCTCACTTTCAAACAAGAGAAGGCTGTAGTCATGTAAACTGCAGATATTCCCACAAAGACACATCACTCAGTGAACTCTACAAGCACCTTGGCAGGGCAGAACACAGTCTAGATGTGTGTGTGTTTGTGATATGTTGTCAGGATCTGGCAGACATACTGATTCAGCTGCACAAGCAAGGGAAGGTGGTCAGGATTATCACTGATGATGAACAGGTGGAAATGGCGGGTTCACAAATATGGCGATTCAGGAAAGAAGGTGTGCATCCAACAGTTTCATAGACATTTATCAACGTTATCCATTTCATATATCAGCATGATCGGGTGCCCAGTCGTCTAAGGCGCCGCTATCCGCTATGCAGAGTTTCGTCCCTTGGGCATGCTAGAAACCTATGATTGTTGGTTCGAATCCCAGTTTTAGGTTTGTCAGCACCATACTCGTGCTCCTGGGTTTCACCAAAGTGGTAAACGTCCGAGACCTGCATCACTTTGGGCTTTCCTCCCACATTAAGCTGACACACCGTGATATAACTGGAATACTGTGAGAAGCGGCGTTAAACCCAACTCACTCACGATCAGCATGATCATAGAATGCCAGACCCAATGATTTAAAGTGTCAGGCTCAGACATTTCAGTGAGTGAGTTGGGTTTAATGCCGCTTTTAACAGTATTCCAGTTATATCGTGGTGTGTCAGCTTAAAGGGGCACTGATCTAACGCAATTCCCCGGGACTGGTTGTTGCCTTTGTTATTGTTTTTCCCCAGTGAGTACCCGGATGTATAGCAGAAATCTAGACTAGTTCGCGACCTCTGCTGCGCCATTCGTAAGCGCATTAGTCACTTTTATTGTTAGTAATAAGGGCGTATGGTCAAATTGATCAACAAAATGAAATAGCATCGGTAATGGTGACGAAGTCACTTGCTTGGTAATTTTGCGATTTTCGTTCACACTATTTTGACTTGCAACACAAAGTAAATATTTCACCCGAGCATTGCTTTTTTTATAGTGTGTATATTTTTTTTACTGTCAAATGTGTAACACATTTATTAAACGTCTAAATATTCAGTTATTTTACAAAGTGACTGAAAAACATTTCTATCTGTATTATCATGATAACAAATTCCAAACATTTTGATGTTTAATGTCATCACCAAGAGACTGAAAATGTTACGTTGAAAAGCTGCTAATCCTACATAATAATCTGTTGTGATGTTTGTAGGCCTTTTTGATCGTCTTAATCAATCTGGACAGATTTTTTAGTCGAAATGACTGAAATATTTACACATTTTATAAATTGCCTGAGAGAATCACATTTTACAAATTGACAGTAATATATACACGCTTACAAAGGAAAAGACCTGTGAAAATAACGTCTATCGCGCATTGAAGAATTTCCCAACCAAGACGTAGAGAAACAAGAACGAATCGGTTCAAAAGAAGGAAAACAAAATGCAAATATCATAATCACAACCTACCAAATTTATGTGTATAAATTTTAGGCAGCTTCCTTGTTCGAGGAATGTATCCATGAATATCCACACAAAGGAACAATATCCCACTCGTCTGCAGCTTTACAAAGAAACTTATTCGATGTCACGTGTCTCACTAACAATCAAATATTTTAAAAGATATATATCGTTTCGGGATATTATAACCCGTGTTCGTTTCTCAACTGATCACTTGGATTGTTTCAGGTGTTTTACATAGGTGTCACGTCTCAATGGTCGGCTGAGAAAGCCCACGTGACAACTATTTTCATAACGTCCACGGTTCCTAAAAAATGCATTGAGTGATAGATAACAATGATCAATCAATCAACGTATTATCAGTTAACCATTTGAACAAAGTATGTTGTTTTTACAGCGGCACTTCACGCCAATATATGAGTGTATTCCCTTTGTATTAGAAAACCTAGACATGTAAACACTCACTCTTGACATATCCACTGTGCAAGATAACAGTGATAAATCAATCAACGTATTTTCTGTTAATCCTTTGATGACTAGGAACGATCCCTTGATTTACAAAACAAAGTAAATCAACTGATCATTCATCTCTTGCTGGGCTGCCACGTGCATATTACATAACACACATTTCACCTCACTTCAAACCTGGATTTAGATTGAATAATTACCCCAGACACAATAAATGCCAAATGGGAACCTTTGTCAGGTAATGTAAGTGGTGCTACCACTAATTGCACCTGTAATAAATTCATTAACTGAGCATCAAATGAATGACGACAAATACACAAGTGTAGGGTTATACGAGAAAACGTGGATGACAACAAGGGAGTAGTAATCGTATTATCGACGCAAGCCGAAATCCGAAAATCCTTTCACTGCATGGATACTCTTTTTAGTATTAAACTATAACCATCTGGGGTATTTCCAAGTGACATCTGATGAGCTCCGCTGTTCTTTTTGTCTGTTTGTTTAGGCTGAAGAAATTAATTAACATGTGTCCTTTGTCGAAATCTGTATAGATCACAGTTAACCAATCAGTGTTTATGCAAAAATGCGTAAAACAAATATTGCCTCCAGCCTCCAAGTTTATTTAGTTGTCCTTGCAGACGGTAGCCCAGTCTCTGGTCACGCTCAGTTGCGTTGCGTATCATCCGGGTACTCACGGGGGAAAAAACAATAACAAAGGCAACAACCAGTCCGGGGAATGGCGTTAGATTAGTGCCCCTTTAATATCAGCTAATTTCAGGGGTAGATAATAGCACCTAGTTTCCTCAACATAAAGGTATCCTGAGGGCTAGTATAGGTTTGAATATTTTAGGTGATATTCTTATATGTAAGATGACTTGGCAAGTGGATTTTCCTTCAAAGACTAATTAATGCCTTCTGTAAAATGTTACACTTTTAGGGTACTGATGCAGTTATTACTGATTGGTCTGGATAATAAAATTGAAATTTGAATTATCAAACAGCCATAAAATAAGCCCATAATTTCTTCACAATAATAAAGGATATTTCTTTTGTACCATATGAACCCTCGAGTGCATGCTTATAGCACTACTTAATGCATGAAACAGAAAGCAAAGTTAGAGAGAAAGAATAGATGGGAAGTAGTGACATCTGAAGACATGGGTTTCAGGACTGACTGAAAGAGGAAGGGAGACTGCTTGATGTTGTAAGGGAGAGAATACCGAAGTATAGCTGCTGCATAGACTCATGTTCTGTGACCTAAGGGCTTGAGGTTTTTTTTAGGGGTGCAGGAGAAAAAGACCCCAGGCAATTTGGAGGCAATGACCCCATATTTTAGTGAAAATGGCCACAAAATTTCGAGAAAATCTCTGTAGTCACTTAGGTTATATGTTGTTTAGACATTTAGACATTACTTATAGATATTCTTGAATGTCACAATGTCACATGATTTCCAACTCCAACTCCAACTTCAACTCCAACTCTTCCTGTGTTTTGTTCATTTGTTGTTTAATGCCACACTCAACAATATTCCAGCTATATGGTGATGGTCTGTAAATAATCAAGTCTGGACCAGACAATCCAGTGACTGACATCATGTGCATCGATCTCAGCAATAGGGATATGATGACATATATCAACTAAGTCAGCGAGCCTGATCACCCAATCCCGTTAGTTGCCTTTTTCGACAAACATGGGTTGCTGAAGACCTATTACATGATAGCAAGTAAAGCTATTGAGTGAGTGAGTTAGTGAGTATGGTTTTATGCCGCTTTTAGCAATATTCCAGCAATATCACAGCGGGAGGACATTTTACTCATGTTGGGAATCGATCCCGGGTCTTTGGCATGACGAGAGAACGCTTTAACCACAAGGCTGCCTGACTGCCCCAGTAAAGCTATTGTAACAATGTAAGTATAGGAGGCATTTTAAGATGAAGCTTTGTTTTATGTGATGTTCTTTTATTGTTGCAGGCGTCAGTGTTCGAACTGATCATTCATCATTCTTTATGCACCACAAGTTTGTTATTGTGGACAAGAAGATTCTCATCAATGGTTCCTTCAACTGGTCAAGGAGCGCCATCACAGGCAACCAGGAGAATCTGCTCATCACAAACAATCCTGACTTTGTCGTAGCATACCAGAAGGAGTTTGAAAAACTCTGGAAAGAATTTGACCCAAGAAACTTTAATAAATCAGACTTGCATAGAAGGAAACATCAGCTGCCCAACTCTTCAACAGCTAGCTGGGACTGATGCTAGGCTGAGCTGCAATGTTAGCTGTCACCTTTTAGAATTCTTATCACATGATCATTCAACTGCAGCCACTTCATTTTTATATCTTTTAACCCATTTTTACCTGTTTTAATCACATTGAAGGAACCTGTGAAGATCTGGGGTAGAATAGGTCTTCAACAACCTATACTTGCTGTGAAAGGCGACTATGCCTGTGGTAAGAGGTGACTAAATGGATCGGGTGGTCAGGCTCGCTGACTTTGTTTGATGCATGTCATCGATCCCAATTGTGTGGATCGATGCTCATGACATTAATCACTGGATTGTCTGGTCCATACTTGATTATTTACAGACCGCTGTCATATAGCTGGAATATTGCTGAGTGCGGCGTTAAACAAGAAACCAACCAACTAACCAACATTGGGGGAATTCATGAATACCTGGTAAACACGATATATACTTTCATTGGTGGGATATTGTCAGCCTTATGCTTCACACATGCCAGAATTAACCAGATGTCTGTTGTTTTATCCTTTAACACATTCAAATCCATATTCCATGTTGTATTATTCCATAAATATTGAATGGAATGTTAAAAGAAGTGTCAGAGTTAAAGAGAGAAAAATTAAGGTCTAAATGTGACTTGATAGTTTCATTTTATATTTACTGAAGTCATCAGCATTATTTTCTTCTAGGCTCAGCTTCGTCTGGTGCACTTCCAAATAGGTTCACATGATCCTGTTAAGATGATATATGTTCAGTTTTGCATCACTTGTAATATATTCTACTCCAGAGCACTTAAAGAACATCTAGTTGTTTCATATGACCCTAATCATGATGGTTAACCTCTATCATAGTCCTGGCCATGTCAGATGAACTATAGTCATTAAAAGACTGTGTGTTCTTTAACTTCTTTTGAGTAGTATATCCATATTTGATAGCTGTCGGTGATTATCAAATTGCTTTAGCATTTTACATGGACCTTTTTAATTTCCATTGTTAATTTTGTCAAATTCTATATTTCATTTTAAATTGCCAATAGGCTTTTTTAATAGGTTTTAGAAACCAGGCACATATACATGTAAATGTTTTTTTAGTCTTCTTGAGGAATGGAAAAGTTAATTTATTTGTTAAATATATATAATCATGCCAAGGATTCATTTAATTAAATGAGAAAAACCCACAGTAACCATGAGATATTCCACTGAACACAACACAATCATCTTAAACTGAATTACCAATGAAAATGCCAAATAAAATTTTAATTTTCTCTTTTTGTTTTGATTCTACAGTTGGTGTATTTATTTAAAGCCAGACTGTAAATTTATGTGAGTGAGTGAGTGAATATGGTTTTATGCCTCTTTGAGCAATATTCCAGCAATATCACGGTGGGGGACACTAGAAATGTGCTTCACACATTGTACCCATGTTGGGAATCGAACCAGGTCTGTGGAGTGAACAGCGAACGCTTTAACACTAGTTAACCTGACCGCCTCGCAAATTTATGTACTGCGTGTGTCAATAGGTAGATTAAGGGCCTAACTGGCCCACGAGAAATGTAAAATTGTAAAATTGCAGGAAACTTTGACATATTGAAATAAAGAAAATCAGACATTTCTTTACACTTTCTTACACTGACAAGTTTTGTACTATAGAAGTATTAAAAAAGGGCTATTTATTTCAGTTTAAGAGAACATCTAAAGATGATTAAATCTGTGACCCTATTTGAACATTTTTGTAGTGGTATGTTTACATTTCCAAAGAAAATCAGCGAGGGTCAAACACTTGCTCATATTCTAATATTAGAAAAAAACTGATAAAAATAATTGTTAACCCTTTGTAATATTTATAAGTCACCTGAATCACAAATTGCAAGAGGCGGTCGGGTAGCCTAGTGGCTAAAGCGTTGCCTCATCACGCCGAAGATCTGGGTTCGATTCCCGACATGGGTACAATGTGTGAAGCACATTTCTGGCGTCCCCCACCGAAATATTGCTGGAATATTGCTAAAAGCGGGGTAAAAACAAACTCACTCACACTCACTCTATCTCCAATCTCATTAAAATCAGATCTAAGTTCTTGCTGCCGTTAAATTTTGTTAAGCACAGAACTAAGATCTGATTAATGAGATTGCTCTAGGTCAAAACAAAAATCCCAGCCACTCCAAGGGAGATAACTCCACCAGTCATGTTCATGGACAGAAAATTTTGTCAACAACACATTTTATTACTACTACGTACATATTTAATGGACCGCCGCTGTGGTCTAGTGGTAGAGGGACGGCCTGTAGAGTGGAAGGTCCGGGGTTCGATCCCCGCCCGCGTCATACCAAAAGACGTTAAAAGATTGTACTTGTTGTTACCCTGTGTGGCGCTCGGCATTAAGGGGCTAAAACAAGGACTGGTCGGCTCATAGTCCGTGTACTGAGTCTGAGTGGGGTATTCCTGTTAAACTGGGCATGGTATCTCAGTGTGCTAGCACTATAAATCGGCATCTGTTCGGACTAGTACAAGCAGCCACACACACATACACCTGCATGCACGTTGCTATATAAGTGCAATAATCTTGTCCGCGACGTTAAACCCCATTTCACCTCGCCTCACCTACATATTTAATGTCTTGTGAGTGCATGCCAAAGTGCATCAAACGTTGAGCAAGACATCATTCAAACGTGTCATCATTCCGACCTATTCACTTCCCTTTGAAGTGATGCTGTAGAATGATTTATTCAACCACCGTAGCCAAGGAAAGCCTTTTATTTTTTATTAGTTTATGGCGGTTTTATAGTGCTTGCTCTCTGAGATACCATATTGCAGTTTAATATAGACAACCCACTCAAACACCGAGCCGACTAGTCCTTGTTTTGTCCCCTTAATGTCGAGCCCAAGGCAGGATAACAATGAAGTTAGAAACATGTGAACATCCGGGTTACAGTTGGTCTTCAGCAACCCATGCTAGTCCTAAGAGGCGCCTAATGGGATCGGGTGGTCAGTGCATGTCATCGTGTCCAAATTGCATCAATCACTGGAGTGTCTGGTCCAGACTCGATTATTGACAGACCGCCATCATATAAGAAAACGTACAAATAATAGATACTTCTGGTTCATTGCACATGCCGATTTAATGCGTGATGGCGAGCAAAGGAAAATGACATATAAATGTCTCTATCCATTTGAAACTGCCGAACATCGCTAGATGATGGAAATATCCAGGCATTTAAGTGTAATGTGTGTTAGAGAAGACAACAATTGCTATAGGCTGATTTTGAATTTGTTTGAATTTAAAGAAATGAAAATCTATAGAGAGCCTATTCTAGTTAGGCGCTTCTGTGTAACAGAATATGACGAATAAGAGGTGATCCGGGACACTTTTTAAAAAAAATATGATAGGCTTTATACCTTTTAGTTGATTTACGAAACCGACTGACAATAACCAACAGAAATTCGAAATCAAATATAATGACCTTTGTCAGACACTATTTTATAATCAGATAAAATACGTACAAAACCTACCAGATTTTATCACCGCTGTTCGTAAGAAATGGAAAATAATACGTATACAAAATCTTTATTCTAACAAAATTATCTTTCGGGATCTTGACATATTAGAACTTGTTTGTTTTTCATTCATTAGTAGGAGTACTAATCTTGAAGTTGAAAAGTATTTTATTCCGACCACCTAAATTGAAGGGTAGAGAATAGGTCTTCAGCAACCCATGCTTGTCGTAAGAGGTGACTATATTTGTCGTAAGAGGCGACTAACGGGATCGGGTGGTCAGGCCCGCTGACTTTGTTGATGCATGTCATCGTATCCCAACTGCATAGATAGATGCTCATGATGTCAATCACTGGATTGTCTGGTCCAGATTCGATTATTTACAGACCGCCATCATATAGCTGGAATATTGCTCAGTACGGCGTTAAAAAAACCCAAGAGAAACTAAATTGAATTTAAGGCCAAAACATTTGTAAACCAACTCATATTAAATATAATTTCATATAATCAAATATTAGACTGTTCTACACATTGTCCTAGATCCCATATTATGCACACTTTGCTCAGGCACAGGTCATACAAATACATTATTGATGTTGTTGGGAGCAAAATATGTAAAACCACGATCTACGTTTAACGATCAATTATCGTGGGAAATCTCCCCAGTGAACAAACCCATGCAGCGACACATTGTACGTAACGTCGTACATCAGAGCAGGAAAACCATCATCTACTGTATTGATGCTATTTTGATCGACATGCACGCATGTTAAAATCCGTGGCAATACATTGTGTTCAACTCTTCAACAGCGGGGTTCCGATTGTAATGTGTGCTGTCGCAATGGACATGTCCTGTTTGTTTCATGTAATTGATTAATGGAAGCGACAGAGACAACCGTTACCGCAATGTGAGGCATATGACAGATATTCACCCACAGCCCAGAATATATACTACTGAAAAGAAGTTAAAGAATACCAATTCTACCATATTCAGCCATACCTCAACCATCGATATAAGGTATATTCAACCATACCTCATCAATTGACACAAGATATATTCAACCATTCCTCAGCCATCAACAAGATATATTCAACCATTCCTCACCCATCAACAAGTTATATTCAACCATACCTCAACCATCGATACAAGGTATATTCAACCATACCTCAACCATCAGCTCAAGACATATTCAACCATAGCTCAACCATCGATACAAGGTATATTCAACCATACATCAGCCATCGAGACCAGCTATATTCAGCCATACCTCATTCATCGATATAAGGTACATTCAACCATTCCTCAACAATCAACAAGTTATATTCAACCATACCTCAACCATCGACACAAGGTATATTCAACCATAATTCAACCATCAACACAAGATATATTCAACCATACCTCAACCATCAACAAGATATATTCAACCATACCTCAACCATCAACAAGATATATTCAACCATACCTCAACCATCAACAAGGTATATTCAACCATACTTCAACCATCGATACAAGGTATATTCAACCATACATCAGCCATCGAGACCAGATATATTCTGCCATACCTCATCCATCGACACAAGATATATTCAACCATACCTCAACCATCAGCTCAACACATATTCAACCATAGCTCAACCATCGACACAAGATATATTCAGCCATACCCCAAACATCAACACAAGGTATATTCACCGATGGTTCAAGTATCGTTACAAGATATTTAATACTTCTCTAGATACAATCGCTGATAGTTCAATCATCGACACAAGATATATTCACTGATAGCTTAACCGTCGATAGAAGGTATATTCACTGACAGCTCAACCACCGACGCCCGATATATTCAACCATAGCTCAACCATCAACATGGGATATATTCACTGAAACAAGATATACCAGTTGATATGTCAACCACAGCAACAGGCGACATCAACCAATATCTAATCTCTGAGAAATCGGTTTCACGGTAAAAAAATTCATTTCTCCAAAATCATCTTCAAACCTTATAAAAATTGGAATACTCCGTGATTCGCTAGACAAGCGATGGAAACTTATTCGACTTCTTAAAATGTTTCATGTAAAAAATAATAATTATATTTTCAATTTGCCATTGAAAGTGACGTGTAGAGAGGCTGAAGCTATGTTATGAAGGAACATGTATTGAGGACGTGATCCCACAAACCTTTATAATTCGAGAAACAAGCAAAACCTTTAGAAAGCTTAAAGCAACGTATCAGATGTGTTCATATGAACGAGAATTAGGCTGTTTCCTGCTACCTCACGTTCAGTACTCATGACAGCAATGGGTGTAGATATAGAATTCAGTATATCAGGTATGAACAAGACTGATAGAATATCTCTTCATGTAGCGTGTTTAGGTATGAACATGACCAAGTCTCAAACCAAGGTGACTTTCTTAGCATATCCAGTGTGAGCGAGTGTCTGTTGTTTAATGCCGTACTCAGCAATATTCCAGCTATATGATGGCGGTCTGTAAATAATCGAGTCTGGACCAGACAATCCAGTGATTAACAGCATGAGCATCGATCCACGCAATTGGGATACGATGACATGCATCAACCAAGTCAGAGAGCCTGACCTAATCCCGTTAGTCGCCTCTTACGACAAGCATAGTCGCCTTTTACGGCAAGCATGGGTTGATGAAGACCTATTCTTCACGGGTCTCTTAGCAGATCCATGTGAAGGCAGATGAAACTTGGCGAAAAAACCTTCTGGAGTCATCTTGGACATGATCGGTGTTTTAAAGATCGCTATTTTCCTCCAAGTTTCCACTATCCTCTACTGCTGTCTCATGGCATATTCCAAACCTTGGCAGCTTTAAGGGGGAGGATGGTACATGCAACGCATATTAACAAGTTAGATAATTTCCATCACAATGTTTTAAAGCTCACCGTAACTTTACAGACTGACTTTTTATGACATGCCATACACGACCTGTATATCACCTCTTCCTTCTTTTGGGGGCACGGGTGGCCCAGTCGTCTAAGGCGCCGCGATTCGCTGTGCAGAGTTGCGTCCCTTGGGCACGCCAGAAACCTATGATCGTGGGTTCGAATCCCGGTTCGCCCCGATTATGTTTCTAGGTTTGTCAGCACCATACCCGTGCTCGTGGGTTTTACCGAAGTGGTAAACGTCTGAGACCTGCATCACTTCGGGCTTTCCTCCCACATTAAGCTGACACGCCGTGATATAACTGGAATACTGTTAAAAGCGGAGATAAACCCAACTCACTCACTCACTCACTCTTCCTTCTTTTACATGTAACCCTATTCCTAATGGGATTTGGTAAAGACATGTTCACTTTCTAATTTCATGGATCAGCTCAGCATGCATCCACGCCATGTTATAGTTCCGACCAATGAAACATCGGAACTATAGGAGAATCCCCCAAAGGTCCATCATAGATATATTCCGCCTGCTGACAATTTCACCGAGATTCAATGGAATGTCCACACAACGCCAACATAAGAGTAGAGAGTAGTCTCCCGGAAGGCAGTTTTGATTAGTCACAACATACTGCCCTTGCAAAATCATATAACGTTTTGGTGAAAAGTTGCATCAGCCGAGGGTCCCCCCGAGACAATACTTACCCCCAAATGGGTTTCGTTTCCCTCATTCCTTAAAACCTATCACGAAAGTGAGTTTTTAGTGGCCAGTTTTGTGACCGCCTAAAATTAGTAGAATGCCCTTATAATCACTTTACTTGACGTTGCCCCGCAACGAACGGGCCAATGTCATTGCCATTTTGGATTAAAAGCCTTTCATCTGGTCTTTGGAGAGCAGTAAGGCAGCCTATCACGTTTTTTCTATCACTAATATTCTTAATCGAATTGCGGTCTTATCACAGAGCGCCTTGAAGCGTGACATATAGAAGCTTTTTGGCGCTCTCCCTCCATCGCTGGGACAGCCTCTGACGTCTCAAGTTGTCTCGTCCCACACAGTACTTTCCACATACAGTAGTTCCTCTGATAAAAATATACAGACTGGCTTATAAAAAAGCCCAAATATATATATATATATATATATATATATATATATATATATATATATATATATATATATATATATATATTCGAGACGGTGTGAATTTATAAAATTAGAGTGGTGTTTGTGTTTCTGATAAACATTTCAGCAAATGCTATAGTTTTCACATGGAGGTGAGTTGAAATGGGGTTTAACATCGCGTCCAAGATTATTGCACTTATACAGCAACGTACATGCACGCGCGTTCGTGCGTGCGTGCGTGTGTGTTGCTGCTTGTACAAGTCCTGATGCCGACTTATAGTGCTAGCACACTGAGATACCATGCCGCAATTTAACATGAATACCCCACTCAGACACAGTATACTGACTCCGAGCCGACCAGTCCTTGTTTAAGCCCCTTAATATGACACACACACACACACACACACACACACACACACACACACACACACACACACACACAGTGGTGGCAGATCGCCATGTGGAAGAACACCCTGCCATACATTGGTGGCCCCTACGGAAATGAATTAGGGCCATGGCATTATTTATTATCTTGAAAATACAAGATACTTATAAGTTGAAAAGTTGAAACGAAGTTGAAGGATTAACTAGTGTATACTATCTTGAAAATTCAAGATAAACTGAAATCAACAAATGAACTTCCCAAGCCTCACCTTCTGCTTTGAGCTGCCAGATAACAACTTAAATTTTCAAGATAGCATCTTGAATTTTCAAGATAACAAAATATATTTTGTGGCCCTAATGGTCTTTCGTAGGATCCAGTAATGCAGACACTGACTGCAAGAGGGAGACTGCATGTAGTAGACAGTTATTGAGGGAGATACTGTAAGTGATTCACCCTGCCTTCTCCTATATCAGGGTCGGACTTGCCAGCAAGCAGGAACGCGTGCCAACACTGTTAAAAAGTTCATTTTACGTTGCAGATCAATGCGTTATTTGAGCTTCAAATTCGCAATGAATATGCAGAAGATAGTATTGGGTCGATAGGCAAAGCCTAGAGACACAGCACTTTCTTGCGTGCCAGGGACAGTAAACAGACAATGAATATTGAAGAAAACAATGCCAGGGTGAGTGATGGACAATGGCAACCCATCACTCTCTGTCCTTCCTTGGTTCAGACCGAGAGTGGCAAAAGGATTCCCATATATCTTTATAGTCTGAACTTTAACACCACTTGGTATTCTGGGCTAAATAGTTACAGCCAGGTCGTCATGTGAGCGTATCTCTTGGATTCTCTCTCCAACCATCCACGCTGCTGGCCTTCCTCGGTACTAGAAAATCTGACATCATAATCGTTCGTTTTCTTTTCATGTAATTTACACAGTTCACCTTATCAATACGTCCCAGGATTTGCACAAGGAGATCGCTGTGTGGGCCCAACGCGGCCATTGTTACCGTGTCGGTTTCCCTGAACGAGAAACACATCGGAAGAAAGCCGGCGGATGTACGAGCCGGCAAATATGCTAATACACGGAGATTGTGAAACATTACTTTATTTTGGAAACTGATTTCCATTTCGCTGTAAAATTTACATAATTGATGTAGTGTTTAATGGGAAGGCAATATTTTCGACATTTTGCGTAACAAAAATATTTGAAAACTTGATGTGGAAAAAACTGAAGAGCCCTATCCAATTTGAGAACTGTAATGAATAATTACCCTTTTACGACAACAGCTCGATCTGTGGGGAACACAAGCGTCACGGCTTCCTATTGAAACATTGCTCATGAATTTTCATAACTAACGTATTTCCATTCAGAGGGATTTGAATGCATTGGTTATGTGAACACATTGCTTTTGCTCCGTCCATAATATCATGTAATTATGTTTATATGTTTTAAGAATAGTATATTATTTTGTTTTCTCAAATATATGTTACATAGTTAACGATCAAATCATTCCGACATTGCCGTTCATGTATTTGTTGAGTCTTGTTTCGATATTTGTCATTATCAAACTCGGAGTTATCTGAAATTATGACGAAATAATAAAACTATTATATGGTGTATACTAATTGAAACTCGCCTATCATTAACCACTGATGCATGTTAATCCAGCTTGTATAAGGAGACCAATAGACCAATAACGGTATAACAGAGTTCAACTCGAAGTTATATCGTCTGATGGGAAACCGTGAAAAAAGGTTTCCCAACGGCGTGAGCAGATACCCGCCTGGCACAGTGTATACTGTCGGTAGTCTCACTTACAGACTCCAGGACATACATTTTAAAATATTCCACTCTCATCCCATCCTCTGCTCTAGCAGCCTACACTCATCTACTTTTCAGCTACTGAAATTACAAGGCTTGAGGTCTCCTTTGTAGAAATAGTATTTTTAACCTTATACATAAATTCATGTCTGTGACTATATATCTTAGTATATAGTATACAGTGAGTGAGTGATTATGGGCCCCCTGTAATATTTCATGACTCCCCATCTCCCGACAGTCCTAGCTAACCGACCCGTTCAAGTTTATTAATTTTCGCTAACTCGACCGGCTGAACATATATTACCCGGCTCTTGAACTTAAATGAAGGAATTCTCATTAATAAAACTTCTTCGCTGTATGATAATGATAATTGAAGAAGGAAATTATGTCTAACAGCTTCATTTTTCACCGCCTTGTAATCTATCTTTTTTTGGTATTTTGTTTGAAGAATGTATATAGGACCATTAGGAACTTAGACTGAAGATATAAGGGGAGTTATATAGGGCAATTAAGTACTTACATTGTAGATATCCGGGAAGTTATATAGGATAATGACGTACTTACATTGAAAGGACAATTACGTACTTACACTGCAGATATCCATTATAAGTTACATAGAATAATTACGTACTTACACTGCAGATATCCGGGAAGATATATAGGATAATTACGTACTTACACTGCAGATATCCGGGAAGATATATAGGATAATTACGTACTTACACTGCAGATATCCGGGAAGATATATAGGATAATTATGGACTTACACTGCAGATATCCGGGAAGATATATAGGATAATTATGGACTAACGGTGTAGATATCAGGGTAGTTACACAGGAGAATTACACTTTATCACTGTAGCTATCTTGGGAGTTATATAGGACAATTACGTACTTACACTTCAGATATCCGGGAAATTATATAGGATAATTATGGACTTACACTGCAGATATCCGAGAAGTTATATAGGATAATTACGTACTTACACTGCAGATATCCATTATAGATTATATAGGATAATTACGTACTCAACTGCAGATATCCGGGAAGTAATATAGGATAATTATGGACTTACACTGCAGATATCCGGGAAGTTACATAGGATGATTACGTACTTACACTGCAGATATCCATTATAAGTTATATAGGACAATTGCATACTTACACTGCAGATATCCATTATAAGTTATAGGACAATTACGTACTTACACTGCAGATATCCGGGATGTAATATAGGATAATTACGTACTTACACTGCAGATATCCGGGAAGTTACATAGGATAATTACGTACTTACACTGCAGATATCCATTATAAGTTATAGGACAATTACGTACTTACACTGCAGATATCCATTATAAGTTATATAGGACAATTGCGTACTTACATTGCAGATATCCATTATAAGCTATATATGGTCATTAGAAGCCGTTCCCGCGAAGCAAACTACAAAGTAAACCAGGAAACTTCAATGATACTTTCTGTGCGAGCATTTCAGAAAAATTGAAATCCCGTTTTGTCTCGTCTCATCAAAGAAGATATGTGGTCTCCACTCACACGTAATTTTATGGTTTCTTTATCGGTAGTGTTTGAAATTTGATGTTTTATTCCTGAGTGCTCACGGCTCTGATCCAGGATAGGTTGACTGGCGGGATCAAAGGCATGGGCGTCCGAGGATGCAGAAGAGAGGTATTAGAGGGAGAATGATGCTTACTGTCATTTACCATTAAGATCGTGTAGTGCTGCTATTTCAGAATGAACACCACATAGCCATTAGGGATATGAAATTGACACATCTAACCTGATTCTGTGGGCACTACTCTGTAGTGTTTTAGATATGTCAGTTAAAGGAAGGTTATGTATGTTCCCTGGGACTTATTTAAAGTCGTTATCTGGAGTTGTTCTTATTGTTATTCAGACATTGTGTGCTGGGTATGGAAACAAGATCGCGGCCACCTCAAAAATCTACTTTTTTGTTTTCAATCTGGAACCCTTATTCAATGTTCATTTCGATGAAATAAAACATACGTATTTGGAGGTAGGTGATGAAGAAAAAGAGTGGTATATCGATTGCAAAGTATTTTATGACTTGTAGCTCATCGGAGATGTAGACGAGCGCTGTAAATCCAACAGCGCGCATTGGCAGACTTTTCTTACGGTACAATCCTTAGTAGTGACATATAAAAACACTGATATAAATGGGGAACGGATTATCGGCTGTGATTTTGAATATAGAACAATGCCGAACTCGCGTTCAGATGGGACCTTTAGATTGGTTGAATTCTTGAAGCTCATGAACGACAGAAGTTGACGATAAGAGAGATTGAGCTGGCGACATTACTTCCCAAACGAAGTCATGGCGGCGAATGGATCCAGGGTATTGATCATAACGGAATAGAGATGCAATACACTGGGTAATCGAGGATGGGAGTATTTGCTTTGATAAGAAACTGAATGTGGACGTCGTTACTACAGATTTGCAACGCAGAAAACAGTTGGAAAAATAAGATTGTCCAATGTGTAGCTTAATCCCGTCAAAGCCTGTTAGAAAATGTAATGCTACTTGCAACGTTACTCTTAATTTCAAGGACGCGACGCCCGTAGACTTTGTTTGGCAGAGTATTAGGAATACAATACGGTTAGAAAATGTGTCATGCCCACTGTCGCTTTCCTCGCCGTTATCATATCTTCATGTGCTGGATTGCCTCAACTGATCTTTCTGTGCTGGATTGCATCCACTGATCTTTATGTGCTGGATTGTCTCGAAAGATCTTCATGTGCTGGATTGCTTCCACTGATCTTTATGTGCAGGATTGCATCCACTGATCTTCATGTGCTGGATTTTCTCCACTGATCTTCATGTGCTGGATTGTCTCCATTGATCTTCATGTGCTGGATTGCATTCACTTATCTTCATGTGCTGAATGGCTTTCACTGATCTTCATGTGCTGAATTGCTTCCACTGGTCTTCATGTGCTGAATTGCATCCACTGATCTTCATGTGCTGGATTGCATTCACTGATCTTCATGTGCTGGATTGCATCCACTGATCTTCATGTGCTGGATTGTCTCCACTGATCTTCATGTGCTGGATTGCATCCACTGATCTTCATGTGCTGGATTGTCTCCACTGATCTTCATGTGCTGGATTGCATCCACTGATCTTTATGTGCTGGATTGTCTCCACTGATCTTCATGTGCTGGATTGTCTCCACTGATCTTCATGTGCTGGATTGCATCCACTGATCTTTATGTGCTGGATTGCATCCACTGATCTTCATGTGCTGGATTGCATCCACTGATCTTCATGTGCTGGATTGTCTCCATTGATCTTCATGTGCTGGATTGTCTCCACTGATCTTCATGTGCTGAATTGTCTCCACTGATCTTCATGTGCTGGATTGCATTCACTTATCTTCATGTGATGAATGGCTTTCACTGATCTTCATGTGCTGGATTGCATCCACTGATCTTCATGTGCTGGATTGCATCCACTGATCTTCATGTGCTGGATTGTCTCCACTGATCTTCATGTGATGGATTGTCTCCACTGATCTTCATGTGCTGAATTGTCTCCACTGATCTTCATGTGCTGAATTGTCTCCACTGATCTTCATGTGCTGGATTGCATTCACTTATCTTCATGTGCTGAATGGCTTTCACTGATCTTCATGTGCTGGATTACATCCACTGATCTTTATGTGCTGGATTGCTTCCATTGATGTTCATGTGCTGGATTGCTTCTACTGATCTTCATGTGCTGGATTGCATTCACTGATCTTTATGTGCTGGATTGCTTCCACTGATCTTCATGTGCAGGGTTGTCTCCACTGATCTTCATGTGCTGGATTGTCTCCACTGATCTTCATGTGCTGGATTGCATTCACTGATCTTCATGTGCTGGATTGCATCCACTGATCTTTATGTGCAGGGTTGTCTCCACTGATCTTCATGTGCTGGATTGTCTCCACTGATCTTCATGTGCTGGATTGTCTCCACTGATCTTCATGTGCAGGATTGTCTCCGCTGAACTTCATGTGCTGGATTGTCTCCACTGATCTTCATGTCCTGGATTGCATCCACTGATCTTCATGTGCTGGATTGTCTCCACTGATCTTCATGTGCTGGATTGCTTCCGCTGATCTTTATGTGCAGGATTGCCTCCACTGATCTTCATGTGCTGGATTGTCTCCACTGATCTTCATGTGCTGGATTGCTTCCACTGATCTTTATGTGCAGGATTGCCTCCACTGATCTTCATGTGCTGGATTTTCTCCACTGATCTTCATGTGCTGGATTGTCTCCATTGATCTTCATGTGCTGGATTGTCTCCACTGATCTTCATGTCCTGGATTGTCTCCACTGATCTTCATGTGCTGGATTGCATTCACTGATCTTCATGTGCTGGATTGCATCCACTGATCTTTATGTGCAGGGTTGTCTCCACTGATCTTCATGTGATGGATTGTCTCCACTGATCTTCATGTGCTGGATTGTCTCCACTGATCTTTATGTGCAGGATTGTCTCCACTGATCTTCATGTGCTGGATTGTCTCCACTGATCTTCATGTCCTGGATTGTCTCCACAGATCTTCAGTTCCTGGATTGTCTCCGCTGATCTTCATGTGCTTGATTGTCTCCACTGATCTTCATGTGCTGGATTGCCTCCACTGATCTTCCTCGCTGACTTGGTTGACTACTACTACTACTACTACTACTACTACTACTACTACTACTACTACTACTTCTACTACTACTACTACTACTAATAATAATAATAACAACAACAAACAAAACATCTAATTGGGAATCACTTCAGGGTCCGCTGCGCCGAAGGATTGCTCAGTACAACAAGTTATTCTTTATTACTGACGTTACTTTCAGCGTACTGATGGAGTACGTACTTATTGTAATTAGGATTTCAATGGGCCAAACAAAGCACAACTGATAAAACACCGAAGGCCATTAACAAATGTGATTCATCAAAGGAAAACACCGCACACTTTGATGCCATTTGTCAACTAATCCATAACAATCGACTTTTGTTAGTTTTAAAACAATTTTGTTTTTACGTTAAATTAAAATTATTTAAAAATATCCAGTATTCTTTGAGTTACTTTATATTCCCGATATGTTGTCTGTTGAAATTCTTAAAAGTTAAATTTCACCAAACTTGGAAATTGCGTTGTAAAAATACGTTAAAACAGTATTATGTGTGAGATTCTTCGGTTGAAAAGGAACTTCTATACTTGAGCCCCCAGGGAACGGGTTTCGTATAATGTCGGCTCTGAAACAGCAACACATTATTTTCATTTCTTATTGAACACATTTCCTTCTCTTGATGGTAAACGTTGCTGCCCAAGAGACCAACGATAATGGATTTGTGGTTCTCGTAGGAAGCGACGAAGCGCCAATGCCTTCCAAAACATCAAGGGTGAATTATTAATCACCTCCTATCTTTTATTATTTCCACTGATGGTCATAAAGATTAAAAGTCATTCTGATGACGAATCACTTTTAAAATTATGGAGCATCTTACGGTCGACATTGCCCGCAGAGAATCACAAATTTGTGAATGGTGACTGGGCTGATGCATGATTTCAGCTATTACAGTGACGGGCAATGTATTCTGATATGATAACGTTTGAAATGTCCATTAGGTGATCAAGTGATGCAACCAAGGATGACATATACTTGAGAAACTATTGCAAAATGTGAAGTATCAATTCAAAAATGCCATCAATGATGTCAATGTTGTGCCGAATGTCATTTGGCCCGGAGCGAATCTTTGACATCTGTGATAATCGACGCATTGCTCGTTGTAATGTTTTCGCGCACCTTGGCATATTCCGTCCGTTCATCTGTTAGCACTGAATCCAATATACAACGTCAACGGCAGAGAATAATCAGTCTCGACTGTCTGTGGAAACAGAGACCACTGGGCGCAATAGGTAAAATAGTGATGACAATTATATGAGTGGTCACTGTAAATCAGTGATGGTACAAGGTGTTCACGAGAACTGTGTTCTCAAAACAACGAGAAAGGTCATTCGCGCAGCAGATCATTCATACATGTATTTGTTCCAAGTAAGATTTTCATTATTCTCTTGGACCCGTGAAGATCCGGGGTAGAATAGGTCTTCAGCAACCCATACTTGCCGTAAAAGGCGACTATGCTTGTCGTAAAAGGCGACTAACGGGATCGGGTGGTCAGGCTCGCTGACTTGGTTGATGCATGTCATCGATCCCATTTGCGTGGATCGATGTTCATGATGTAAATCACTGAATTGTCTGGTCCAGACTCGGTTATTTACAGACCGCCGTCATATAGCTGGAATATTGCTAGGTGGGGCGTTAAGCAACAAACAAACATTATTCTCAATATCAAAATGGACGTAATACCCACACGAGGGTCAGATTCTAAATGGTCCTGTGTTCGTAATATTATTCTTCATAATGGAGCGTGTTTTTCTTTCTGGCTTTTCTCTTCACCCCATATTGTTTATTGCAGTGACTGCAAGGTAAAATAACGTTTTTCAATGAGCCGAAAAGTGAAAGAATCACTCCTAAAATATATAAAAAAAACATTAGAGTTGCGACAATATAATTTAAAATTTAAAAAATCTTTGAAAACTTGAAAAAAAATACATTTTATTATATATCTTGTGTTAATTTTAATTGATTGGTTTGGCTATGCCTTTGTTAATGGTATGTAATAAAACTTTTTTTGCAAATGTCACTGATAATGTAAAGGATACATGAACCCAACAACCATTACCAGTTAACTGCCACAACCTACAACCACTATCCCAGTTAACTGCCACAACCTACAACCACTATCCCAGCTAACCCCCACAACCTACAACCACTATCCCAGTTAACCCCCACAACCTACAACCACTATCCCAGTTAACCCCCACAACCTACAACCACTATCCCAGTTAACCCCCACAACCTACAACCACTACCCCAGTTAACCCCCACAACCTACAACCACTATCCCAGTTAACCCCCACAACCTACAACCACTATCCCAGTTAACCCCCACAACCTACAACCACTATCCCAGTTAACCACCACAACCTACAACCACTATCCCAGTTAACCCCCACAACCTACAACCACTACCCCAGTTAACCCCCACAACCTACAACCACTATCCCAGTTAACCCCCACAACCTACAACCACTATCCCAGTTAACCACCACAACCAACAACCACTATCCCAGTTAACCACCACAACCTACAACCACTACCCTAGTTAACTGCCACAACCTACAACCACTACCCAAGTTAACCCCCACAACCTACAACCACTACCCCAGTTAACTGCCACAACCTACAACCACTATCCCAGTTAACCCCGACAACCTACAACCTCTACCCCAGTTAACCACCACAACCTACAACCACTACCCTAGTTAACCACCACAACCTACAACCACTACCCTAGTTAACTGCCACAACCTACAACCACTACCCCAGTTAACCCCCACAACCTACAACCACTACCCCAGTTAACTGCCACAACCTACAACCAGTACCCCAGTTAACCCCGACAACCTACAACCACTACCCCAGTTAACCACCACAACCTACAACCACTACCCTAGTTAACCACCACAACCTACAACCACTACCCTAGTTAACTGCCACAACCTACAACCACTATCCCAGTTAACCCCCACAACCAACAACCACTACCCGAGTTAACCACCACAATATTCAACCAAAACCCCAGTTAACCACCACGATCTACAACCACTACCCCAGTTAACCCCCACAACCTACAAACATTCCCCCAGTTAACCACCACAACCTACAAACACTCCCCCAGTTAACCACCACAACCTACAAACACGACCCCAGTTAACCACCACAACCTACAACAACTACGCCAGTTAACTGCCACAAACATCTGCATACTACCGGATTCGTTGTCATGTGGGTAGCCTACTGGTTAAAGTGCTTTGGCTTGGCATACCGAAGATCCGGGTTTGATTCTCAATGATATTGTAGTGGTGGTAGTACTGTTAGTGCGCTGATCACAATGCTGGAACACTTTTTGTCTAAGAGAAAGCTTCTGGAGGAAATGTCTCTCCTTATGAGGGTTAAACATCAAGCTACGTACGCCTATGTCCTTTATACAAAAACTCCTGTCGTTTCAGACCTAATCATCTTCAAATTGGCCGGAAATTGGTGTATTCGAGTTCTGATAAGCAGGGCCTTGAAAAAAGGCTAAAGCAAAGCATGGAAGAGGGAAGTGGTTTTCTTAGCAGGTAATTTAGTGTGACCGGCACTCCGACCGTTGTGTTTTCATTCAGCTCAACCGCTTTTTAGCCACCATCTTTACTCATGTTCCTCCCTATGCCTCTGTGACTACATTCTCCAACATGGAGGCAAGACACCAAGAATCAGAATTGATTGACTTTCTTTCTCACCTCTGTCTATAAGCATAAACATCTCTCTGTCTTCACCAGTCTAAAAAGAGAGTTTGAGTTTTCACCTTAGGGCGTCTGAGAAATGGTCTTGGCTTACGTGTGTTGTGTATTAATGGGTTTGAATCGATTTCACTCAGCAAGACGGAGCAGTTCTATAATTTAACTGCCCACTTCCACAAATGTGATTGTGCCATAGTTCAGTCGTTTTCTCACTTAGCAGAAAATGCTCATAATGTGTTGAGTGTAGGAAGCAGCGCTATGCCGAAGAACGGATTTGTAGTCTTTGTCCGTAGACTGTTAGGCTTCTGCTCCCCCCCTCACCCCCCCCCCCCCCCACCCCACCCCGCCCATACCCCATCCCATCCAACCCTCTCTTACGTATAGATGCACATTAATCATAGTCTACATACACATTATCAGAACACATTTGTCTCTTTTGTCGTGTGTACAGGTCCAGTATCGATTGACCACGCACTGAAATGAGATTTGAGAACGTTTGTATTTAACAAGTGAATTCTGGCATACATGTAGAGGTCAGACATGGTGATGCACTGTCTCCTGTAGAATATGTAACAATAAGGCTGATGTCAGACAAGGTTGTTAGTCTCCTGTAGAATACATGTCAACAAGGGTGATGTCAGACATGATGGTATACAGTGTTCTCGTGAAATACAGGTCATTGGGGAATATACAGTCTCCTGTAGAATACATGTCAACAAGGGTGATGTCAGACATGGTGGTATACAGTGTTCTCGTGAAATACAGGTCATTGAGGTATATACAGTCTCCTGTAGAATAAATGTCAACAAGGGTGATGTCAGACATGATGGTATACAGTGTTCTCGTGAAATACAGGTCATTGCGGTATATACAGTATCCTGTAGAATACATGTCAACAAGGGTGATGTCAGACATGATGGTATACAGTGTTCTCGTGAAATACATTTCATTGAGGTATATACTGTCTCCTGTAGAATACATTTCAACAAGGGTGATGTCAGACATGATGGTATACAGTGTTCTCGTGAAATACAGGTCATTGGGGTATATACAGTCTCCTGTAGAATACATGTCAACAAGGGTGATGTCAGACATGATGGTATACAGTGTTCTCGTGAAATACAGGTCAATGAGGTATACACAGTCTCCTGTAGAATGGAGTTGGTGAGGTGAGGTGAAATGGCGGCCGGGGATCGAACGCTGGACCTTCCACTCTCTTGGCGGACGCTCTACCACTAGACCACGGAGGCGGTCCCCTGTAGAATGGATGTCAACATAGCATCAGACATGATGTGAACACGGCTTGCCCAGTTGTCTAAGGCGTCGCGGTTCGCTGTCCCTTGGGCACGCTAGACACCTATGATCGTGGGTTCGAATCCCGGTTCGCCAAGATTATGTTTCTAGGTTTGTCAACACCGTACCCGTGTTCGTTGGTGTCACCAATGTGGTGAACGTCTGACACCTGCATCGCTTCGGGGTTTCCTCCCACATAAAGCTGACACGCCGTGATATAAGTGGAATGCTGTTCAAAGCAGCGTTAACCCCATCTCACCCACTCACGCTTACCAAGCTTACAAATTGAGTTGTATCTTGGATTTTAACTAAGTGCTCACGGCATTCAATTTGGGAAAAGAAAACATTTGCCATCAGCCAACTTTCTCGTACACTCAGACATGGTACCTTACAAACAGTAATCTTCGGCCCCTTCCAAGTCCTCATTTTGTCAGATTTTCATAATTTATGTACATTTGGGACTACACAAACATGTAAACAAAGAGTAAAGTACTCATATATTTCCAGACCGTGAGTGAAGCATGACACACGTCTCTCCGAAAGTCCTCGATTAGAATAAACGTAGAGTGGACTTAGTGTCTACAAGGAATCATAAATCTTACCACAAGACTAATCACCATGACTACAACTCCTCTGGGGGAGTGACTCCCCTTTGCTATAGCCAGTGGTCGTTATATATTGATTGGCTATATCTTAAATCTGTGGATATTTCAATCGCTAGTAAATAAAATATGATATTATAAGAGCCATTTATAAGGCAGCTGTAGTTTGAGATTTGCTTTGAGTGATGGAGTAGTCTCCAGAGCAGAACCCCACTTACTGTTACTGAGAAACCTATGATTGTGGGTTCGAATCTCGGTTCGCCCCGATTATGTTTCTAGGTATGTCAGCACCATACCCGTGCTCGTGGGTATCACCGAAGTGGTAAACGACTAAGACCTGCATAACTTCGGGCTTTCCTCCTACATTAAGCTGACACGTCGCGACATAACTGGAAAAATGTTAAAAGCGGCGTTAAAACCCAACTCACTCACTCCTCCTCCTACTACTACTACGTACTTATGGATGCAAGTTAGGGACAAAATTCAGAATGCCCATTTCAAGGAAAAAATTGCAGAATAAAAATGTAGGCTAAAGCAAATCTGGATTTCAGAGCTGAACGCTCGCAATAAAGTCACAGCCTAAAATACTTATGCTGTACTAGTTCTTTTAATATTGACAAACTCACACGAAGAATTATGTCAGACACTAGATCCCCCTCCTCTTCTCTCAATCGCTTGTATTTACCAGTTATAATGTGAGGACCTGGTTTGATTAACGCGGAGGCTCTTCATGGTAGAATGTATTGTTGCACTTTTGCACACATTTAATGGTCTGATGATTCTCTTTGAATCATGCCATGATACCTGATGACAACAAGGCATTGCAAAGTTTCCTTAAACGGGCCAAGGATGTGGGACATAATCTCAATATCAGAGTTGATTTTGTTGATAATTCTGTTCTGCTTGACGGTACAGAAATAAGTGTCAACCAAGCGAAGTGCCTAAATCGGGCCAGCCTCAGGTTTTCGAGGAGAGGCTGTATGAAGGACTACTGCATCGATTTTATGCACAATGTGTTGAGAAGATCAGCAACCCTACAGAGTCCCTCGATTTGTTTAAGTCGGCTGGCTTGAAAAGTGACACAGAAGGCTTTCTGTTTGCTGCTCAGGACCAGTCACTTCCCCCTCGAAACCGCCAATGTGTGATTTTGCATCAGAAGGTAAATATTAAATGTAGATTATGCAATACATTTATTGAGACTGTCCAACACATTGTCAGTGGATGCCCAGCTTTGGCACAAACACAGTATCTTAAGCGACGTGATGAAGTGGCTCGATCATTTTATTGCCTTCTTCGCAATGATTGTGGTTTTGACGCGGAGGTGCATCCATGGTACGACCCAGAATATGTGGAGGGCGTCATTGAAAATGATAAACACAAAATTCTTTGGAATAAGCCCGTATACATCCTGATCAAAATGAATGCCAGAATTACTACTACTACTACTACTACTACTACTACTACTACTACTACTACTACTACTACTACTACTACTACTACTAACAATAATGATAAATACAAAATGAAAATAGGAGCGTGCACAGCCTCAGACGTATCCAGGCCAACAATCCTGACCTTATCCTTTTTCATAAATCCAATGAAATCATTTATATCATTGAATTTCCTGTCCCTTTTGATGCTAATGTGATTGACAAGGTTCAGGAAAAACATGGCAAATATGCAGACCTCGCATTCGAAATGTCACGCTTGCATCCGAAGTACCAAGTTGTCCGACTCCCCATTGTTCTCGGTGCCTTAGGTTTGGTACCTTCCAATCTGTTGACTGACATTGGGAGAGTACGCGGGTTTGCTATCAGGAGTACAGCCCTTCTGACAATCTGGGTAATGCAGAAGGCTACAGTGTTGGGGAGTCTTCACATTCTCCGAAAGATTCTGGGTGGGTTTGACTAGGCAGCGCTTCCTGGGAGAAGTCCCATTCGCTGTCTGGACTGCGTGTGTAGGGTGGGCTGCGTGACTGTGCCATGATCACCTAAACCCTCTTTGCCGCATTATTTATTTTAATCTGTACATAAAACTAATACTACTAATAATAGTTCATTTGTTTGGCGCTTTTCATCATATCAAGCACATTATTACTCAATGGAGATATTTAAAAACAGCACCTTCCGGATCTGGCGCTACGGTTGTCGTCAATATTTAGCTACAAGTTACGACAGTCGTATCGCTACGAAGTCTTTGTGAAACAGGGTCTCGTTATGCAATCACATCTGCATTTATTGTAATATATTGGTCACGCTTATGTGTGATAAGCCGTATCAGTGCTGTGCCCATTTAAAAGGATTACGTACTTACATCGACTTTTATCCAAGGAAATGACGTTCTTCATTCCTCAATCCCCAGCTTCACATTCGTCTTATTCTCATTACAGGAGTTAAGTTTTTGTATTTCCCACATCGAAAGACGATATTTACATTCTCGTGGTTGCAGTTAGTAATCATTGTTTAAAACATGCATACAATTCTACTTCTGTTTACTCGTCTCTTACTTTTTAGATTTTTTATGTCGACGAAAGACCCGATTTAGGTCGGAATCGCCGTCAGTCTATTTCACAACAATGAATGCTATTGATCAAAATCGATCGCGACAAATTTAATATCAACATCGCTATTTTGGCCAAAGGAAAGTCAGTGGGGAGGGTTTTCCCTTCACTAGGGAAGCGTTAAAACTCAATAATTGGATTCCAGAGAATTTGGCATGAATGGTTCTGTTCTGCAAAAAAGTAAAGAGCAAAATATCACGTTATGGGAATCCAGCAGGAAACATGGCGCTCTTGCAGGAATTAGTCTGAACATGGAGCGTGTTTGAGCTGCATAATCCGCCATTGGTGTCACTGAATACAAAGCCCAGAGACTGCTGAGATACGGACGATCCAGAAGAGCAATAATAACATTAGCCACGGTAATGTCACCAGCCCAACTTTAATCGGGAACGATTATTGTGTATCTTTGAAGTGGGTAGGGAATTATTGGTGTAAGTTTGAACGCTGTCCAATTATCAGTCTTGTGTTCAGAAGTACGTGTGTATGTTCCCAGATGGTGGTTTAAATTTAGGTTCCAAGTAACGATCGAATAAACCTTTTATCTGTAACACTGTAACAATATCAAGGCACCAGTACCAAACGCATGTTGTTTCCAGTTATTTGAAATACACCTCGTTCCTCTCACAGTGTGAATTCTTCCCTGGCTGGCAAACATGTCCAAATCCTCCACTCTGTATTCAGTACAGTATCCTTCCTACTGTCGATCTTGGGAATAGCAGTGACGCCTCAGCATGGTCAGCGAGGCCAACGCCATACGGTCCACATAAACAGAAATACCAGCGCCAAAACCGTACATTTGTTTGTTGCTTGACGCCGCGCTGAGAAATATTCTAGTTATATGATAGCAGCCTATAAATAAGCAGCCTGGACCAAACAAATCAGTGGTTGATATTATGAGCATCGATCAACTCCTTCCGGTTACGAGGACACGCAGGCAACCATGTTACCGAGCCTATCCGCTGCAGAGGCAGATCCAGGATTTTGAAATTGGGGTGAAGGGGATCGGTGTAGGGGTGGTTGTGGTGGGGTAGGCTGGGAAGTGGGTGTGGGTGTGGATGTGGGTGTGGGTGTGGGTGTGAGGTGTGTGGGGTGCGGGGTGCAGTTAACATGCCAGGTGTCTGAAAAAAGAGGGCGTGTCAGCACTCACTGCATCACCCCTTTGGATTCGTCAGTGCACTGAGTCGCTCCGTACGAAAAGAATACGGGGTTGTTCGTAGGTTGCCGGGGACCCGATCTAAGCCGGAAGCCCTACAGGCAACCCTATGTGGGTATAGGAACCATGTGGTCAGCGTGAGACAATACTGCTGTCAGTGTACCCCCCCCCCCCCCTTCTAATCACATTCATCAGGAATACTAATACTCTATGGGGTGTAATTAACAGGAATCATTTATCAAACCTCTGTGATAAATTTGGCATGAAAACACTGTGTGTTGTGTTGTGTTGTGTTGTGTTGCGTGAGTGAGTATGTTTTTACGCTACTTTTAGCAATATTCCAGCCTATCACGGCGGGGTACCCAAGAAATTTGCTTCACACATTGTACCTATGTCAGGAATCGAACCTGGGTATTCGGCGTGATATGCGAACGCTTTAACAACTAGGCTACCCGACCGCCCCGTTGTGTTGTGTTGTGTTGTGTTGTGTTGTGTGGTGCGACGTTGGTTTTACGCCACTTGTAGCATTATTCCAGCATTATCACGACGACGGACACCAGAAATCGGCTTCAAACATTGTATCCATGTGGGGCATCAAACCCAAGCTTTCGGTGCGACGAGCGAACGCTTTAACCACTGGGCTCCCTCACCGCCCCATTTGTCAAGAGGGAGATATTACATACGAGGGCTGTTCATTAAAGATTTCCCCTAAACCACTTATCATATTTGGTTGAAATTTCACATGTGTAATGTTACATGTATCTATGGGTTATGTCTGAATTTGCAGCACCGAGCTATTAATCTTACCACTTTTACAGGTGTTATGATCGAGTAGGGTGTGACAATGGAGCCAGTAGAATACCGAGCAGTGATTAGGTTTTTATATTTGAAAGGTCGCACACCAAAATAAACTTTCGATGAAATGAAAGCAACTTATGGGGAAGATGCCCCATCATATGGCGTTGTTAAACACTGGCATCGCCAGTTCAAGTGTGGTCGGACATCTGTCGAAACAGCTGCCGTTCCTGCTCGCACCCATTCAGCCATTGATGAGGACACTTTCCATCAAGTGGAGACCGCCATTTTGGCAGACCGACGTATAACTGTTCGCCAGTTAGCACAAGATGTCAAAATCAGTGTAGGGTCTGTGGAAAAAATCATCCACGACAATTTGAACATGCATAAGGTGTCTGCACGATGGATTCCCAGGTTGCTCACACCTTTCCAAAAGCAGGAACGCGTTAATTGCTAAAAGGATCTTTTGGACATGTGCCAAAAAAAACAGGCAAACTTTTTTGACAGACTTATCACACCATCTGACTTTCCAACCATGAAGTCGTTTTTGAAGGGAAAACGTTTCACAGATGATGAAACACTAATTTCAAGTCAAGGCCTGGTTTGAGACGCAAAATGAGGGCTTTTATAAGCGAGGTCTCCATAGTTGCATAAAACGATGGGAGAAGTGTGTAACTCTTGGTGGTTCCTATGTGGAGAAAGACTAATACCTATGCCAAGTTTCATTCCACTAGGTCCATCGGAAGTGGGTCAGGGGAAATCTTTAATGAACACCCGTCGTATATACACTGACCTGTGTACGTTAAATGCAAATATCTCAAGTAATAAAATGGCAATTGCGTATTCTTTGACAAAGCTACATAGCATGACTGATTGGTTGATTGATTGATTGATTGATTGATTGATTGAGACTTTTAAATATAAGTATATGGGGTTCAAACATTCAAAGAAAAGCACCCAGGACTTCAGCGTGTTGAGCAAAAGGTTTAGCCTCTAGCCTTACACCCCCGCCCTGAATCAGACACGAGTACTTCTAAACGAAACACTCTCTTCCCATCAACAAGTAATTAAGTTGCAAATGAGTCAGATTTCCTCACCTTTCTTATTCCGTTAATGACGTTATCTTGCTATCAATTTTCATTCAGCCACAGAGTGATCATTTTCGAACGCCTGAAGCCTTTGTTTTCATACGTGAAAGTAGTGTCCGGTATTTATGCAAGAATTATTTAAGAATGTCGTGTCCGGAAACATCTCAGAAAACAAATCTGGAACATATCACGTTACTTACCATCCATGGCATTTACGAAGATAGTGGACGTTCCTCGCCCTCTGAGCATCATCTCGCTGTTCGCTGTCAGTGGGATTTGTCTACTTGTGTGATTTTGTCCGACTAATGTGTGAGTGAGTGAGTGAGTGGGTGAGTTGATTTTAAACAGTACTTCAGTTAAGTCACAGCACGCCAACTTGATCAGGGATGAAATGCTTTTTACAACTTTGGTAAAACAAATACGCACGGTGCTGACAAACCAAGAACCATAATCTGGGATTCGAACTCATGATCATAGCTTCCTGGGACGCCTAAGGGACGCAACTCTGCGCAACGAAGTGCGGCGCCTTTGACGACAAGGACACCCTCCTCCCAGTTTGGAATGACATTTATGAATGCTGATCAAACTCACGGTAAATATGGGACATGAAACCACGACCTGCAGTCATAGCACCTTGGAAAAATAAGTATCAACAAGAATATAATCAGTTCAGAAGTACTTGTAATACTTCCATATCGATATTTACAGATGAATCAAAGGATGGTGGCGCTGTTACCAGATTAACTTGATTACATTACAAGCTTTTTTTTCCATTTTTACAGCCGAATCAATAGCGATTTTACCAGCTCCAGAATATGTCAATAAACAGTCTATACAAAACCAATTAATTATAGACTCTCTCTGTCCTGTTTTCAGGCTATCAAAAATAATTTGTGTCAGCATCCATATCGTCTTTTGTTGGTTACCTAGCCATGTTGATATCATTGGTAACACAATGGCCGACGCTTCTGCCAAAGCAGCACTCAACAAATATGTGAAACCACTTCTGATCTCACAGAGTGATTATAAACCTTTGATGAGAAGTTACACCAGAGATCTAATGCAAAAGAAGTGGGACATCCAAGTAGGTCTTAATAAATTAAATCAAATTAAACCAACAATCAGTTAGTTAGTTGAGGAGATAGATACACACATGAGTATTTATTAAAAAGGTGTCCTCCATTTTGTGTCCTTTGTGGTGACAGAATCACGGTCAAGCATGTCCTGCTTGACTGTTATGATTTTTCAATCACAAGGGATAATTATTTCAGTGTAAAACAGTCAAGGACCTTTTTAATAATGTTAATTCTCATTTATTTATCGTTTTGTAAAAAAGAAATTGAACTAATTCCTACATTTTGATGTACAAAGTTATGGTTCCTAGTGTGGTGGCTTATCTGTGCTTGGGGGTGATCAGTAACCATTTTTTAAATAATACAATGTTTTGTTATGTATTGTCATATATTTTTTAAGATCTTATGCCAGTTTTTTAGATATAAAATTGTGATTTTATTTCCCTGTCCTTTTTTTATAGTAAGTTTAAATGTATTTAAATGTATTTTGTATAACATTTGAAAGTCACGATATGTCTGAAATACCGCTGATGTTACGATACATTTCAACTCACTCACTCACTTAGACAAATGGGCCACCCATAAGGTAAGGTAACAAACATAACAGCGGTTAGTGTTATAACAAAGGATCAAGGATTTGGGGCAAAGAGTGAGTGAGTGAGTGAGTGAGTGAGTGAGTTTTCGTCGCCATTACCAATATTCCAGCAATATCACGGCGGGAAACGCCACAAATAGGTTTCACACATTGTACCTGTGATGTGTACGAACCGTTACTGTTCGTTATATATTTCTCGGGGGATTTAGTTTTAATGTTCCAAGAACATTTATGGCTGTACCGTTACCTTGACCTAAACAGACAAGGTATTCTCAGCACTTCATGAACACAAAAAACACAATTATTCGGGGATGACGGTACTGATAGGTCAGTGTATAATAAGGCTCTCAATGGCTCATGTAATTAGGAGATAAACATACTTTCTTTTCAATGTAGAGCTAGGTTACCTGTAGATTTAACCGCACTAAATTTAACATTTGAAACCTCATGCTGCGCGTTCGGTTCCGAATTCAATTTAGCGCTTCACTGAAAACACTTGTCTGAAGTTTGTTTATCTCCATTCTACCATGACTAAATAAAACACGAAGTCATTGGTGTTTGCAATATACTGAGTGAAGCGGCATGGGTTGAGTCCAGTGTTCTTAGTGGGTTATCGATCTAAATAACGGAATCACCGAACAAAATATGGCGCTGTATATACTCAAGCAGTTTGTTTACACCGTAATACTTCACTCGAACATATGACTGGCCTTGAAAGCATATAAGCACGGCAACTTGGTAAGCTAATATGAGGTGGGAATCCCTAAAGAAAACAAAGCAAGCTTTGCAAGGCTTTCGCACTACATCGCACGTCTCCATTATGTCGTCATATCGCTCTTTGTGACGCAAATGATGTGACGTCATAGTCGTATAAAGAAAAGCGCCAAAATTCCAAGCTCTCTGTCGGAAATACACTCCGTTTGTAGATTTCTATCGTGTTTTCTGCACGAAATGTATTGCCAAATATCCTTTGAATATTGTAGTAACTTCATCTCTGCATTTTGCAACCTGTAATTGTAGATATAATTATTTAAATATGCCTACCGATAATGACTGAAAATAGTACTATTCTATGAATGTGAGCTTCCGCGGTGATGCGGCTGTCAAACAAGCTGTTTCAATCAGAGGGGGTTTATTGTGATTAATAGCCTCTGATTGACCAATCAGAATCGATTGAATTCCAAATTCATGATAGAATATGCGTGTTCGGTTCCAAATTCAATTTAGCGCGGTTAAATCTACAGGTAACGTAGCTCTACATTGAAAACACAGTATGTGTATCTCCTAATTGAAGAAAACGGAAAATCATTTTGGTATGACTTAATGAGAATCAGACCTTAACACTTTCATGTTTAGAACTTACAACAAAATACTAAATGGATACGTAAGGCTAAAATGTGGTGAAAGGATGATTTAAGAGATTTTCAAGAATTTATATCAATGTCGATAAAAATAGATAATTTCTCTACGCAACCGGCCAATTTCACTCATTTTAGCCATACTGATGTGGTTTATCATATCCTAAGCCACACACTGGCAAGTGTAAGGAAGTTGTCAGGCATTTGAACATTTAATTTTCAACTTTAAACCCTTTACCTTTCCACACGTAACATTTCTGTATTTATTCAATATGTCAAAGCCCAATAAGTCAACCTTTTCCTAGTTTCAGAAGATATGCTAATTGAAGATATGTAGCTAGTACCTAGATGCGACCAGTTGATGTTATAATATGTCCTCGATTCATTATCTTTCGTCACAAGGGTCGCAGAGACATTATTCCTTGTTATAGATTAGTGCTGATTATCAAGAACATTGAACTATTGTCATAGCATAGACTGGTATCTTTGTATTGTCTAATATAAAACCCTGAACGAATGGATACATACGTGCCCCTTCAAGCAAAGTGTATGTTTGGATCAATATCAATAGAAAAGTAAATAATTTAGATAATGTGTATTTTTCTCCAAATATCTAATATTCCGTCTAATCTTGTCATCTTGACATTAACCCTGATGGCCCCAATCTCCACACAAGTAGAACAAGACTATCTGACGGCCTGAAGCTATTGTGAATTCCTACAGTCGCTCGTGTTCTAATGAACCATGGACGCGTTGTTTCAACATGACAACGCCAGACCACTAACTGTATCATTCTTATGGAACAACAGTGCACAGGTTCTCTGAATTCGACAGATCTAAACCCGAGAGAACATCTATGGGACGAGATGGATCGCGATTTAGACAACGTCATCCCAAATCATACAGTGAAACCCGAGTGGGCTGACATTCCCTATCGTGTGAACGGTACACTCATTGGACAGTAGGGGCAAGCAAACGGAACCTTTGTCATTTTCCGTATATTGTTTCCGTATTGGACACATGTCCACTGTCCACTCTTTGCAATATGTAATTACTCATCAAGTGGACAGATGTTCAGTGAATGCGTGTTTCTTTATGTTAAAATAAGATTATGTGGTTCTTTTTAGATTTAGAGCAGTATATTTCAAAATAGTTTTAGCCTGAAATTACGGCAGCTGAAATTATGTAACCCTCCAACTTAATAATATTAAATGTAAATGCAAACGTGATATTTGTCGTTTTTCATTTTGTAATAGCATCTTTATTGCTTTGATCATTGTTATTGCAAAGGCCATCGCGTTCCCCAAGTTTCCTAATTGACTTCTAATCGTGTTCCTGTCTGGAGCAACCGCTGTGCAACCGGAAGCAGGGATTGTCTGTTAATTTACTGGCATTATGTCCCAGTCGGCCGTGTCATGCGGCTGCAGGATATTCTCTGCCAATATTCACAATAGCCAAGACGCATTCTAACATTGAATCATAAGCATAGCCGTAGGGAGACTGGGTTTCCATTATTCAAAAGGCAAGACCGTTACATAATATTAACATGACAGCCACTAGGCAGAAACGTAAAAGATACACAAAGAACATAAAAATAACACGTCCACGCCAGAGAATAACCAGCAACGACTATCCACCGAAACGGATTCCATTGGGTGCAAAAGGCAATATAGCGATGAAAACTAGATTAATAGATCACTCAAAATCAGTGATGATACCTGGTGCCATCGAAAAGAGCAAGCATGAAATTCGATATCTATAAATTGCTCTAAAAATTGGTTTAAAAGATGTTTACTTTTGGATGAAATACCTTGATTTTCAGAATGGTCATTACGTATTCAACCCTTCATTGTATCATTGGGATGTTTTACCACGCATTCACTACATCTGTGGGGCGGTCGGGTAGCCTGGTGATTAAAGCGTTCACTCGTCACGTCGAAGACCCGGTTTCGATTCCCGACATTGGTACAATGGGTGAAATCCGTTTCTGGTGTCCCCCGCCGTGATATTGCTTGAATATTGCTTAAAGTGTCGTAAAACCATACTCACTCACCCACTATATTTGTACTATGTGTAACCAAAGAATCATGTTATCTATACTGTGTGTAACCATGGATTCATTGTATCAGTACTATGTGTAACCAAAGAGTCATATTATCTGTACTTTGTGTAACCAAGGATTCATTGTACCAATACTATGTGTTACCATGCATTCATTATGTAAGTAATATGTGTAACCATGGATTCATTATATCATTAACATATCATACCATAGATTCATTGTATCATTGATGTGTGTAGCCATGGGTTCATTGTATCATTTATCTGCGTTACCATGGATTCATTGTTTTATTGAGATATGTAATCATGGATTCATTCAGCATACCTGGAAGTCGGTATTCTGAAAGACCATGTTAAATAATCAACACAAAGTCATGCGTGGGACATACGGCTGAGGAAGTAATCTAGGGTGCCGAAGTTGCTGAGTCGTGTACCTTCGAGATAATGCGTCTGACACCACAGTTTCGTAGTCTACTATTTAACAAAGATCGCCATACGTCTTCGACCTACGACACCGCCTACATTGAACTGACACGCTTAAAATTTCCGGAATTTAGAAAATATTATATAGACGTACCTCTCATGATCGCCCGGAAGATGGGGTTTCCAGATTAAGGTTTTTTTTAATTGTGTAACGTCTCATCTGACTTGTTGATTTTCAGTGATCAGTTCATATAATTTTCACCGTTAATTAGCCTTTTACGCTCAATGGAATCTCTTTCTGTGGATAATCGATAATAGAGCTTTTCTCCTGCCTTTATGGTTTATTTTGAAATTAGAATAAAACCATACAATCGACACTAATTATGTACAATACATCTGATGAAACGTACTGTTGGCAGTTCAGAGTCTGGAGGATGAAAGGACCCAAGATGCCGCCGTCGGCTGGTTATGCCACGGCCGACATGATACAAACTCTAGTCACTCAAGTGTCTTTATAATGAGAATGCTATTTTTGAGTGTTCTGTTTTTGTGGTAAAGTGACACTTTTATTTGTACCTATGATAATTAAAAGATTAATGAAGTTAGACTGTGATGTGGTGGTGGTGACATGGGGTCACACGCCGCGTTAAAGATTGTTGTACGTGTGTGTGTGTGTGTGTGTGTGTGTGTGTGTGTGTGTGAGTGTGTGTGAGAGAGTGAGTGTGTGTGAGAGAGTGAGTGTGTGTGAGAGAGTGAGTGTGTGTGAGAGAGTGAGTGTGTGTGAGAGAGTGAGTGTGTGTGAGAGAGTGAGTGTGTGTGTGCGTGTGTGTGTGCGTGTGTGTGTGCGTGTGTGTGTGTGTGTGCGCGCGCGCGCGCGTGTGTGTGTGTGTGTGTGTGTGTGTGTGTGTGTGTGTGTGTGTGTGTGTGTGTGTGTGTGTCTGCTTAAAATAGCCCGGACTAATGCCGATTTATAATGCTAGCCCACTGAGATACCATGCCGCAGTTTAACATGAATGACTCCGAGCCGGCCAGTCCTTGTGTTAGCCAGACGTAAAAAAGATAATAATTGAACTTGTTGTTACCTTGCCTGAAGCTCGAAATTAGGGGCATAAAATAAGGACTGGTCGGCTGGGAGTCAAGTAAACGTGTTTGAATGCTTCAGTGCATATTTGCATGAGTATGACCAGAGAGCAGAGTGTAACTATCAGCTATTCAAGGACCATCTTTTGCTATGCCGCGGCCGGGGATCGAACCCTTGTCCTTCGCTCTCCGAGTGGACGCTCTACCACTAGACCACGGAAGCGATCTAGTTTGATTTTGGTGTTATATGGCCCTTCACTATGTTATCAAAGTACATTAGCAAATCAACCAATATGCTTTCAAATCTACAAGTCTTACGCCAGCTGGGAAAGGCGTTCTGCCACATCTTAACGTCCGTTTCCAGCTGTGCTTGTAGTGACGTGTTCCTTTGATTTTCTGCCCTGTAGGCCACCGTTTCAAATGTAAATGTCAGCGCGTTGCTGGTTGGGGATGGGGGAATATATAATACGACGATCGGCGGACACTACGTCCCAAAGGAAACCATGGTACGCTGCACTGACGCTGGAAACACTACTCGAGCAAGTAGTCAGAACACGTGACAGATCGACATTGATCATAGGATGGATCATTCCTCTGGAAGTTGAAATATGATTAATAAATACTGAATATTAGACAGGTGATGGAATTTCTGATAAAAATCCAGTGGAGATACATTGATCAAACCTACTTAATCAATTTATACATTTTCTATTTTGCAATCCCGCGATATTGCTCATTCAGCGTTTGAAATTGATATCTGAATTATGGATTCCATATAATGGAACGATATTGTACTTGTTAATTATATTTATCCAGCCGAAAATCTTTTAAGGTAACACCTTCAAAATCAGACAGTCTGTTTATTCTTTACACGAAGTTATTCAATTTATGTTATCAGTCGACCACCCTCTTCATACTCATATGTTGACAGAGGATGGGGCACAATGATGAATAATTAAATAAATGTCGGTAATGAAACGTTCGTATTCATACAGCGTCCTAGGCAGTTTAGGAGAGGCTTGGTTTCATGGTTCTGGCTCGGTTTTAATAATGCCCTGAGAGCTGTGTGTGGGCCTCCATTGTCGAGCTCATGACGAGCTGTGTCTGAGCACCAATTAGCGACAGCATCAGAGATCAAGAGTTGTTACGTGACAACTGGACTTTAAATGGTTTGGCACAACTAGCCTGAATTAGAAAAGCTGTTCGCAAGCCGATTTGTTTCCGGTGTTGACGTATGGCCTGCAAAATTGGGAGAAAATTATATAGCTTGATTGTCACAACAACAACACTTGGAAGGCCATTCCTGCACCTACTTTGGATGCAAATGAGAGAGATTCCAATCATCAAAGATAAACTTGGGACAGTATAGCTCGACTGATTTTTTTTCGAGCTCGAAATGCAGTCGAACCACTGACACTTATGTTGTTTCTGCACTTTCATATTCTTTCGGCATCATTGATCGGACCAAACAAGAACTTCATGGAATTGACACACACACCAGACAGATGATGCCAGACAATAGGGGGGTCACACCACAGTTCTTCCCTTAATCGTTTATATATGTCAATCAATTCTGGAGGACTTTGTTTCATTAACGTGGAGGATTTACAAGACAACTATTCTGTGCACCTTTGCACACACCTACTCGTCTGATGACCACACACCTACTCGTCTGATGACCTTCTTGTGAAACATGTCAAGACCAAAGATGAAAGCGGATTATTCAGTAATTACTTGGCTCGTGGATGGACAGAAGTTAAACATTAATGTTGATTATGGTGCTGTACTGCTAGACAATTCAGAAGTGTATGTCAGCCAAGCAAAGTCTCCTTTAAAGCCCGCTCAGGGTCGTTTTTGGAGTCTATATTTCATAACATTAGAACTACAAACGAGCATGCCCTTTCTGCAATGATTTCAAAGAGCGTCATACTATTCTTGCCCAAAAGTTGTTTGATCGAGGTTACAAGATTGAACCACTTATTAAAGTTTCAAAAGTCTCATGTAAGACAAAATGTTTGATGTAATTCTCTTTTTTGACTTGTACCATATGTTCCCGTTTTTTTCTCGGTGAACAATTGACTTTCCTTTGCATGTGTTTAACCGCATGTTAACATGAGAAGTGTAATCATGTATATAATCGATATATATATATATACATTCTCCATGGTGAAACCTGCGTCATTGTTTTACATGATTACATATAGTGATATATATATATCCCGTTAGATACCACTTTTATTACGAGTGTATTTCAAAACGTATATAACGACAGAAAGCCTTTATAAAACGATATCTAACGGGGACGAATGTAGTCATTTATCTATGACTCACTTAGACTTGCACATTAACGTTGAAAAAACCCGAGCTGGTACAAGGGTGGCGCATGAAAACAGCATTCATAGCTGATGATTCGACCATGGACTGTTCTCTCGAATGAGCAGGTTCATCTGTTCTGAGTCTGATTGCAATTACCGACACGACACGAGATAGCGTCGGTCGACATGAGGACGACTGTCCACTTGGCCCAAGGGGCGCTACTCTAATTTACAGGACGAAGTCGTAAGAAGACGAGTTGGTAAATACTGTGATGATCACTTACAATAATGTGTTTTTATGTTTATGATGTTGTGAACACTATTACTACAATGCAGAAAAGAGCCCGTAACTCTCTCTATTTGAAACGTATTCTCCCTATGCTAGATCATAGGCAACTGTAAACACGCCCGGACTAAAATACACTCTGAATAAACCCTGGATTTTTTAATGTGTTCAATTAAATGTGCATATTTCATTTATTTGATTGACACAAGGATGACACTTAACGTGGTGATAGTCACATGTTCTGTAGATATAATGACAATAATGGGTGTCCTGCCACGAGACACGAACGTCCATGAATATCTTGTGTGACCTTCATGTGCTGTTATTACTGCTCTACATCCCCTTGGCATAGAACCGTGGACCTGTGGTAGAGCGTACACACACACACACACACACACACACACACACACACACACACACACACACACACACACACACACACACACACACACACACACACACACACACACACACACACACACACACACACACACACAGTGTATGCACGTCGCTATATAAGTGCAACATTCTTGGACGCGACGTTAAACCCAATTTCACCTCACCTTACCTCCTTGGCATACACTGAATAAGCCTGCGGATTCTGTACTGTGAAATACTCCTCCATTCTTCATAATACGCCTTGGCCATTTTGTGGCGTGATTTGACGTTGACGTACACGTCTATCGAGTTCATCCCACAGAAACTCTAAATCGGGTTCTGATCCGGAGATCTGTAAGGCCATGGCAAGACATTGACGTTTGAACTATGAACAAAATTCAACAGTGACACGAGCCGTGTGTGTCGTAGCGTTGTCATGTTGAAACAACTCCGACTGTCGGTTGATAATCGGAAGAAGGAGACGTTGAAGAATTTGGTCTAATTCCCACCTCTCGCAGACGATTCCTGATTGTTTGATCCTATACCCTCCTCAAACCAGGCACACGTCATACAGTCTCTTTGCAGTGGCATGTCGATGACGTAGAGTGAAAGACCCGGTTGTAGAATTGTTGTACAATGGTTGTGACTTAAGGCAGGTATACCGATCCCATATACGAGAAATGGAGCTCTGGTGTCCGTTGAAATGACAAGCAAAATTTAATGCAGACTGGAACTCTCCAGTTTCACGACGTCCTGTGGCGATGTTGCGATTGTCAGCATTCAGTCTCGGCATTTCCCACTTCCAATAAAACCGACTGAAGTTTGACCTTTAAAAGTCCTTGTCAAGGCACATGACTGGCACAACTTGCACGTGCATTCTGGTGTTAATTTCCTTTCCATGACATTCCACCAAATAATGAACATGTTGATGACTAACAACGTTCAATCAACATCAACATTCTCATTACTTCTGTGCCTTTCTTTTTTTGATTGATTGATTGTTTGTTGTTTAACGCCGCACTCAGCAATATTCCAGCTATATGACGGAGGTGTGTAAATAATCGAGTCTGGACCAGACAATCCAGTGATTGATATCATGAGCATCGATCCATG
Source organism: Haliotis cracherodii (assembly GCF_022045235.1). Lineage (NCBI taxonomy): Eukaryota > Metazoa > Mollusca > Gastropoda > Lepetellida > Haliotidae > Haliotis > Haliotis cracherodii. Next base: position 30,300,365 of record NW_027266275.1, read on the forward strand.
CAATGACATGCTTCAACCAAGTCAGCCAACCTGACCACCCGATCCCGTTAGTCGCCTCTTACGACATGTATAATCGCCTTTTACGGCAAGCATAGGTTGCTGAAGACCTTTTCTGCTCCGGATCTTCTCGGGTCTCTTGAAGAGTGTAAATCAACAATACAGTTTTGATATGCATGCGTAGTGCGTCTGAACATCGCTTGTCTTTAGTGCACAATATTAGTGTCTATCAGGAGTAGATTATCCGACGAGGAACAGAGTTAGACTACATAGTGCTAACCCCCTTATTCTAATGACCAGCTGATGCCAAAGTATTACCGCCGGGACATTATATTATTCAACACCGTTTAATAAAAGAGTTTGTTTTTGAACGGGCGATCTCGTCACGGTTGATTAATAAATATAAATACAACACACAAACCATTTGCAATTCCACAGTTTTTATGACCTCAATTTAGAAGAACACAATGGTCACATTGAACATGTGACCCGAATGTGGTATATTAAAATGGCAGCATTATTGGAAGACACGTTAAAGGACAATATTTTTTAACAGAACAGAACACAGTTATATCAGTTTATTGAAAGGAATACGTAAAAATCACTATAAAGTCCATAAACATTATATATTTTGATATTCCACTCATCATCAATACTTGCATATGTAACTCACTAATTGGAACTTATACATGTCTAAGCTAAAAATTCGTTAAACAACATTGCAATTCTAAAGTAAACCGTACTTTAATGTTGCTCCTGACTGGAATGTAATGGGGTCGGGATAACACGTCCATGGGATTCAGCCTTTTCCCCAAGCAATGTCTTTAAAAGACACGCACCTGTATGTATTTCTGGCAGGCTGTTATAGACTTCCTTAAACAGTCTTCACGAATAACCATTTTTTGGTGCATTAGCACAAAGATAATTGTTTCTTTTAAAACATAATTCCAAACCTTTCATATCAAAGGTATATTATGTAAGGTTATTAGACTTTACTCCTTTAATTTCTGTTCAGCTTCACTAGAAACAGACTAGCCTTGACATTTACCAAGCCATTGTGTCATCGTTGTACTTGACTCCCCGTGTTGTGATGGTCGACGTTGCTGTCAGGATGATTGGGCGTAATGATATAGGTTATTTGTCTGTCACATTAGTCATCTTTAGTAGATGACAGAATGACGGTTGTCACTGGTAACGTGCCACACATAATACCAAATTAATCTTGAACCTTTTTTTCAACATGCTTCATATACTTTCAATTACATCATGTGTTATTACTCTTGATATAGTGTCATGTACGTGGTGCACACGCTAATGTCATCATCAGTTTATAATAACATTGTTCAAATATTACAGTACAACCATTATGTTTTGCTTCTGTTAATAAACACGGAACCCCGACTCTTGAATCATGAAACATGATTTTACATGAAGGCGACGAAGGACGCATCCCTCTCAGTGAACGATCGCGAGGAGCAAAAAAAGTAAAGAGGAGCTGGGCAACGCAGTAAGATATGATGTGAATCCATTATCTGTGATGCTGTTGATGTTTGAGAAAATACTGTCACAATGGATGACGTAGTTCGTGATCACTGTGCTACTAGTTCTATAATATTTACGTGCATATAAAGCTAAAGCACGTTTTCTGAGAATATATTTCCTAGACAGTCCAGCTGATGCTGATGAGTATGGATTTACACAGCTTTAAGCAATAGTCCAGCAATATCATGAAGGGGGGCACCGGAAATGGGCTTCAGACATTGTACCCATGTGAGGAAGCGAACCCGGGCCTTCGACGTAACGAGCCAACGCTTTAACCACTAGGCTACCTCATCGCCCCTTTAGTTTGAGACGGGTATATTATCGGCGTGTCTGCATGGACATTGATATTTACTAACTATCGTCACAGGTGCATGCCGAACCAGAGGACATTTTGAGAACATATAGCCTTGAGCTGTGTCTGTTTCTATTACCTAGAAAAAAGGGAAAGGCGTTCATTCATTCTGTTATTGAAACAAAATCCTTACAAAGGGTAGTTGTAACGTTAAATGTAATTTTGTTGTTTGATGATGGCCAAACAAAAGTGTTGGTTTTGTAAGGTTTATTGTATCTGGAATAAAATACACAGCCAATAATTTCAAACGGATTTCCGTCTTCACTAAGCAGGCATTGTCCTGAACTTATTTTACTTTGCCCACCCCCCTTTAACAAAGTTTGATCACATCCTTCGCGTTTGATATACACAAAGTGGTATAGTGAGTGAGTGAGTTGGGTTAAACGCCACTTTTAACAGTATTCCAGTTATATCACGGCGTGTCAGCTTAATGTGGGATGAAAGCCCGAAGTGATGCAGGTCTCAGACGTTTACCACTTCGATGAAACCCACGAGCACGGGTATGGTGCTGACAAACCTAGAAACATAATTGGGGCGAACCGGGATTCCAACCCACAATCATAGGTTTCTGGCGTGCCACAAAGTGGTATAGAAATGTGACTACCGATCATGGTACTCAGAAGAAATCAAAGTAATCCCTTGTGAGAACCTGAAACTGTCACGAAATAAAACACCAACTACTCTGCCCGGCCGCTTGTCGCTGGATTGGTGTTAAATAACAGTCACGGGGTCAGGAGAACTGTGGGCAATAGAATTATTTCAACAATAGTGCAGGCATAAACACGTTAAACATGTAATACATATTAACAGTAATCTGGCTGTGGAATACGATAACTGGGAGAGTTTCCAACAGCCCACAGTCGGACAATAGGACAAAATACAAGGCAGTAGTTAACCTAACCTTAGGGTAAACAAATAGAAAACTGACTCAAAGTAAATGACTCGTTGACTGCTACAGCTATGATGTCTTTAAAAATACTGTAGTGCCAATACACTTTTCTCATCGTACAAATTCTAATATAAGTCAGAAAATATGAACGTATTTCTTCACTACAACAATTACTTCTTGTAAAAATATTGGTTCTTGAAACTAATGTCAAATTACACAGATCAAGGTCACATCTCAAGGGACTTCAGTATCAGCACATTTACTAAGTGAGGTAGCTCTTGCATGGTTGAGTATACCTTAAGTGTTAGACTTGGTACATAAATAAAATCTTCCTGCTTCTAGGTCAGGCACAGCGTCGTAAATTACAGCGGACGACGTTAGTTTCAGACGAAACAGATAAGCCAAGTCTGGCCGACACCTACACATCGGTCTTTGATGGAAGCAACTTTCCCTGAACTGCTTGAGAAATGGACCATGGGGAATCACTGTCTCATGCCATTACAATCCGACTCACTAACAGTATCACATGAGCATAAAACGCGCCCAATATTTGCCAGGGATGCTACATCTATGTAGGTTTCAATGAATATGATCAGGTAAAGATTAATATTTCGAGTTTTATTTGTGAGTGATTTACTTTTATGTTCTTTTTAGTTTCCTCATTCAAATACTTTCACCTACCAATATGTCTTTGCGTTAACTCATCTTGAGACCTGTATCTGTTTCTCTGAGGCGTTTCTTTAGGAATAAATGATTAAACTAAGGATGTAAACTCTGAATCTCATGTATCGTGAATTCCGAGTCTTCAGTGAGAATTTCAATATGTCTGTATTGACCTACTTTCAATGCTCACAATTCTTTCTGTATAAAACCTATGAAATTAGCATAACTGAAAAAAGACATTTGAAAATTGCAACTGTCCCCTAAGACGAGACACCGACTTCATAACTTCGAATTGTAATTTTGACCAGGACTTATGTTTTTGTAAAGAAGAAGCGAACACTTTGGGTTGGGTATTCTTAGTACTTTAGTACTTTCTTGGTCGTGTTTGGGATAGTAATTGCCATGGGCACGATACATCCGTCTTTCATGACACCACATGGCTGAAATCTTCCAGGTAAGCGTTATGGCGGACAGCCGTGTTGGAATTAAAGACGGGGGCCCTCTACTTCCATATCTTCAAAGGGAAGCCATGTATGGTGTTGATCCATGCAATACGATAACCATCACTTCACAGAACTCGGACAGAATGCTCGGCCGAGCTCCGAATGTTTCTAGTCTTCGCTATATTGAGGAGGACTGTTTATAGTCCAATAATGGGTTTAACGATGCTGTCATGTTAGGACAATATGTCAATATGACACGTAGGACTGTTGGCTGGACTAATTGTATCATACATAGATTTATCGGACTTGACATACAATAAAGGAATTAATTGGAAAATAGGACAATATACAGACAGACAATACTTTATTAATGGCTCATTTCTGTACAAACATGAAACAACTTCGTACAATTTGATGTAGTAAAATGTTATCCATATTTATAATGCTTTCTACGAATAAGAATTAAACAAATGTGTTAAACACACAGGCAATACTGAATATAAAACCAACTTTGATGATATCAGGTTTATCGAAAGGATTCTGAGACTTAAGAATGCATTCATTAAAAGAGTTGCCCTGATATCATCATAAAATACACAGTGAAACAAAACATGAACATCGTCTTCTACGCTGTCATTACAGTGAAAACATGTTCTATCTTTGGACAGGTATACCATCACAGCGATCGGTTTCAACTCTAATAGGAGCTACGCGACACTTAAACTTGGCTTTTGTCGATCTATGGTTTCTGGGTATGTTATTTAAAACATAGTCTTCTGCCCTATATACAAGGAAGTCGTTTAACCTTTGGATCAAACTGACTGAATAGACAGCTGGATTAAAACATACGACTTGCTGGCTGCTATTCACTGATGTCTTAATAAATACTGAAGTGCAAATATAAATATATATACATTCTAATATAAGTTGGAAAATATGTACATATTTTTTCACTGTAATATATAACGTCACCATTATCAAACGTTTCCACATCCTTCATGTTCCATGTGTACACGGTGTTATATAAGAGTGAACAATGGATCAATTCTCTATTTGTTTTCTTCCGTCTGTCAATATCGACCATCTGTCAATGTTTATCTCTACTTTCACCGTTTGTTAATTTTAGAACCATTTTCCTCTGCTGTTGTGTGATGTGAATTCATCTCACCGTACTATTCATGTCTGTACTATTCATATTTTCTTTCGGACGCTGTGAATTTCATTTGGACAAGAATCTGGCAAAACCATCTGAACATTTGTCCAGCGCTGTCTAGCGCCATCTTATTTCCCTGTTCCGGACTTCAGAGATCATTGAGACACAAAAAGAAGATAGCCCTTTCAAGTTTCGACAGCTTTAGAGCCTGACTGTCTTTGGAAAGAAAGGTTGTTGTTGTTGTTAACTAATATATATATATTCAACCTTCAATTTAATTTATATTTTTAAAGAAGTTAACTGGCCCAGTAAACACGAATTGAGTCATATCATTTTACTCTTTGTTTTCAATGCCAACAGCTGCCATGATCAAAACCTCATTGATGGCTCAGATCGAAGCAATATCTTTTGTTAATTGGAACGTGTGTTGAAGATGTCGTTCGAGTTTGTTATTTTATTATCTGGAGCTAGTTATTATAATGTTAAATGGTGCTTTGAAGTCAAGAAACACACTGTGTGGATAAAGGCTTCATTTGGTTCGTATATTTCTTCTGAGCAAATAACAGGCATGTTGACCTCCTGCAGACCTTGATTAGCTCGGCACAGGAATAAGGCCAGTGGAGGAATTAGGATTATCTTCTTGAAGAAATTATCAAAATATTGTAAAATAGTAACGGCTACATTTAAATAACTATTAAAGCTGCCATCACTATTATACGTCGCATCTCCTGTTAAACCTCAACATGCTACATTTTGTAGCCTTGGGCGTAATAAAGTTCTGTTCTGTTCTTTCGGAATCTAACAGACAATTCTTATGACTATGTAAAGGGTTTGTCGTTTTTCTTGGTATTTCTTTTCAGTGAGGAATAAATGACTGTCCAGTCCAGTTAGACCAGTTACACTATCTTCCATTCTGACTAAAGTATAGGTTCCATGGCTTTATTGACCAGACTTCTAAAGGCTGTGGTAAAATGTGCATGAACATTACCTACGGATAAGCTCATCACTAACCGTAGCTCACCTAGCAGTTTAAATGATTTGTGCATGCAATATGTTGAGTTCTTAATAGGATTTAGCTTCTTGTTTGCCCCTCGCCATCTGTTCTTTGAATAATGTGACTTCAATCGATGTCAAGGGAATCTCCCCCTTGTTTCCATTTGAAATCAATTATTGTCTGAAAGTCTGAGTTACGTCCCTTTGGAGAACACACCAACATTCCTGTAGTCTCCGAGTATTTGCTTTAAATATCAAAATCAAGGCAACCTGGCAACATAAAAAGGACATTTGGTAATGTGTGAACACTCTGTGGATACGTTATGAACAAAACATGGAGGATCTAGCAACATACAGAGCTAGAATCGGAACCTTTTGTCATCCACCCGGGACCCGCCAAGTCAGCCACGTTGACAGGTACACGCCATACACATGTCATGATAACTCAGATATGCCGTATCGCATTATTATATGCACTTTGCTGCTGACTGCGCACCTTTCGTTGTCCGCATTACTGATCAGTAATCAATATGTATTTTTGAATCTGATATTTGATCACTTCACGGCGACAGAAACTACATTCTTTTGTGTCTCATGTGACGTCACCAACCCGAGTTGTGACCTAGTTTTGTCACCGAATCTTGCCTCACCTGCACGTGAAAAGTGTTTCCTTGGGGGTGACGCGATTCCCGTGGGAGTCATAACACAGCTCCTACTGTGCTCTAACGATATAGAGACAAATCCAGGCCCAATAACTCTCCAAGAAGTACAGGAGAAAATACTTGCAGAAATAGGGAGCATGAAATCGGAGTTACGAAACGTCAAAGCAGATTTAAGCACACAAATTTTAGAACTAAAGAATGACATCCACACTATCAGTTCTAAATGTGAAAAACTGGAGGAATCTGTTACAGAATTACATCGTGATCTAAACACTATGAAACAGAACCATGATATAATGTATGATGACATTGATGCACTTTCAGGCAAGGTGGATACAGTGTTTGATCAGATGTCAAAAATTGATCACGAACTAGATAGACTTGAGTCCTATAGCAGACGTGATAATATCCTCATCCACGGAATACCGGAAGCTGCAGGCGATGAAAAATCAATGGCATGTAAAGATACTGTGTTATCCGTCCTCAATGAACATGCTAAATTCAAAACGTGGCAACCATTGGACATAATACGTGCGCACAGACTTGGCGTTAAACGTGTAAATGCAAATCGCCCTCGCCCAATGATTGCTAAGCTACACTCGTCTGACGACAAAGTTCGTACATTGAAAGCGAGACCCACATTCAAGGAAGGGGGACTCGGAATTTCTAGTGACCTAACGTCACGTCAGCGTCAACAGCTTCAGGCACTTAAGGGAACAAACACTTTCGGGTATTTCAAAGATGGTCGTTTGGTAACAAAACCCCGCACCATGGAAACAACATCAACAACGTTTAGCACTTCAAACACGACACGAGGAAGCCGATCTTCTCATAGAAGAACGGATGGAACAACAGTGTCACATGCTTCTATCAGCTAGGATATCGGCCGAGGCCCGGATAGTTTTTCGCAAGATCCTAACACTATCAACACCGGTGTTACGTTAAACGCTGATTGTCCAAGCGAAACATTCACCTTTCTAAGTTGGAATATTAATGGACTTCGAAACAAAATTGATGATGCTGATTTTATATCATACTTACAACAATTTAAAATAGCATGTCTTGTGGAAACTTTTGTCGACTGTAGTTTTGATAATAGCTGGTTAGTTGGTTATGATATCTATTATAGTCCAGCAATAAAATTATCTGACTACGGAAGGCTGTCAGGTGGTATTTGTGTATGTGTCCATCAATCCGTCAGTAAATTTTGTAAGTTAATTAAATCAGATGTAGATAATCTCCTGTGCTTGAACATATCAAAAGTGTTACTTACAATTGACAAGAACGTAAACTTGCTATGTACATACATACCACCAGCTGGTTCGCCGTATTATAACCATGCGGTCTCAAATTGTTGTATTGATCATCTTGAAGAGTTTATGTTAGATAATCAGTCGCAGCTTAAAGATTCTATCAGTGTAGTCTGTGGAGATATGAATGCTCGTACTGGTCAACAAAACAATCCTCTAGTCGATATACAAAACGATTTTGTTCATAGTAACTGTTCATACCCAGAAGATGAAAACGTATGTGTTGGAGATCGGAAATCCCATGACACCGTTATAAATAAATTTGGTCAGATACTGCTAGATATGTTGTATACATTTCAGTTGTTCATTGTCAATGGGAGAGTGTATGGGGATACCCTTGGAGAATTTACCTATTGTGGAAACCAAGGTGCGAGCGTTAATGATTATTTTATATGTTCCCCCGATTTCTTCGATTATATTAAGATGTTGAATATTGGCGATCGTCTAGAATCTGATCATTTACCTTTGGAATTGACCTGTAAGTTCCCTCATATGAATCAAACACATACCAAATTAATATATGAGGGTGTCACTAAGAAGAAACTAATATGGAATGAAGAACTTTCGAACAACTTTCTAAGCAAACTACAAGAAAGTATAACATATTCTAAACAGTTACTTCTAGATAAACTTGATAACAATATTGAGGGGGCAATTGATGACTTTGTTGAAATTATGCTAACTTCAGCAGCTTGTATGAGAAAAGAATTAAAACTGAACATGGATAAAACTAAAACTTTTAATACTGGATGTAGAATCGCAAGGCGTAACGCCCGCAAAGCGCTGCGAAGATTTAGAACAACCCGTACTAGTCTTGACAGAAAAAAATATTGCGAAAGCAGGAATAAATATAAAAGTTGTTGTCGGAAATACAAATTCGATATGCGTAGACATAGACAAGACAAACTGAAAAAGTCTATTAACGACCCTTCAGCGTTCTGGAAACAAGTACGATCTCTTAAGAATAGATCTTCTGCTACAGATGACATAACAAAGTCGCAGTGGCTTAGTCATTTTAAGAAGGTTTTTTCAAATGATGCAATATTCACTATGGCAACTGATGATATGCAAAATGATTTTAGTGAAAGCTACATGGATGTTGATGAAGTTCTGCTAGATTCACCCATTGTTGAAAACGAAATATTAGATGCGATAAATCACCTCAAGAAGGGAAAAGCAGCTGGTCCTGATGATGTAGTTATCGAAATGTTGAAGTGTTCTAAGTTTGAAGTTATGCCTTTTCTTTGCAAATGTTTTAATAAGCTATTTGAAAATGGTGTTTTCCCAAGCAATTGGTCATGTTCTATAATAATCCCCCTGCATAAAAAAGGAGACAGGAGTGACCCAGATAACTATAGAGGCATTTCATTAATGAGCATTTTAGGAAAAGTATTTACTACAATATTAAACAATAGAATTTCAAAATGGGCGACCATGCGTGATAAGATTCCTGAATTTCAAGCTGGCTTCAGAAAAAGTTATTCCACCGTAGATCATGTATTTACACTATATGCACTTATTCAAAAAACCTTGTCACGGCGTAAGCATAAACTGTATGTAGCATTTGTAGATTTTAAAAAGGCTTTTGATTCTGTCAATCGCTTTAAGCTATGGACATGTCTACGAAAAACTGGTTTACGTGGGAAAATGTTTACTATTCTAAAATCAATGTATTCTAATGTGAGATCATGTGTTCGTTGTGGGGATAGTTTAACAGATTTCTTTGATTGTCCTTTGGGCCTAAGACAAGGCTGTATTTTGAGTCCGATCTTATTTTCATTTTTCATTAATGAATTATATTACGAAATAGCTGCCAGTGGTAAACATGGTATCCAAATGTTCCCAGATTGGATAGAAATACTAATGCTACTTTTCGCAGATGATGTCATTTTAGTGTCAGATACTGTTGTCGGCCTTCAAAGGCAATTAAATATTTTAAGTACGTACACCAAAGAATGGAAATTATCCGTAAACTTGGAAAAAACTAAAATTGTGATCTTCAGAAAAGGTGGTCCAATAGCGTCGAAAGAGAGATGGTCATTCGATGGTCAGTTAGTCAATATAGTAGATCACTACACTTATTTAGGAATCTGGTTCTCACACACAATGAATTGGAAAAAATGTGCCCTTGACTTGTCCTTGCGTGCAAAGAAAGCTTTAATAAGTGTAATGTCTATTTCTCATAAAGTGGGATCGATGTCACCTAATATCTTCTTTAAGCTTTTCGATACCCAGATACAACCAATTTTATTGTATGGTTCTGAAGTATGGGGATTTCAACGTTATGACTGTTTAGAGAAGGTTCATTTATTAGCATGTAAAAAGTTTCTTTGTGTCGGATCTTCTACACCAAATTGCATGGTTTATGGTGAATGTGGTAGATACCCATTATATATTAATTCTCAGATCAGATGTTTAAAATACTGGTTTAAAATTCTTCATATGCATGAACAACGTCTCCCCAAATTAGCCTATAACATGCTTCTACATTTAGATAACATGGGAAAGAATACTTGGACATCGCATATAAGAAATCTTTTATTTTCGCATGGTTTTGGTTTTATATGGCTATGTCAGTCAGTTGGAAATGTAAATATGTTTCTTAATGAATTTCGGAATCGGTCTATAAATATGTTCTACCAAGAATGGCACTCCACTTTAGAGGATAGTTCGCGTTATGAATATTACAAAACTTTCAAGACTTTACTTCAACCAGAAATATATTTATCAGTACTCACTACGGAAAACTTAAGAAAACAGTTAATTAAATATCGACTTGGTTTGCTAGACCTATTTGTAAATGAAGGAAGAAAACTGTCCATTGAAAAAGTGAAAAGAATTTGTCCATTGTGTAAGCTAGAGATAGAAAATGAAATTCATTTTGTGTTTGTCTGTCCATTTTACAATGATCTCCGAAAGAAATATATAAAAGATTATTTAATAGCAATGTCACCGATAAACGCCTTTGTAGTTATGCTGACGACAAAGAACGAATCAAATATATTAAATCTTTCTCTTTATATTAAGCATGCATTAGCCAAAAGAAATGAATTAATCAAACAACGTGTATATCCCAATGTGTAACAAATGTAATTGTATCTATATGCGTAACTCTTTCTTGTATATGGGCCGGTGGCCTTTTGTACAATAAACTTCTTTGATTTGAGACTACTGCAATATAAGCCTTCTGTTCTACACTTAAGTGACGTTGTATGTACCTAAAATGTTAGAGAACGGTCACTCACCTGCTCTTCGTTTTGTTGATCCGATCATTAAGACCTTATCAATTAGGCCAGTAAGGTAATACGATGAAGACAATGACCACTTTGCTGATCGACTTTAGGTGCATTGACTTCAATGTAGGTCAGGGTAGATGGGAGAACGAAATTAAGTGTGTTTTGTTTTCAGTGTGTAGTGTGTGTGTGTGTGTGTGTGTGTGTGTGTGTGTGTGTGTGTTTGTGTGTGTGTATGTGTGTGTGTGTGTGTGTGTAGTGTGTGTAGTGTGTGTGTGTAGTGTGTTTGTGTGAGTGTGTTTGTGTGAGTGTGTAGTGTGTGTTTGTATGAGTGAATGTGTGTATGTGTGAGAGTGTGTAGTGTTTTGAGGTCAGTATGCAATGCAAGGTTAGCACTGGACACTGACAGTAACACACATATGACTGACGTATACCAGTGATTCATTCTTCTTCTAATCTTTTAGTTTGCAAGGCACGTAAAAAAGGACCCGTGAAGAATTGGTCTTCAGCAAACGATGCTTGTCGTAAGATGCGACCAACGGGATCGGGTGGTCAGGTTCGCTGACTTTGTCGATGCATGTCATCGTTTCCCAATTGTGTAGATCGATGCCAATGGGGTAGATCATGATGTCAATCACAGGACTGTCTAGTCGAGACCCGATTGTTTAAAGACCGCCATCATAAAGGTAGAAACGTACTGAGAGCGGCGTTAGACAACTAACAAAACGTAAAACAGAAGTTACAAGTACATAAAGGTTATTTTATCAATAGTTTTTAAATATTCATTATGCAGAGTAATCTGTTGTTATGTAAGAACCTTTGTTTGAATCACTTTTTGGCGTTCAAAGTGCTGGTAAAGTTTTGTTTTTTAGTTGTATGACTGCCTGTATTGACACATTAAATTTAACAAGAGCGTGAAAGTTGCGAAAATAAAAAAGGCATTTGAAGATTTTAAAGTAATTGCCATATATGTCAATCCACATATGCCACACGGCTCTGTGATTGGCTGCTTTACCCACAGCTTCAGGGTTGATTTACGAGTTTGGATTTGACTATGACCATACTTAGAGGACATGTCCGGGATATCGCTGTCCCGATCCATTAGAAAACACAATACTCGCAAAAAGGTTTACATGTAATTGATGTTGTGTTACTTGCATTGGAAGTAGCATGTTTACCCGGATAACATATTGCCCTTCAGCAAAGTATTTAATTTGATTTGGGGTGGGGGTTCAAAACAGGAATCAAAGTAAGACACATGATGTTTTTTCAAAACGTCAGCGCCAGAGAATAATCAGTCTAGCTTATCTGCCGAAACTGATTCCATAAAAAGTATAAAAGGCAAACTACGTGAAAGGTTCACTGAAAATAAATGATGATACCAGGTGTTCGCGAAAAGGATAAGAATGTTAGACAACAAGCCCTAAACCTACGTAAGACTGAGGGCGATGAGCTTTAGTTAAGGTTTAAAAGACACTGTCCAGTAGTCTCCACTTGATTGTGTTTTTAGTTTTCATGTCCGTGCTATCTTACAGACCCCTTGGAGGCCTCACTGAGATTCTGATCATGTGAAATGTACTTTGGAGGGGGGCGGGTGACCTTATAGTCACTGAATATCTTCATTAAAATACTGTATGGGTAGCGTGGGACACTGAATGTTACACACATATGACTGACGTACACCAGTGATTCATTCTCCTTCTGATCTATGGTTTGTTGCAAAGGCACGCAAATGTCCGTTCTGTCTTTCTGGCATACTGGCATTTGGATTAAACGTAGCATCATACATAACCACAGTTTCTGGTGTTTGGTCTGTGGCAATTTGTACGTGTTTGTCAACTTAATTACAAACCTTGGGTAGCAGATCTATGTAGACTTTCATATAATTCTATTCTGTCTTCCATTTCACTACAAATCCTAGAATTGATATTTGCATTCCCTGTGTTATAGCTTCATGTTGTGATGGCTAAACCTGTTGACAGCATGATTGGGTGAAATGATGTTGGTTATTTAACTTCACTGTTGTCATCTTATCTCAGAGTGTAGATGGCGGAATGGCGGCAGATGTCATTCTGATCATGCTGCAGTCTTTTAAAATAACTTTGAACCGATTTGTCAGTACGATATGTCACATACAAGTATGTAAGCATGAGTTTCATCATCACTGTCGGATAACAGAATGTTAAGTAACCATCATTGTATTTTTGTGATATCGCTGAAATATTGCCGATATCACTCACTCACTCACTGTATTATCATTGTATAGTATTCAAAGTATTAGACATTAATACTCTGTACACAAACATCTACAAAGATTCCTGGGTATGTAGCACGGCGAGGTATCTTTAACTATATGTGTATTTTTTTACTAGCTGCTATCAGACACCATATAATAGTCTATTGTATAGGCTCTGCTGCTATTAATGACTTTACTTGTCCTATTTGTAATATAACTAGAAGCGCTATGTACTATTACACAAAGGGTTTTGATTCTGAAAACAGTATTGTATGGTAACAGGAATTCAAGACGGCCGACCACAACGTACTTATGTCTGTCCATGAATTCATAGAAAAGTGTGGTAGTTTTGTTCACTGAGTGTAAATATATAATAGTCTTATATACACATGAATGTAGTCTTGGTAACATGAGTGGTCTTCTTACTATCTAATTTGTATTGCTTCTGCTTGACCTTAACGTGTTGATGTAACTATGTAACAGCGAAGCAGTATTTATATAAACCAGTTTATGTTGAATAAAATATGTTTAAACTATGGAAAGATGACGTTTTTAATTTAAACATATTCTATTGTCCCAAAATACAATGGGATTGGGCACAAGTGCAACCCTTATACCTGCCTTTTCCAGCCGGTAGATGAGGTTGGCATATCGTGAGTGATGCTCGGCTCCTGCTGAACTTATGAATGTATTGTTAATTGGCACGACCATGGTTTGGCTTAAACATCGACTCATTCATTCTTCCTTTATAAGCAGAAGCACGAAACTCGGATGAACATGACGTTAAAGAGAAAGTTTTTCTTCCCTCTAATTTTAATCAGTGGTTCCTCAGTCGTGGCTTGCAAGGTCACCGCATGTCAAGAGAAAAGGAATCGAAAAGATCCTGTAAAAGTGAAAGTATGTTCTCAAAATATAATATTGATTTCACATTGAGAATTTCAAGTTTGTAATTATACATGTAATTTAAGTTCTGGTGTATGGGTTTTACATTAGTTTTATGAGGATTCACATGGATAGAATCCATTTCACCTTCCTCTTACAATGTTTCCATGTTGTCTCCGACTGCAATCTCGGTGTTGCAAGACCCCGCCTTCGTTCTCAAATAGGTTTTGTTGCTTCAATAAAGGAATTAAAAAACGTGTGTCAAAAATAACACTATCAGTGTTTAAAGCATTACGTTAGTGAATCAGTTGGTGATTTAATGGTAAAAGATGAAATGCGTAGAATGCTTGGGCTGAGCTATTTGTAAAGTGACATAAAGCAGTTCCACTCACTGACTATTTGCACAATGTAGTGGAATACAGGCGCATTAACGTTGATATGTTCTAGAAATACAAGTGGGGAAACTGCATCGGATTGCATGATTTTTGCGTCATAGTCGACTTTATCCAATCACGATCTTTTAGTGTCACCTTAGAAGCTGGGAAGACAGGGTTGACTTATGGATTTCAACTCTTTTCGTTCACTGCGATGTTTCGGTACAGATTTTAGCATCTTTATCAAGTGATAAACAACTGCGTAGGACATGGCTAGTCAGTTGAGATTACATGTACAGTGATTAACAACAAAACACAAACAAAACGGAAAGAACGAACGAGCAATGGTAGAAAATGATAACAGTGGATGGAGCCAAGAGTGTAGCTACACTGTTATTCTAGTTGATGGGGTGATGGTAGACTGACGTCGTGAAGTAACCCTGGTCTCGGTTGATGGTCGGTTTGAGTCTTTTGATGTGGATGGCTTACGTTTGTTTTCTAAATACGCTCTACTGTGGATTCACTGTATCAATAATGTGTGTAACCATTCATTGTAATATTCATATGCTTTACCGTGGATACATTGTATCATTAATATGCCATTCCACGGATTCATAGTACCACTGATGTGAGTAACCATGCATTCATTGTGTTATTGATGTGAGTAACCTTGCATTCATTGTGTTATTGATGTGTGTAATCATGGATTCATTGAGCATATCTGAAAGTTGTTTTTTTATAAAGACAATGTTGAATAATCAACAGAAAATATCAATTAGGCCAACATACTTGGCACATACGGCTGACCAAATGATCTGCGGTACCGAGTCGTGTACCTTAGAGCTGATAGATCCTCGTGTGGGTCTGACACCACATTTCCTAAGTTCTACTGATTCACCAAAATCGTCATACGTTACCGCCTACATTGAGGTGACACACTTTAAATTTCCGTAATTTAGAGTATATTATATAGACGTTCCTATCATGGTCGCCAGATCAGGGTTTTTCCAGAAAAACGATTTTTTTCTGTGGAACGTCTCATCTGATTTGTTGAGTTTCAACTCACATCAACTGTTTCGGCGAATAATCGAGACTTGTTTTTGTCTGGACTTGACATTCTTTATTACATGGGTTCGACAAAATAATACTGTCATCAGCCTTGTCATTGTGCCTTTAAATTCAACCTTGCCAGCTTTATGGTTTGATTTAACCATACAATCTAATTATGTACGACGCATCTGTTATCCTGCTGATAAAACGGAAGAGAGCCGACTATTGGCAGTTGAGAGTCTGGAGGATGAAAGGACCCAAGATGCCGCCGCCGGCTGGTTATGCCACGGCCGACATGATACAAACTCTTGTCACTCAAGTGTCTTTATAATGAGAATGCTATTTTTGAGTGTTCGGTTCTCGTGGTTAAGTGTCACTTCTTATTGTTACATATGGTAAGTAAAGGATTAATGTTTGATTGTGGTGATATATGGCCTTACACAATGTTATCAAAGTATCAAAGTACATTAGCAAAAATCGTCAAGTCATGTTTCTGTCTGCAAGGAATCTTTTATTTCTACCTTCGACGGATTATCGGAAAAAATACGGTAGTCATTCGGATGCATGCCATTTATGACGACACCTGGCAGCGTTTACTACTCAATGTTCTCAATATGGGAATTGTTTCGTTATGAACGTGGAAAGAATAGCTTATGGTTACACGATGCGGTCTGGTCGTACTGATGTAAATATAGACTGAAGCACCCAAACACATTACAATGACGCCAAGGCGAACACTCCTCGTTTTATACCCTTAATGCCGAGCGCCAAGTAGGCTCACAACGTACCATCGTTTGACGTCCTTTGGTATGACGGGGCTGTTGGTCTAACCCCAGACCTCCTGCTACCCTGACAGATTCTCTTTCCACCAGGCCACAGCGGCGCTATGTAAGCCTCGTGTGGGAGGAAGCTCCAAGCTGATGCAGTTCTTGGACGTTCACCACTTTGGTATTGTACCGACAGACAAGGATCAAATCAAGGCGAATATGGGATTCAAACGAACGATCAGCAGATTGTGTCTCAGCTATGGGACGCAACTCAGTACAGCGAAATGCCGAGCCAGAGCTAGGCCACCACTGCCCCATTATATCGGGGAGAATTACAATAATTAATACCAAACAGCAATATGATACTCGTCAGTTTGATGGTATATGAATATATATTGTGGTTTGTCTAATATATATTTAAAAAACTACCAATATTATTTCAAAGCTAATTCCTTTGATGTGTTGCTCTGTAGGCCACCGTTTCAATTGTAAATGTCAACTGGTTTTGGGGAATGGGGAAATAAACAATAAGACGATCGTGGGACACTGTGTAGCTAAAGTAGGCCTATTAGAAAATCCTGACGATGGAAACCCTTCTCGTGCGAATAGCGAACACACATGACAGATCGACATTGGTCATATGAAGAATCATTCCTCTAGAAGTTGAAATATAATGAATAAATACTGAATATATGACAGGTGATAGAATTTCTGATTAAAAGCTAAAGAAAAATTGATCAAACCTACTTAATCAATTTATGTACGTTCTTGTTTGCAATCCCGCGATATTGCTCATTCAGCGTATGGAATTGATATCTGAATTATGGATTCCATATAATGGAACGATATTGTACTAGTTAATTATATTTATCCAACCTAAAATGTTTTTAGGTAACACCTTCAAAATCGGACAGTCTGTTTATTCCTCACATGAAGTTATTCAATTTATGTTGACAGTCGACTTCCCTCTTCATACTCATATGTTGACGGAGGATGGGGCACAACAATGCATAATTAAATAAATAACGGTAATGAAACGTTCGTGCTCATACAGCGTCCTAGGCAGTTAAGGAGAGGCTTGATTTCATGGTTCTGGCTCGGTTTTAATAATGCCCTGAGAGCTGTGTGTGGGCCTCCAACAATGAATAATTAAATAAATAACGGTAATGAAACGTTCGTACTCATACAGCGTCCTAGGCAGTTTAGGAGAGGCTTGGTTTCATGGTTCTGGCTCGGTTTTAATAATGCCCTGAGAGCTGTGTGTGGGCCTCCACTGTCGAGCTCATGACGAGCTGTGTCTGAGCACCAATTAGCGACAGCATCAGAGATCAAGAGTTGTTACGTGACAACTGGACTTTAAATGGTTTGCACAGCTAGCTCGAATTAGCAAAGCTGTTCGCAACCTGATTTGTTTCAAATGTGTCCGTATGTCCTGCAAAATTGGGAGAAAATTATATGTGCAGTGAGATTGAACAGTGATAGTATGACAAGTTACACCTGGGAGGCACACAATTTATGGCCAGTTAGTAATGCCTCTAATGGACGTGTTATATATTATTTCCGAAAGAATTCAAAACAGATTAAAGACTGATTTTCACACACTGACACACATGTTACAAGTGGTATCTCTTAGGTAAGATACTTTGTTCGAAATAAGTCTTTGTTCAGACACCAGTGAATGGGTAACCGGTGGGATGAGGTGGTAACTGTTACCGTTCTAGTGCCCTATAAAATAGCTTAGGTTGTATACTCTCCAGTCTCATAACAACAACAACAGCAACAACAACACTTGGAAGGCCAATACCACACTTCTGTAGGATTGCAAGTGAGAGGGAAATTCCAGATATGCCCACGTCAAAGAGAAACTTGGGACAGAGCGTATAGCTCGATTGAAGAAAATCTGGAGTTCTGATTTCAATGCTTGAAATCGAGCCAAGACCACTGACACTTATGATGTGTCGGTTCTTTCCTGAAGATTGTTGATCGGATCAAACAAGAACTTTATTGTCCTGACACCCTCACCAGACGGATCATGTCAGACAATAGGGCCCACGCCCAGGGTCATTTCACTATTGATATTTGTTCTTCATTCACTGGCACATAAATATCTCAGGAAAAAAGGAGGTACATTTTACTGTTTGTTTATTGATTTTAAGAAAGCTTTTGATATGGTTCTTAGGACAAAATTACTGTTACAGTATTTAGGCTTGACACAATGCTTCCATTGAAATTTATTTAATGTACTTAAATGTATGTATAGCAACGTTAAAGCTTCTATGAAGCTTAGTTGTTCGCATTTTACCGATTTATTTGACACTTCATGCGGTGTTATACAAGGATGTATGCTTTCACCGCTACTGTTTTTGATGTACATAGACGAACTAGTAAATGTTATGAAGAGTGATGACACTCGTGGTATTTTCATTGTTTGTGATATTGATGAATTTTTTTTGCTCTTATTTGAAGATGATGTGTCCATACTTGCTGATTCTATTATAAATCTGCAAAACAAAATAACTAGTTCAGAAAGATACTACTATAAATGGAGACTAACAGCAAACATTCATAAGAGTAAAGGTATGGTATCACAACGTGAAAATGGTTTATTAATAGTGAACAGTTTGAAGTGGTGTCATACTATAAATATCTTGGTATTCTAATTTCATGTAGAAATATGTTTACTCAAGAATGTGTTACTTTACATAAACAGGCAAACGAGGCTCTAGTACCAATTAAAAGAATGATGGTAAAATATCCAGACGTAAACGTTGATACATACTTTAAAATACTTGATTATAAAATTTTACCCGTTTTGCTATATGGTGTGGAAATATGGTGTACATAGGGAAGAAAAAGCATTGAAATTATATATACTTAATTTTGTAAATATACTTTGAAAATAGGATACAAATCTTCAAATGCTGCTGTATTAGGTGATTTTGGAAGAACGAGAATGTATGAACATATTGTTGTGAGAATAATTAAATATTGTATAAAGCTTTTAAGAATGCCTCTGGGTAAATACCCAAAGCATTGCCATTTCATTCTATGTAAATATGATGAATTAGGTTATAAAAATTGAGTTTCATTTGTAAGATATACATTGTTTAGTTATGGTTTTGATTATGTATGGTTGATGCAAGATGTCAGAGACTGTGATGTTTGTATTTATACATTTAAGGAAAGAACAAGATATTTGTTTATGCAAGAATGGTCAGATTGTATATCCAATTCACCAAGGCTAGATTTATATTGCACTTACAAATCCTTACTACAACCTGAAAAATATCTATCATCGGTTAAGACTGTAAATTTAAGAAGATCTTTAACAAAATTTAGATGTTGTTCAAATGATTTTAAAATACATAAATATAGAATGTCTAGTGACCATGACTTTGCTGACAGTCTAAGTAATATCGGTAAAGAAGACTTAGATGATGAATACCATGCACTAATCATATGTCCAGCTTATTCTAATTTAAGGATAATGTATTTGCCCTCGTATTATTATCAATATTCTACCCTGCACAAGTTTGTATTGTTACTCACAACAAATGACGACAGTATGTTATTTCAGCTAGTTTTTTATATTGATAAAATATTTAAACTTTGCAATTCCAAAGCCAGTATTAACTGAAGCGCTTTGTCACAATATGTCAAATATTATCCAACCATCTGTACTATTGGCCTCATGGCCAGACTATACGAAATACATTCTGTTCTCTTCCTGTTCTGTTCTGTTCTGTTCTAAAGGAGTTAGATACCGTATATTTATTACGAGTGAACTTCAAAACCTATCTAACGACAAAAAGCTGTATTAAAACGGTAGCCTAGTGGAATGAGTGTAGTAATGTATTTAGGATTCACTTAAACTTGCACATTAACGAAATCCAACATTGAAAAAAAGTGAGTGAGTGATTTGGGTTTAACGCCGCTTTTAACAGTATGACAGTTATATCGCGGCGTGTCGGCTTAATGTGGGAGGAAAGCCCGGAGGACTGGTGCTGGTAAAAGGATGGCGTATGAAAACAATATTCATAGCTGATGATTGGACCATATTCTGTTTTCTCAAGGTGCAACTTGGCAACAAAGTGCACAGCTTTCTCTTAGATCGATTATAATACACAATCAGATGCCGATTATAAAATCATGTCCACAATACCATGTATACAAATAAACACCACCAACATCTGGATTCAAAGGAAAATCTAGCTTCAAACTCGGTTCAGTTTAGGTGAGGGGCTCATCGAGTCAATATCATTTTGTCTATGTGATTTTATCCGAATCAGGTTGTTTATCTGTCCTGGATCTGATTGCAATTACCGCTACTGACACGACGGACACATTGAACATTTGATCCGAATGTGAAATATTAAAATGGCAGCAGTATTGGAAGACATCTTAAAGGCAATATTGGTTAACAGTGACAACAGAACGCAGGTTTGTTCTTGTGTTGAAACGGAAAAGGGAAAATTACGATAAAGGCCGTGAACAATGCATATTTTGATAATCCACACATCATCAATATTTCCATTAATAATTCAATTAAACACGGTTGCAATTCTATCAGGAACAGGTATGAAAAGTCGAAATAAATCGTGGTGAGATACTTTAATGTTGCTCGTGACTGAAATGTAATGGGGTCGGGATAATACAACAGACAGACACGTACATGGGATTCAGAGTTCTTCCAAGCAATGTCTTTAAAAGACACGCACCTGTCTGTCGTCCTGGCAGACTTGGCTTTTATAGACTTCCGGAGCTGTGTACATATACAGTCTCCACGGATAACCATGTTTTGAGCATTTGCACAAAGGTAATTGTTTCTTTTAAAACATAATTCCAAACCTTGAATATTAAAGGCATATAATGTAGGGTTATTAGACTTTACTCTTCCAATTTCTGTTCGACTTCACAAGAAACAGTCTACCCTTGACATTTACCAAGCCGGTGTGTTACCGTTGTCGTCGACTCCCCGTATTGTGATGGCCGACGTTGCTGTCAGGATGATTGGGCGTAATGATGTAGGTACTTTGTCGATCACTTTAGTCATCTTATCTCAGTGGGTGGATGTCAGAATGGCGGTTGTCACTGGTAACGTGCCACATTGTACCAAATTAATCCAGAACTTTTTTCATCTTGCTTTATATAGTTCCGGTTCTTGATGTTATATTACTCTTATTAGAATGTCATGATCGCGATGTACACGCCAGTCATTATCAGTTTGTAATAACCTTATTCAAATGTTACAAGCATTGTGTTACTTCTGTTAAGGAAATGCATACATTGTGCAAGTATATTTAGACAGTGTATTCAGTATGTAAGGCCATATGGCCCACAGCACAGTTCAGTTTTAACAAATACATGAAAATCAACGTGATGTTGAACATAGCATAATATATAATGATATGGTATATTTAATTGACTATGTGAATGGCTGACAAAGTGTCTTCTGTCTATGGAGAAGCGGTGGTGTAGTCATGTGGTTAAAACAATCTCTCGTCACGCCGACGGCCCGGGTTCGATTCCCCTAGCGGTTACAATGAGTGAAGCCAATTTTTTGGTGTACCATGCCATAACATAACATAGACATTTTATATAACATTATCTCATGACCCGCATCCTCACCTCCTATACATGAAACATTTTATTATGACTCCACTCCCTTTAGTAAATGACCGGTTCCAATGTTCCAATTTATAACCTTTTTTATGTAAGAATAATTTCATGGAAATAGAACTGTGTTATTTTGTCATATATTTTTTCTCTTGACTAAAATGGGCCAAGAAACCGTGACACACCTTGCAAGTAGTGTACGTGGCCCATGATATTTTCAGACGACCCATGTTGAGTTAATTATGGTACCCAGAGTAAATGATAAGAATATTAATACATAATTGTGTAACTGTATATGTAACAGGCAAGTGCAAACCGCATAAGTTTTCATTGAAAGTCATGCTGTTTAAATATTGACGCCACGAATGATTGATGTTATTCTGATTTGAAATTCCTTTGTGATATTATTGTTAAAAGATGAAACGTATGATCGCGGTACTACTAGATATATAATAATTACGTGAAATTATTTTGAAAATGTGTTGTTTTATTTTGAGACAGGTATATTACCGGCGTGTCTGAATTGCCATTGATGAAGTGTCATTGGTACATGCTTAACAAGAGGACATTTTGAGAACAAATAACATGGGGCTGTGTCTGTTTCTATTACCTGGAAAGGTGAAAGGCTTTCATTTTATTTGTTTTTGAAAAGAAATCCGTACAAAGGATAGCGCGATAAGGTTAAGAGTAATTGTGTTTTTAATGACGGCCAAGTAACATTGTTTGTTTTGTAAGGTTAACTCTACATGGAATAAAATACATTCAAATCCCCAGGCAATTTCAAACGGAGTTCCTCTTTTCTAAAAAACTCGAGTATGCAACACAAACAATGCTCACTGTGTTAAAAGGTCTTCAGAGTTTGCCTTTATCATTGATGCCGTGCCATAGAATAAACAAATTCACGAAATGCATTTTGCAAAGATATAGGCAACGGAATCTTTTACTGATCACACAGATATAAAATGTAGGCAATGGTAGTGTATTGTCATGTTGGTTGAATACTTCTCACAACTTTCCGAAGGATAAAATGATATATTGCAAATAATAGACCAAGTGTTCAACATGGTTCGGATATGAACAAAGCAAACATTAGGAAATGAGGTTTTCTGTTCGGAAGGAAATCAAAGTTAACCTTTATAATGGGTTGTCCAGCATAACATAGCGATGCAACCTTTTACAAGGCCTATAAATTAGTCCTGAGATCATTTCCCAGACTAGGCCAGAAAATTAAATGCTGGTGTATTTCAAACCAACATTGTCGAGTTTATTATGTTAAATTGGAAAAATGAACCCCCTGAGCATATAATCATAATTAAACATGTTATGTTTCAATGATTATTTCCTACTTTCAGTTTGGAGAATTATATACAGGACATGTTGACTTGACTACAAGAGTGAACAATAAAGTCGCATGAAATAGATCCACGCTGGCACAAACCCTTCCTTACCGCCTTCTGTAAAACACTCACACACGCACACATACTCTGCGGCATTGTATGTTACTTCGTCCACCCCTCTCCATTGTGTTTGATCACATCCTTCGTGTTATAGTGTTATAGGAGTGTGTTATAGAAGACGGGATCAAGGTACTCAGAAGAAACCAAAGTAAACCCTCATGAGAACGTGAAGTTCTCACGAAATAAAGCACCAACTGCTCTGCACGGCCGTTTGTCGCTGGATCGGTGTTGCGTTATTGTCACGGGATCGGGAGGAGTGTCGGTAATAGATTTATTGCAAGAATTGTCCATACATAAATACGTATAACATGTAATATATAAAAACAACTATCTAGCTGTGCAATACGATGACCACCAAGGTTTTCAACAGTACCCGACAATATACAGAAAAGCAGTTTTTTAATCTTAGGGCGATTAGATAGAGAACTAAGTTCAAATAAACGACTTATTTACTCTATACTGTCTAATCTAGCTGTGGACTACGATAACCAGGAGAGTTTTCAAACAGTTCACAGTCGGACAATAGGGCAAAATACATGGCAGTAGTTTAACCTTCGGTTAATCAAATAGAAAACTGACTCAAAACAAACGACTTGTTGACTGCTTTAGCACTCAAGTTAGAATACACACTTCTCATCATACAAAGTCTGATATAAGTTAGAAAATATGAACATATTTCTTCACTATAACAATTGCCTCCTCTGAAAAGATTCGTTCTTGAAGCTTACAGTAATGTGTTATCATATCAGTTTACACAGATCAAGGTCTCATCTCACAGGTACATTTACTAAATGAGGTAGCACTTGCATGGTTGAGTAAATCTCCAATGTTAGTCTTGGTACATAAATACATCTTGTTTCGTGTACTCCTGAAAGAGTAGAAAGTGGCGCTACGAGAATGTGCCTTTCGAAGAAAGTTATTGTTTTACTGTACAGATTGTATCGAATACAAAAAAAACATGTTTTACTTTTATACCCTATGTAACCACTAGAGGACCAACCTTCTGAATACATGTAGCTTTACTCTACTTTATTTCAATGTCTTGTACAGACAGATTTACTGGTATTTTAGGAAATCCAGATCTTATATTTTGCGTCGCCAAAACTAAACGCTTCGGCGTCTTAAATTACCGCGGATGACATTAGTCTCCCACGTACGTGCATAAGCCAAGTATAGACGACATTTGCATATGCATGCAACTTATGCATGCAACTTGCCTCGAATTGTTTGAGATTAATCATGCACCAGAGAGAATCGTCGTTCATGCCATGACAACTTAACTAACTAACTATCACATTGGAGAAAACGCACCCAATATTTGCCTTTGATCAGGTAATGGTTATTATTCCCAGTTTTACTTTCTGAATGAATTACTGTCATGTTCTCTGTCATGAGTTGTTTGAATCTATTTTCTGCTACATCATCTGCTGTTTGCTGTTTGTAACTTTCCTATAAGACAACAAGATCATTCAAATACCTGTCGTTGCATTAGCTCATCTTGAGGCCCGATTCTGTTTCTTTGAGGCGTTTCTTTAGCAATAAATGGTTAAACTAAGGATGTTCATGATTCTTGAATTCTAAGTCTTCGGTGAGAATTTCAATATACAATTTACATGCGAGATGTCTGAATATGTCTCAAGTGACCTAACCTTTTCAATTGACCTAACATTGGCAGTTCCTGCTTTTTAGACACTACAAGATTAACAAAATTGAAAACTACATTTGAAAATGGCAAGAACTTTGCTGTTGTCAAATTCCGAGACGCCGACTTCATACTTTCGAATTGAGGTTTTAAATATATACTTATGCCTTTGTAAAGAAGTACTGAACACCTTGGGATGGGGGTGTACTTTACTCGAGTACTTTCTTGGCTGGCCGTGTTTTGGATGTCAAAGGCATGACACATACATCTCTAATGAAACCACATGCCGTTGGCTGAATCTCCAAAAGTTCACAGAAGTCGAACAGAGTGGTCGTGTCGTATCGAGGCCATCCTTTTATAGTCTTTATGGGAATAATGACATTTCACGATGCTGTCACGTTAGGACAGTATGTTATAATGACATGTAGGGCAGTTGAGTAGACTCATTGTATCATATATAGATTTATCGGACTTGCCATACAATACATGGATTATGTGAACACTAGGACAACACAGAAAGGAGTAGTTTAACCTTATTGTGATTAAATAGACAACTGTGTCAATATAAACGACTTTTTACTGATACGACTTGGATGTAATGAGAATACTAAGTTGGAAAATATGTGCGTATTTCTTCAGTATCATAAAAACGTCAACGCGAGAGAATAACCAATCTCGGTTATCTATAAGTGGTAAGTTTCCACATCCTTCGTATTTTATTTGGACAAAATGTTGTGAACAATGGATCATTTTTATATTTGTTTCCTTCAGTCTGCCACTATTGACCAGCCATCAATTATAAACATTGTCACAGTTTTCTTTTCTGTTGTGCAATATCTGTTCATCTTATCGTTCTATCCTCGACTGTCGTTTGGGTAAAGCTATCTGAAAATTTGTCCAGCGCAGTCTATCACCATCATATTTCCCCTTTCCAGTTAAAACGAACCTTTCGGCTAAGCTAATCATGGTCTGCAGGAGTACAAAATGGGGCATAGCAGTATTTGCTCAGAAAGAATATACGAACCAAATAAAGCCTTCATCCACACAATGTGTATTCTTAGTTTCAAACCATCATTTAAAATTCTGATAACTAGTTACATATACATATGTAATGAAATAAAAAAACTTGAACGACATCTCCAACACACGTTCCAGTTAACGAAAGATATTGGCTTCGATCATCAATGTGTTTGTGACCATGGTTGCTGCTGACATTGAAAACAAACAGTAAAATGATACATGCATGACTCAATTCGTGTTTACTGGGCCAATTTACTTCATTGGAAATATAAATAAATTGAAGGTTGAATATACATTAGTTAACAATAACAACCTTTCTGTGACTTGATTTCCAAAGACAGTCCAGTTTCAAGGCTATCGAAAGTTGATAGGGTATCTTGTTTGCGTCTCAATGGTCTCTATAAATAATAGATTGGCGTCACTGGAATTTGTTTAAGTGTAGATCAGCATGCCGACTGCTTCCATAACATTTTCTGTTTTGGTATTAACAGGATAATGAACCGTCCCTGGGACGTATGCTGACAACTTAACCGAAATGAATGTGGAAGATCATCAAGATGCTTATTGGATTCCCAATAACTTAATGCTACCCTCGTACACCTATTGTTTTCCACTTGATTGTGTTATAGAATGGCATCTGCATCTAACAGATGATTCATATCGCTATGTAAAGGGTTGGTCGTTTTTCTTAGTATATATCTTCAGTAAGGAACAAATGACAGTCCAGTGTTTGTTAGGCCAGTTATACTATCTTTCATTCTGACTAAAGTATAGGCTACATACTTTTGTTGACCAGATTTCTAAAGGCTGCGGTAAAATGTCCATGAATCAGAGCATCACTTACTATTGCTCACCTGGTAGTTGTAATGATTTATGCATTCAATATGTTGAGTTCTTAATAGGATTTAGCTTCTTGTTTGCCCTTTGCCATCGGTTCCTTGCTTGATGTGACTACAATGGATGCCAAGCGTACGTACCTCCTGTTTTCATTGGCAATCAATTATTGACTAAAAGACTACAGAAATATACGCCTTCTGTTCTCCACTTAAATCCCATTTCATGAGCCTAAACGGTAACTGAACGTTTAATCACCTGCTCTTCGTTTGTTGCTTCGATCATTAAGGTTTTATCAATTAGGCCTTTAAGGAATTAGATGAAGACAATGACTACTTTGCCAATCGATTTGAGGTGTATGTACATTAAATGTTGATGCTGACAATCTAAGAAACATTACCAGGAGGATACTCACGATCCTTAACTGGAATCAAAGAATAATTCTTTGAGTGACACAGAAAGTCTTTTTGAGGTTAAATGTGTTTCATACGTAAAATATAGGTTACACAGTAATCTGTTGTTATGTAAGAATACCTGTTTGCAGTGTTGGGATTCACTTTTGGAGTTCATGGTGCTGGTAAGGTTAGCATTTTTAACTATATGACTACCTTTATTGATAACACATTAATTTGAACAAGATCGTTGCGAAAGCGAGAGGCATTTCTAGATTGTAAAATAACTATCATTTATGTCAAACCACATATGCAACACGGCGCTGTGATTGGCTGCATTACCCACGGCTTAAGGGTTGATTTATGAGTTTGGATTTGTCTATGACCATACTTAGAGGACATGTCCGGGATATCGCTGTCCCGATCCATTAGAAAACACACACAAAGAGGTCAACAAATAACTGATGTTATGTTGGTAGTGGAAGTAGCACGTTTACCCGGATAACATATTGCCCTTCAGCAATAGTGTTCAATTTTACTTGAGAGTTGTAAATCAGGAAACTAAACTAAGGGAGGCGAAAAACAATTTCATTCAAAACGTCAACGACAGAGAATAATCTCGGTTGTCATCGAAACCGATTCCATTGGGCGTAAAAGGCAATATAGTGATGAAAAGTATATCAATGGATTACCGAAAATCAGTGGAAATACCTGGATCACTGAAAATCAATGATGACACATGTTTTTTGCGAAAAGTGTAAGAATGTTAGAAAACAATTCCTGTGGAGACGTAAGCGTTGCACAACTGTTCAGTCGAGGAATGTAGACTAAGTGAATGAGAACATAATAAGACCGTGTTCCAAACTGTATGTGAGTTACATTTGTTATGTAGTGCCCTTCTTACAGGCTAAGATCACTCATTAACTCTGCCACACAGACAAAGATCGATATCAGAGACAGAGATCAATGGAAAAAGTTGAATTTGGCAGTAAATGGAAGAAAGCCGGCTGAAATTGTATTACTAGTTATCTAATTCCCAATCGGGCAAGATGGATATTTATAAATCAACATGATACCAACACTCGTTCCAAACAAAATGCCCCGTGTGTTGTTCTCCTGATGATCTTTATTATAACTGAATCTCTCTTCAGGATAGTGAACTCAAGGTTTTAAAGACAGTGTCTAGTAGTCGCCATTTTTGTATTATTGCAGTTTTCATGTCGCGCAATTTCTCATCTCACAGAGGCCTCACTCAGACCCTGATCATTTGAAATGGATTTGTGTTTCCACATATTTTAGATCTAGTTTAAACTGTCGTATGCAATGCAAGGTTAGCGTTGGACACCGACTGGTACACACATCTGACTGACGTATGCCAATGATGCATTCTCCTTCCAATCTATAGTTTGCTAAGGCACGCAAATGTCCGTTCTGTCTTTCTAGCATATTTGACGTTTTTGGCATTTGATATAAGCCTAGCATCAATACATAACCACAGTGTCTGGTTTTTGTACTGTAGCTATTTGTACATGGCTTTCAACTTAATTTCTACCTATAATAACAGATGTAGTGTTACATCGTCTTCCATTTCACTTCAAATACTACAATTGATGTGTGCATTCCATGATATTATATCCCCGTATTGTGATGGCTAACCCTAATGTCAGGATGATTGGGTGAAAAATGATGTTGGTTCTTTGTCTTTCACGGTTGTCATCTTATCTCAGAGTGTAGATGGGGGAATTGCAGCAGTTGTCATTGGAAGCCTGCTGCAGTCTTTTAAAATAACTTTGAACCGATTTTCTCAGTTCAATATGTCACATTCAGTTATGTAAGCATGAGTTTTCATCAGGAGTTATTGCTGATAACTGAAAGTTAAGTAACCATCGTTGTAAAGTATTCAAAGTATAAGAACTGTTTATATTTACAAACATGCCAAGGTATACAGCATGCAGAGGTATTGTTTATAAAGTGTGTATTGTTTGAAATATTTCCTGTCAGTGTCTTTGTTGGTCCTAATTGAAAGCTCAATGTACTATTCATCAAAGGGTTTGTTCTGAACAGTATTGTGTGATAACATGAATTCAGCAAGAGATGTCAATCTACAACATACTTATGTTTGTACGTGATTTCATATGAAAGTGTGGTAGGTTTGTACACTGAGTATAAAAATATCATATTCGTATGCGCATGACTGTAGTCTTGGTAACATGAGTGGTCTTCTTACAATGTTGTTTTGTTTCTCCTTGGCCTTAACGTTTTGATGTCCAAAGTAACGTAATTATATAACAGGGAGCGGTATTTACATAAGCCGGTTAGAGCTGTTTACCAATCCATTTCAATATATGTTGGATAAAATATGTTTAAACTATGGGTAGCTGCAGTTATTGTTTTAAACATATTTTATTGTCAAAACTGACAATGGGATTGGGCTCAAGTAGAACACGTATTGCCGTCTTCTCCTGGTAGATGAGGTATAGCCAGCCTTATCATAAATAAAAGCGACAAAACCCGTTCCATATTCAAAAGAAATGTCTGCCAAAAGCAGAGCCGATTGAACGGTTATGAAGATATCATAAGCATGTGCTTGTGAATCACTATCAAATAATGATAATCCCAAGTGTTCTCTAAAAGATGAGCGTATCCTTCCGCTTGGGTGGCACTCGTCACAAACACATTCAATCAATCTTTATTTCACAAACTGAAGAGGCCACAGGCATATCGTACAATTTGAAGAATATACAATTTTATACCATTTACGTACATATCTCACCAAATCACCTCACGTCATTCCACCTCGCATCTCAACGCAGTCGCATAATTTCACACATACAGTACAATGCCATACCCTGTAATTTCATAATTTCTATTTTACCATATCACAACTTGTTATATCATACAACATATTCTATAACATCATATCATATTGTATCATTATTATAAGATCATACTATATAGTATTATTTCATATACCATTATCATATCATAATATACCATACATACCATCGTACCATATATCACACCTATATTATATCACATTTCAACATGTCATATCACACAACACATTAGCAATTAAATTTCATAGCTTGTCCCATAATATCTTATCATATCATACCATAAAATGCCATGTCATTCCATGCCAATTTATTTCATATCAATCAATCAATATTTATTCAACACTGGAAGACCACAAGCCATATAATATGTACACCAAAAACAGTATTTACACAATTTCTATAAAAACACATAACATATTCCATCATATCCCCTCATGTATCATATGACACCACAACACTTATCATATCATATCACATCATGTCATGTCACATCATATCATTTCATATACATATAACTATACTAAACCATTTGTAATATCACGTCCCACAATATCATATGACAGCCTGGTAGTTTAATACCATTTCTAACTCTTTTGTTTGTAGTTTATTCAGATGGCAAATATCTATAAATATGTACTTAATGTATTTACACAATAGTTTCCTAATACCAAGCAGCTAAGATTATTCTTTCATAAGGTTCTGTCGGTATAAAGAGGCATAATATATGTACATGGAAACATTTTGTAAGATACTTCTTTTTGTGTTTGACAGCTGTGTAACAAATTTAATAATATTAGGGTACCTGTAATAATATGCTTGCAGGTATTTTTCTCTAAGGTGTAAATACACTGGACATACAAGTAAGAAATGAAATTCATCTTCTACTGAGTTTAAACTACATAGATTACAGATTCTTTCTTCACGAGGAATGTTTACATTGCGCCCTGTTTCTATTAACAGGTCGTGAGAAGAACATCTAAAACGTGAAAACACATGCAAAGGTACATGGTACAAAAACAAGGGAATTGCAACAGACATGATTTTTGTCACTGATGCGTCTAATTTGGAAATGTCCTCCACATGTCGACCAAAAAAACGTTTTGAAATCTTGACTTCGACCATGAATATTGGAATCTTGATCAAACAACTTCTGAGCAAGAGTCGTATGACACTCTTTGAAATCTTGGTAGAAGGAGCATGCTCGATTGTAACTCAAAGTTGTGAAATGTAAACACCAAGCTGCTAGAATACTGCTTGATGTTAGGCTCCTGTGGAACTTAGGGAAGTATCGTTAATTATGTTGGGACATTGTTTGGCTTGACCCCTTCATTCTTCCTTTAGAAGCAGAATGGTTTTATTGTGGAACTTTGACACTTGAAGCATGAAACGCGGGTGAAAATGACGTTAAATAGAAAATATTCCCACTTCAGTTTTGCTTTTCTACCCCCTAATTCAAATCAATGGTTCCTCAGTCGTGGCTTGCAAGGTCATCGCTGCCAACAAAAGAGGACTTGAAACGATCCTGTAAAGGTGAAAGAATGTTTTAAAAAATATATTGATTTTACAATGAGAATTTCAAGAGTGTAATTAGACATGTAAATTCAGCTCTAGCGTATGGGTTCTACATTAGATTTATGAGGCTTCACATGGATAGAATCCATTTCACCTCACTCTGACAATATTGCTATGTTGTCTCACAATGCAAATTCTCTGTTGCAACTCCCCTTCCACCTTCGTTCTCAAATAAGTTCTATTGCTTCAATAAAGCAATTACAAAATGTGTCTCCCAAATAACACTATTAGTGTTTACAACTCTACATGTGTGATTCAGTTGAGGATTTGATGGTAAAAGATGAATTGAGTAGTATGCTGGGGCTGAGCCATTGGTAAAATGACATAAATCGATTCCACTCACTCATTATATGCACCAATTGAAGTGAAATACAGTCGAATATTTTGGCGCAGTAGTCTATAAATGTTCCAGTGTTGTATATTCACGTGGGAAGCTAAGTGTGATTATATACGTTGCAAGTTTGCAAATCTGCTTTATCCAATCACTATCTTTAAGCGTCATTTTAGAGTGAGTGAGTTGGGTTAGACGCCGCTTTGACCAGAATTCCAGCTATTTCACGGCGTGTCAGCTTAATGTGGGAGGAAAGCCAGAAGTGATGCACGTCTTAGACGTTTACCACTTTGGTAAAATCCACGACAGGACACAAACCGATAAGCATAGCCGGGGCGAACCGGGATTCGAACCAGCGAAAACATGCTTGTGACGTGCCCAAGGGACGCAACTCTCCTCAGGGAACTGCGGCGCTCCAGACGACTAGGCCATACGTGTCCCGGTCATTTTAGAAGCTGTATCAAGGAAGAAGGAGTTCACCAATGGGTATCAACTTCTCTATTCGTTCACTGCGATGTTTCGGTACAGATGCTAGCACCTTTATCAAGTCATAAACAACTGCGTAGGACATGGTTATTCACTTAAGATTACATGTACAGTGATTAACAAAACAACAGTTTCAACAAACAATAGTGGCAAAGTGAAGAAGCCTGTAACAACAAGGCAACTATTTATCGTTTGTTGTCACAGAGTGTTACATTGCTATTCTAGTTGATGAGGCGATGGTAGGTTGATGGGTGCAGTCACCTTGGTTTCTATTGATGGTCGACTTGAATGTGGATAACCACATGGTCATGATATAGTCGGAATCGTACAATCGACTCTGCTTTATTCAGAGATTTCTGTTGGATATCGAAAGGGTTTTGTGGCTGTATTTACGTACGTTTTCTGGCGCTGTCGTTTTTTTAGGTTGGAGGCGAGGACGATGGGGTGTTCCACTGGATCTGGTTTGCTGCATATGATCTGAGAGGAATAATTTGGTGTTTTGTTTGTCGGTTGCACAGTGGTGTTCTGTGATGCGGATGTTAAGGCTGTTTCTCCAAAGCATGTTCCTCAGCAGCTGAATTTGATTTTGTAGAATGTGCCTCATGGGGTTTGACTGTAGTTGGATTTCTTCTGTGACCTGGATGATTGTCTTCCATGTGTTGTTGCTGGTGCAGATGATGTCTATGCTGGATTATTTGAGGGGTCTTCGCATATTCTGGACCGCTTGTCCTATGTGTAGGTGGCATATCGCGAATGGCTTAGCAGAAAAATGACAGAAGCAATTCCTTTAGTTTTTCACGTTTCGAAGAATCAGTAAAAATAAAGTAGTTCTTCAACAACCCCGTGGGGAATCACTAGGATTGGCCCCATCCCATCCGTCTGATCGCCATTCTTGTTCTTGCTCTTCGTCCTATCTGTTTTTCTAACTGTAACTGCCTATTTTAATTACTTTAATAAGTCTACGTCTTAGTATGGACTTGTGAAGGAAATACTGGTCTACTTTCTGTCACTTGAAGTCGGACAAGAAATTATTCAATCTTTACAGAAACAAGGGCATGTGCCATTTTACCTAATATGAAACATGTAATGAATATATTTCATATATCTCCAAAGCGTCACCTATCTTACTGACACTTTGTCACAGTAGAATTCACAGAGATTCAGTTCGCAGAACCTTTAACCTCCCACCCTGATAGTTGGTTAGAACAGATAGATCGAACATAGGTACACCCCGTAGACATCGATATCCACAGATGGCTAGTCCTAAAATAGAGAAATCTCCAAAATTGATCAATGTGAACTAAACGAGAGGATAATAGCACGAAGTGATCAATGGATAAAAAAAACCCAAAATAAATACCACTCACTCTGCATCCCGAAAGAAGCACTTATGGTAAAATTAACAAAGCAACTGCACAGACACACGCTGTATTAACAGAAGAACATACACTGAAGGAAAAGGAGTTGGGCACAGGATTGAGACGTCTTGTAAATCAGTGTATGAATGATGCTGAATGTTGCTGACACTGTAAATATATTAATTACGTGCATATTAGTTTAAGGCACTTTCTTTGTGAATTTATTTCCTGAGGCGCTCCAGTATTAAACCTGACAGTTTAGACAGGTATATTCCCGGCGCGTCTCAATGGCCACTGAAATGTACTAATTAGCGTAATTGTACATGTCGACTGACAGGATATCGTTTATGTGTAGCTGAACAGAGCTGTATTCACGCATGCCGCAATCAGCGGCTAAGAGCCAGGTGGCCAGTTTGATATAACAAGGCCGAAATAGCAATTACTCCCTGGATCAATGATGATACAACTAACGAATAGGTTATTAACTTTCGTGAGTTACCATAACGTCACTTCCGTGCACACACATAGGTTTCCTCCTGAGTTCCTTCAAACGTCAGGTCAGATAAAGGCTACAACGGTGATGTACGCGTTGAAGTACATGTTTCCAAGCTTCATAACTGAGACTCCTGTGGCTCCTACACTGACAGGGGGCACGGGTGGCCCAGTCGTCTAAGGCGTCGCGATTCGCTGTGCAGAGTTGCGTCCCTTGGGCACACCAGAAACCTGTGCTTGTGGTAAATTTTGTAAACGTCTGAGACCTTCATCACTTCGGCTTTCCTCCCACATTAATCTGACACGCCGTGATATAACTGTAACAATGTTAAAAGCGGCGTTAAACCCAACTCACTTACACTAACATCATCAGATTGATGAGATTGAAAGTGATTGATAACTGGTCATGTATATTCAGACTAGGAATGTGAGGGCTGAATGGTGTGTCAATGATTTAGGGAGTGACATAATGTTAACATTATAAAGGTTTAACATTTGCAATGACTACGATTCTGCTTAATGACTACTATGCAGGACGTGCTTACATTCTCGCGAACACCTGGTGTCATTACTGACTTTGAGTGGTCCATCCCTATAATTTTCACAGCTATTTTGCTCTCTACGCAAAATGGAATCTGTTTCGGTAGATTATCAAGACTGGTTATTCTATTGCATTGAAGTTTTATAGTAAATATAAGACGTCAACGCCAGAGAGTAATCAGTCTGATGTTTTGCTATGTCAACTGATGTTATGTTATGTGCACTGAAAATAGCACGTCTACCCGGATAATATATCATCATTCAGTCATAGTGTTTATTTTTAAGTGTTGTAAATCAAGAATTCAGTTATGACAGTTTAAACAATGTTAATTTAAAACGTCAACGCCAGAGAGTAATCATTCTGATGTTATACTATGTCAACTGATGTTATGTTATGTGCAACGAAAATAGCACGTCTACCCGGATAATCTATCATCATTCAGTAATAGCGTTGAATGGAGTGTTGTAAATCAGGAATTCAGTTATATCAGTCTAAAACAATATTAATTCAAAACGTCGACGCCAAAGAACAATCAGTCTCCATTATCTGTCGAAACTGATTCCACCGTGCGCAATAGGCAAAATAGTGGTTAAAGTTATATGAATGGATCACTGAAGATCAATGATGACGCCAGGTGTTCGCGAAAGGATGTCGATGTCAAGGATATCAACGTATTTTTTCACGTCAGAACAGATTATTGACGCAACGTCTATAGTAATAACCCTCCTCTCTACGAGTCACTTCATAAACAACAGAGTCCAGCTATGAGGTGACTGGACGTTCTTTCACCGTCCTTCACCTGCTCCTTGTTCTTAACAATCATTTTCACCTTCACCTTTGAGACATTTCAACGAACTAGTTTGTATGTGGTCTGTCAAGAAGCTGAGGTCAGATAGGCATGAAGATAATGTACCTTTTATCATGACTTCAGTCGAGTAATATTCTCGAGGGTAGACGACACATGTTCGTATCCATGTTTTGTTGACTTGACCGTCATACAACCGCTAAACTAAAAAGGAAGTGACATGCACAGTATATTTGTGGTGATATGAATGTATTTTCAAGCAAGATTTAAAGCACAAGGAGAGAAAATTAGTAATGTCATTTTTTATAAAATGTAAAAGAAAGTATTCTTGATTCATGAACAGTTATTTATGTACATATTGTAGTGTACAAATCAAGTCGTGAAGTCTGCATTTCACATTTCAACTGGAATATCTCCAAGCAAGATGGCAAACACTGTCAAAATTCGAAACACATTGCTGAATAAACTTGAATTATTAAGTTTATACATTGTAAAGTAAATAGCAATACCATTCTTCGAAAACATATTGCTGACCTAATCTATTACAAAAAGCAACAACCACACACAACAGTGTAACATCTAACTGATGTACACAAAATAATATAGATCCGCGTTGAAAACCATGTGTAGCATGCGAGTATTATTAATCATAAGGAAAAGGTTAGACCGAATTATCCCCGTTAAAAAGCGACGAAACGGTTTCCATAATCGTCAAATCAGAGTCCATTCTACGATTCTGACTGTATATCATAAGACAGTGTTTATTAATTTCTTTGAAATTGTGACGATACTAGGAATTCGCGAAAAGGTGACCTGTGGCACCCGTCACAGATACGTGCGATGGTAAGGCAAAGGTTCATATGATAGCTGCAAGATTGCTGATTGCTCACTCACTCACTCACTCACTCACTCACTCACTCACTTTACAATGGTAGCCTTGCTCATGTATTACAGGAAATTGACTATGATGAATAGCACAATAACATAAGATGTCTAGTCATGCGACAATATAGCTACACGTTTAAAGAAATCTTGGCGTCCAAATTGTTTATTATATGTTTTTGACTATGTGCTGCATCATTGTCAGGTGTTTTTGTTTCGCCAGGTTAAACTCTCTCATTCTGCGACCTTTTACTTTTACCTACAGTAATATTACGGCGGGGGACACCGGAAAATGGGATTCACAAATTGTAAACATGTGGGGAAACAAACCCGGGTCTTCGGCGTGACGAGCCAACGCTTTAATCCCTAGGCTACCTTCACGCCCCTTCTACAAACAAAGATATATCAGAGACAGAGGGAGATCATGTTTCTGTTACTAAATGCGCCATAATAAGCACTAAAAGGAAGAGATTTATCTGCGATCAGATTCCTTCCTATCGTTTTCCCACGCCAGAAGGAAGGAAGTATATAAATTAAACAGAGAATCCGTCCTTCCAATATGTTTTGATTCGTCTTTTTCTGTGATCTGTCTACTCGTCATACTTAGACTGGTCGCTAACTAAGTCTTGTTTTGATGCCTATGGAATGAAGCTCAGATGTTTGAAACGCCCAGTGTGTGTCTGGTAGTTTTCACAGGGATGTTATTGTGGTATTTTGGAATGTCTAGTGTCTCAGTAAGTTTCTGGTTCT
Organism: Haliotis cracherodii; assembly: GCF_022045235.1. NCBI lineage: Eukaryota > Metazoa > Mollusca > Gastropoda > Lepetellida > Haliotidae > Haliotis > Haliotis cracherodii. The sequence goes on from NW_027266275.1 coordinate 30,337,926, forward strand.
TGGAAATATATTATTTTAGATTTGAATTTGCTTAACCAGCCTCAATATCCACATGATATTTATTTTGCATTTTATTCATTTTCTCATGATATTCAAAGTTGGACACCGCATTTCAATCAGACTACTATACGTAACTGCATAACATTTTGAGAACAGATAACATAACGCTATGCCTTTTTGATTCTCTAGAAAGTTGTGTTATTACTCATTCTCTAATCGAAAAAAGAATGATGCTTTCAAAGTATAGTGAAGATGTTTACTCTTTTGTAAAGATGGCATCCTAAAATTGGTGAGATTGTTTACATGGGATAAAATGCATACCAGAAAGTCTGTTTCAAACTGGATATGCTTTGTGCTTCCCTTCTAGCGGATCTGTTTCTTTATGCGTATGATTCGGAATTTCTGCTCGGATTTGGAAAGTCCAAACAAGGTACTTTGGCCAAGAAAATTAACTTAAGCTTTAGTTATATTGATGATCAGGTAGGTATAATCAGTGGAAGGGAATCGCAATTTGAAATCGATCGCCAAAATCTGTTTCATATTTAGATCTATGTATAAAGATTCAGAGTGACAAAACACTCTCCACAAGACTGTATGAAGAGAGGAAAGACTTCAACTTTCCAGCTGTCAACTTGCCCTTCATGTCGAGCAATATTCCAGCAGCTGCAGCCTTAATTTGGTGTTTACATTTCACAACTTTTTAGATACAATCCAGCATGCTCCTTCTGGGGGAGATTTCAAAGAGCATCATGCGACTCTTGCTCAGAAGTTGTTTGCTCCATATTCCAACATTCAAGTCCTCAGTAAAGCTTTAGACAACTTTTATAGGAGACATGTGAAGGACTTTTCCAAATTTGACGCATCAGTGTCAAAATGATGTTCAATGCAATTCTCTATTTTGACTTGTTCCATATGTTCCAGTGTTGCTTCAGGTGAACAATTGACTTGCCTATGATGTATTTGTGACGGGTGCCATCGAAAGGACAGGATACGCTCACCTATTCGCGAACACCTGGTATCATCACTATATGATAGTGATTCATAAATACATGCTCATGATATAGTCGGAATCGTACTATCGACTCTGCTTTATTGAATTGGAAAGGGTTCTACATTCAACACAAATGAGTGAGTGAGTGAGTTGTTTTTAACGCCGCTTTTAACAGCATTTCAGTTATATCGCGGCGTCTCAGCTTAATGTGGGGGAAAGCCCGAAGTGATGCAGGTCCCACACGCATGAATCCCTCTAAAGAAAGTCTTCATTTTCTGTGGTGTCTGGCTTCATCTTTTTCGACTGATCGCTGTGTCTATCGGTAAGACGCAAACTTATATGGCGTCATCATAGTCAAGAAGTCGTGGCGTCATATCAAGCTTGGCGTCATATAACAATTGAACTGATTGTCTATTCACGGATAAGACATCATTGCAAACATGAAGTCATACAATAATGAAATCTGTCACGGATCTGAGAATACGCCACGGATTAGAATCACTTACATAAAGAGTGAGTGAGTTTCATTTTACACCGCTTTTAGCAATATTCCAGCAATATCAGGGCGGCGGACACTAGAAATGGGCTTCACACATTGAACCCATGGTCGGGAATCGAACCCGGGTTCTTCGGTGTGACGAGTGAACACCTTAACCATTAGGCTACCAGACCGCCCCTACATAAAGAAAATGTCACCCGAGTGTCAAATATATCTGCACGAGGCTTTTTACGACGAGTGTTGATATATTGATATCAAAAGGCACCAGAGGGAGAGGGATTAGTGATGTCATTTGATTGTGACGTCATGGTAATCAATGACGTCACCATGGTCTTCATAGCATTGTGATGTAATTACATTGCAGCAATATATCCTAGGATAGATCGTTTGATCTAACCCAAGCGATATATCCAACGTGGGCCAGTTTCTGATGATAACTATGTTATATAGTATATGTATTGTAGCTTTATTTCTGATGATTGTGAGTTGCAGCAGATTAAATGAGGCGCTCATAAAATGCGTTCTGTTTGCCCGTGGTGATACTCCCTGGGCAGCTGTAACATAGAGTGACCTCCCTTACTGTTTACAGTCTAAAGTCCGTCCCAGCTCTTGACACGCTTAAAACCCGAAGTGACGTTGGTCCTCAGATGTTTACGACTTTGTTGAAACCCACAGGCACGGGTATGGCGCTGACAAACCTGGAGACATTATCGGGCCGAACCGGGATTCGAACCCACAATCATAGGTTTGTGGCATGCCCAAAGGACGCAACTCTGCACAGCGAATTGCGGCGCCTTAGATGACTGCCGCGGGGCAATCTTCACAAAGCCTGACACGGTAAATATATATACAAACAATAAAAATTATCTTTAATTTTTAAAAAAAAATCGTTTTGCATGTCAGTTATTTATCGTATGGTCTTATATACGCATGTTGGTGTTGATAAGTTTTTCACGAGACTGTATTCTTGAAATTAAACATTAACGGACACTCCTCCACACTCCTGGGGAAACTCCTGGGAATTTTTCCCAAGCACGAATAAATACAGAAGCGTTGTTTCTGATCATTTAGACCCTTTAATCATGAACTTAGCGTTTTAGCCTATACTGGGATAAACATGAGAACTTAACTAACTGCCTGCCCATTAAGGAATGTCCTCGCTACGACCCGTCCTTGTGAACAAAACGAAGAAATGCACATCAAAACTAGACTCGATCCGTGTCTAGACTGGTAGTGACAGTCTACAGAAAATTAACCAATCTATGAATTTATCTTAGTATCTATGTGACACATCTTTACACCTTTCAATGATCGGCCAAGTGATCAATGACGACTCTTGTAATCGCCGCAGGTTCATTAATTACTTTCGAAATCTCTACCGTCACGTTTATCGTGTCGACCATTTTGACGTTTTGTACTCGATGTAAATATACTGGGACGCGCTGTCACTGTAACTCACTTGCTGAGGTAGTTCTTAACATACCTTTCTCACCTAATGGTGATTTTTTAAATACATTTGTTGCAACCAAACTACGAATGATGTCACTTTAGAACAAAGTGAGCACACATACGCTCTTGTCACCTCCCCTAATGAGGAACTACTTCATTACACCGCAGAACTGATTGTTATACGACTGTTGGTGCAACCATGAAGTCACATTATAAGAATTGACTTTCACTTTGTGTAAGTTCACTGGAGTATGAACCTTCATTGAGTGAGGGCCAAACTGTATAGATGTCGGAGCTATATATTGTGCGTTTGTCGGCAGGTTTTATTGATAACCATCTCTCAGTCATGTGCCGTGTCCTTACAGAAGACGTTCAGTGAAATTGAGGGTCTCACCCACTCACAAATTATGTGGTCAATGAATCCCATAAAATGCCATTTTAATATCTAGTCATTCGTTGAACCATGTTTAGCAATATTATTTTGAATATGATATACTATATGAGACAGATTGTTTTTTGAGTGTCTGTTGAATTTCAAAGACCAGGAATGTGTGAGTGAACATTCCAGCAACATGATATGTACACATGTTGGGAATCAAACCCGGGTATTTCGCATGACGAGCGAACACTTCAGCCATTAGACCACTCGACTATCCCTCTAATATCAGCTAGTTCTATGCCTAGCATTTCATTTGCACATAATATGGATTCCTAAAGGATCAAATATTAGACGTGTAAACTGAAACTATTTTTGACTTCTCAACGAGAAGCACGAAGTTGTCAACTGGAGCGGATATCTGTGAAGTATTTCTCAGACATCAGGTGGCCTTTGTACACGTTTTCAATATTTTCCAGACATGAGATGATTTTCAATAGTGCCCAAATGTTTCCATGGATGCTTGTTGAGTGATCTCAAGAATGAACCTATTCTTGTCTTTGGTTTGAACAGACACTGTAGGATTGACAATAAGTGGACGCAGGTCTACTGCTGGGACAGAAGTGGTCAACAGATTCTCGTCCACCGCCTCCTCAACAAAACTTGTGTGGGCTAAAGACATATTGTAGCGGCCTGTTAAATTCGACTGAGACGACGTTGGCGAACTGGCTGCTTCTACTGACATCTCAAGTTCTGCTCGAACAGACACTTTTCATTGTAATTCTAAACTTTATCAACAGCCTCCAGATCAGTCAATATTTCCCCACTAAGTGGGGTTTATGAGTTTATTGCATTTGTCGAATTCATAATTCATGATAGACAAGGTAATATGTGACACCGCAGTTATACTTCTTGTGGATTCAACGACTCCAAGAAACTATAATTGTAGAACTATTCAAAAGAACTAATCTAATTTTTTTCACAGAAAAGGATAACCATTGATCCCCTCAAACTCTATCATGTGATAATGGAATTTGTTGTCAACAATGTGAATTGTGGTATCAGGTCCATGGAGGTAAAATTATTTTCAAGGATCAAGGTTAATTTCAAGGGCACACTCTTTTGCTGGATATCGAATCCAGGTTACACCTGCATTTTAATGACAATAATATACATTATGTAAATGGTTATAATGTGCATATTTATAATGCGCCAAATCCACACCCTAAAGCCTGCTCAAAGCGTAACATTATTACCCCGTTCCATGGATGCACTCGATTTTCATTCTCAGCTCTCTGGGGAGTATACATCCCAAGCTGCCCGTGAGGGACTAGAGAATTTACAGCCACATTATCATCCCATTCACAGCTGGGTGAACTTGGGGAGGCCTACTTCGAACAACGTCACTTGCCCGAGGAGACACCATATATGCTGCACGTGCTTCAGTGTGGGGCAGGACCGAAGCCCTAGACACTCTCAGGAGCCAAATTGCCGAAGACGGTCCCTCATCCAAGGACTCTCCGTGATCAAAGTCATCTGAATTGTGACCCGTACGCTTTACACAGGATCACTTGCAACCATGCCATTGTTATTTATTTTTTATATATCAGATATCATTAATTCGTCAATATAATATTGATACGTACATCAGATCAATGTGTTATCCAAACAATTAATTCTATATCCCGCTGAGCATATTCAATGTTTCTGTCATCCGTTCACGGAAACTATATCTTGAGTCGAACAAGTTACATGCGCCAACGACAGAGACAGATATATGGGATTTTAGAAAGGTTACACAGAAAAGAATGGATGACATGATATAGTCAATAAGTGTTTCAGTCGCTACCAAATTCCAGGAGGCTAAAAAGGCTGACTTGCCTCGTTCGATTTCATTTGAGGTTCAAATGTAAAAGTTGACCGCTCTTTCTTCCTTTGTCCTCAATTAAAAGTCAAAGAAGTACCCACTTCATCAACTAGAAAAATGCCCATATGCCCGAGAAAGCTTCAACCTTTTTTTTATGGATATGAATCCTTTAGGTTAAAATCCTAATGTTTGTAAGAGGGAATAGTTTCTGACCTTCAACGCTGATTTTACGAATATCACTGACTTCTCCGACTGTCATCACTATCCATAACAGTGAAAATTAAACCCATGGGGACCCCAGTTAAAACAGATCCCCAAATATGGCCCCGATGGCGCTCGACGCAGCTCATAATATCAACAAATTGATCGTCTTGTATACACTCGATCATTTACTTGCCGGCATGTTATTGGCTTTGTCGTAAAACAAACAAACAAACAAACAAACAAACAAACAAATATAAAACGTACAGTTTCAGAATCATCAGGGGTCTCAAGTACCAATCAGACGTTTGGTCAATTATTTAGTAAAGAGAAATATCTATGCTGTTGTCCAAAAGCGATGCACCCCATCCTTTCGGTGTTTTATCATTGTTTTATTATATTTTTTAAACACGAACGATGATTTAACGCTTCTCTGCGCATGCCAATTACTGCTCACGCCACATGAAACCTAATCATAATTAAATTATGAACAGTTATTATACTCATGATAAACATTAGTATAATAATAACGTAGGATATTTGATACTTTTTTCCGTTGATGTTGACAATCCCGATCGCATATTTCGATGATGAACATGTTTCCGAAAGGGAAAAGGAAGCACCTAACATGTGATGATTACAAAATAGGGAATCATAATTATTATAATATTGTTTTTAAATTGCAGACATGTGATAAAAGCACGTACGTTTTGACGTCCTTTAACACGTGCAGATGTCTTCTGAATAAATCTAGAAAGTTAACATTCGAGGTTTGATTGATAAGTTCTAAACCTCACATAGAAGGAATTGCGTAATAATGTTATCTTTTGCTGCGGACATTACATGACTAATGGGATCGGGTGGTCAGGCTCGCTGACTTGGTTGATGCATGTCATCGATCCCAATTGCGTGGATCGATGCTCATGATGTCAATCACTGGATTGTCTGGACCAGACTCGATGATTTACAGACCGCCGTCATATTGCTGGAATATTGCTGAGTGACGCGTTAAACAACAAACCAAACCAAAACCAAAAACATGATGTCATTGAGCTAGAATCACAGAAACTTGAATCAGCTGAGCAAAGTGTGACAAGCAAGTAAAATAAGCAGGGATCTGTGACCATTAGAAAATGGACAAATTTGAGGAAGGCACTTGCATAAATATGGCACAAAACCAAAAGCCATCTGTGAGGAGTACAACACTAGGGGATGATATCCCTTCGTATGCCACTGTAAAGAGGTGCGCAGCATAGTTTTAGCGTGGCAGAGAGAGCCTTGAAGAGAGTATCCTCTCGTTCTGTTCAAAAACTTCTGACATCTGATCAAAACCCCACTCTCGAATATCAGATTGCTAGTACCTTGTGTATGAAATAGTCAAGTATAAAAACGGATGTAAATTCAAGGAAGATCTTCAGATTTCCTCTGCCTGTTTTTCTAGCAAATGTTTCCTCATATATAATTCATCGAAAGCAGTACTTTTACCGCTTCAGTGACTATCAAACTTGATTAACAGTCAAACAGTGATAAATCCCACGTGAATACACTTACAGTCTCATCAATCGCAACCCGCGTTTGGATCACCCACTCCCAACGAAACAGGATGTGCTACTATTCCTACTGGAAAATGGTAACACTGCCACGTCATAGGGAGCTTCATAGATGCAAGCATAATCGATGTTGGCCTGAACAAGTCTCCCCGGGACACTCCCGGCAACCAGTTCCCTGTCACATTTGTCTCGCCTAGGCTGCTAAGTTGTCGTTTACCGTGGTACTATAGCAATATTTTAGCTATAAAAGCATGTAAATAATCCAGTCTGGATCAGACAGTCCAGTGATTGATATTATGAGCAACGCCCAAAGCCGTCGGGATACGATGACGCGCACTCACGATCCTGACCACCCGATCCATTAAAGCCTTTTACGACCAGCACAGATTGCTGGGGACCATTTCTAACCCGGAATCACCACGGGGCTAGACTACATTGTGATGAATACTGCAAATGATGAATAATGCTTGTATTAATGTTATATTCTTACTTTGCTGCAAATTTCAGTAAGTGTGATATGAAAAGTAAAGAATTCTTTTGTGTCCTTTTCATATTAACATACGTCATTGTGTGTGTATCAGTCACCATGAACTAGGCCACTGTTCGATGAACCATTCGGAGATTTTATGCTGAAGTCATATTTCGCTTATATTGTCCGGTAATATGTGGTGAAAACCAGTTGATCTTCGTACATTCCTTCGCTTCCAACAGCAGACTCGTAGCTTTCAAGAACATTTTCTTTGAAGTTGATTTTGTACATAATCATATCCAAATGTATGATAAAGAAAATTTGACCTCGTGTATTTTTTATAATTTAAGTTTATATTTTAATTCGCAATTACAGGGGTGGTGAAACGTCCCTGCGTGTTAGGTCGGGAGAATTTACATCACAAGGTTTTACATTTGTAATGACACAAATCAATTTAAAAATTAAACTACATAAAATGTATATAATAAATAGGACATTTCATGTGTCTCGTGAAATATCATGTTTCTCTCATCTCGTAACGGGGGAAAGGAGATATTCACTCAACGTATGAAATATCCTCTATTTTCATATTTACGCAACGAAGAACATGTTCCATAACTCGAGTTGTCTGTATTACCTGACAGCATAATTGTCACAGATTTAGATAATATGCTTTACCATTTTAAAAGTACAATGCTATTTTTCTCTTGAAACTAGATGTTTATTCGGCGTCATTAATATGAAATGTTGTAATCATGATTCACGTGAACTTATAGAGGTACCATTTATCATATATTTGATCCTAACAACGATAATAAAATGACGATTATAAGAGACACATTATTATGGTATCTTTGGGTCATAATCTTGGCTGTGTATCATATTAAGCATTTGTATTGAAACAACACGAAATGTCAAACCAGAATAATTCAATAAATGACATGACAAGGGATCAGATTATGGTCTTGTAGTTGACGGTGTGCAAGAACACTTGCTTATCAGTATATATGCATAAACATGTACTAGTATTCCGGCAAAGAAGCTCACATGTCATCAGTGGAGTAAGTGAGTTGGGTTTTAACGCCGCTTTTAACATTATATCAGTTATATCGCGGCGTGTCAGCTTAATGTGGGAGGAAAGCCTGAAGTGATGCAGGTCTCGGACGTTTACCACTTCGGTGAAACCCACGAGCACGGGTATGGTGCTGACAAACCTAGAAACATAATCGGGGCGAACCGGGATTCGAGCTGGCGTGCTCAAGGGACGCAACTCTGCACAGCAAATCACGGCGCCTTAGACGACTGGGCCGCCCGTGCCCCCTCATCAGTGGACAGTGTTTGGGAGCGTTGCATGTTATGTATGTAAAATATTTTCGATATCTTACGATCTCTACAGTAGGCGTGACCACATGTATATTTAAAATGTCAATTCTTTAGAGTATCAATATTTGTCCCAAGAAAGAGACAATAATACAATGATAATGGATTTGAATCTATCCTCATGAATCAATGTGTTCACGCGAGGCACTTGCCATTGAACCAGGAGATGAGGCTGTAGCAGTAACACCATAAACGCATCAATCTATTTTCCACGAGAGCATACAGTATGTTTCGTTTTAGAACTGACTTGGCATACACGAAAACATACTCCAGCAAAATGTATATCGAGTGTAGATTAGAATACAATTGTTGTTCTGTGGCATTCCAATTTCCGAGAGTGAAAAATCTTTGAGGCCTTCCGGCTACACGTTGTTCATGCCATCATTCGTTGATTGAAATAACTATAAAACCTACCTTGTATTGTTACAACTCAGAAAACACTAAATGCTCACGAGGCCAAACTTGATTGGTTCAATGGTATGTGTAAAGGCCGACTAGTTTGAATGATATGGACTGCGATATGTTCATACTGAAAACCGTATTTCTTAGACAGGCCGTTGACCTTCTGTCAGTTGGGTATTGACGAAATTACCTAGACTTGCGAATACTGATGGTTTTCAGGACCAATGGAACCAAGAACAATGGGAAGTCGGACAACTTGGTACTTGTGATGCAAGCGTGTTATTTCGAAAGCGAGGTTAGCATATTTGCCATGTTTTTACTTAATCTTGTCAATCACATTGGTATCAAAAGGGACAGAAAATTCAATAATATAAATGATTTCATTCGATTTATCAAAAAGGACAAGATCAGGTCTGTTGGCCTCGATACGTCTGAGGCTGTGCACGCGCCTATTTTCATTTTCTATTTATCATTATTGTTATTATTATTATTATTATTATTAATTCTGGCATTCATTTTGATCAATTCCTTCAACATATGAGGTTATTCTTTGCAACACACCTGTATCAAGATGCACTTCACAGATTCTGAAAATGCGGTGAAATGGGGTTTAACGACGCGTCAAAGATTATTGCGCTTAGATAGCGGGGATCGAAGCACCGACCTTTCGCTTTCCGGGCAGACGCTCTATCTACAAGACTACGGAGACGATTACACAAGAAAGAAGGACTTGTAGCTTTGTGATCCCTGACCAAATACTATTTACAACCACTTTATATTCCAAAATATCAATAATATTGGGGAAAAGATTGCATTATAAAGCACATTCACCTTTCATATAACGTTTACCTTCCGACCTGCTGTGCGCAATGTGTATTTAAATCAAACAGGACAGAAGAGCAAATATGAGAAGTTAAAAGTAAGTGACCAATGTGTGTTGATACGGTTGCGATACCAGCTTCATTTTATGGGGTCCTTCGTTTATGAAATCCAGTAAGAAAGGCATATGGGCTGACCTACCTATTTCTCCATTTGGTTTCGCGTGTGAATCAGGGTTAGAATTGGTCCTCAGCAACCAAAGCTTGTCGTTAGAGGTGATTCAATGGATCGGGTGGTCGGGTTCGGTGGCTTGGCTCAATGCAATTACAACATGTGTTTTCTCATAAAACCGAGAGGTCGTAGGCCGATAGTACACGTTACATAGTATTGGGTATAACAGAAGTGATGCATGACCGAAGTGATGCAGGTCTCAGACATTTACCACTTCGGTGAAACCCACGAGCACGGGTATGGTGCTGACAAACCTAGAAATATAATCGGGGCGAACCGGTATTCGAACCCACAGTCATAGGTTTCTGGCGTGCCCAAGGAACGCAAATCTGCACAGCGAATCACGGTGCCTTAGACGACTGGGCCACCCGTGACCCGAGTGTGATACATTTATAAGGTAACAAATGTGGAATATCTTAGCTTCACGGCATGCACTATGTCCACTGACAGTGTTTTTCGTTATTACTACATTCATACTTGACATTAACGAAACATATTTCTGTAAACTTGGATACCGGATATAATAGGTATCAATGAACTGTTTTCTGGGTTCAGCATACAACGGACAAAGTAGTAGGAATAGTATTGATTCACTTTCTACAGTGTTTCAATCACAAAACTGACAAATTCTTTCACGATCCCCATATATCTTCCCGTCTCAATAAAGAGTTCAATTAGAAATGGTTTTAGTGTTACATTTAATAGATATTGCTCTCCACAGAAACTGTTTTCAAAGAGGGAATAAGTTGATAGTTTATTGGATGCTTATAAGTAAATTCAATATGGTCGATAATGCTGAATTCGTGTCATCATACCCGACGGAGTGGATAGCAGCTTACAGCAATAACTGCTTTGTCTGGTCCAGACTAGATTATAAATTTTACATACCGCCACCACAAGGCTGGAGGTCGGGTTGGTTGGGGTGGTGTGTTGCAATGTTGAAGTTTAGGTGCACTTTCTAGTTGCGTCAGGGTCTATGTATACAGTGGACGTGTATGTTGTGTGAGCGTGTAGTTGCTGCGTGAGGGTTGTGTATAGGGTATAGTGTATAGGTGGGGCGTGCATGTTGTGAGTGTATAGATGTGTGAGGGCCTATGTATATAGCGTGCAGGTTGTGTGAGTGTGTGGATGTGTGAGGGTCTATGTATACGAGGACGTGTAGGTTGTGAGAGTGTGTGGATGTGTGAGCGTGTAGTTGCTGCGTGAGGGTTGTGTATAGGGTATAGTGTATAGGTGGGGCGTGCATGTTGTGAGTGTATAGATGTGTGAGGGCCTATGCATATAGCGTGCAGGTTGTGTGAGTGTGTGGATGTGTGAGCGTGTAGTTGCTGCGTGAGGGTTGTGTATAGGGAATAGTGTATAGGTGGAGCGTGCATGTTGTGAGTGTATAGATGTGTGAGGGTCTATGCATACGAGGACGTGCATGTTGTGTGAGTGTGTGGAAGTGTGAGGGTCTATGTATACGAGTGAGTGTGTGGAAGTGTGAGGGCCTATGTATACGAGTGAGTGCGTGGACGTGTAAGGGTCTATGTATATGATGACGTGCATGTTGTGTGTCTGTGTGTGTGGATCCGTGAGGGTCTATGTATATGAGGACGTGCATGTTGTGTGTCTGTGTGTGTGGAAGTGTGAGGATCTATGTATATGAGGACGTGCATGTTGTGTGTCTGTGTGTGTGGAAGTGTGAGGATCTATGTATACGAGGACGTGCATGTTGTGTGAGCGCGTGGACGTGTAAGGGTATATGTATATGAGGACGTGCATGTTGTGTGTCTGTGTGTGTGGATCCGTGAGGGTCTATGTATATGAGGACGTCCATGTTGTGTCAGTGCGTGGAAGTGTAAGGGTCTATGTATATGAGGACGTGCATGTTGTGTGTCTATGTGTGTGAGGGTCTATGTATACGAGGACGTGTGGAAGTGTAAGGGTCTATGTATACGAGGACGTGCATGTTGTGTGAGTGTGTGGATGTGTGAGAATCTATGTATACGGGGTTGTGCATGTTGTGTGAATGTGTGGAAGTTTGAGGGTCTATGTATACTAGGCGTGTATGTTGTGTGAGTGTAAGGATGTGTGAGAATCTATGTATACGGGATTGTACATGTTGTGTGAGTGTGTGGATATGTGAGAGTCTATATATACGGTAGCATGCATGTTGTGAGAGCGTGTGGATACGCGAGGATGTATATTCGCGGGAGGTGTGGTTAATAAGGGAACTAATCACTGTGTGCATTTACTGTAATTATTTAGTGCAAATGATTTACCACATCCTTCAATTGGCCATTTTATACGAAACATAAAATTCTCCATTTAATGAAGCATTAATGTGATGCTTATCTCGATAGCGTCGATCACATAAGCCAATGATTTGTGTTTCCGTGGTTTTCCATCACTCTTACTTCATTGTCTCAAACACCACAAAGGTCATCATAATGTCTGCATCTACAAGATAATCAATCTGCCATGAATGGACTCAAGTCTAGGTTAATTCATGCACGCCCCGCTGAAGGTTCACCACAAAGTGAAGGTAATTCATTTGTCATATTTCAATTCTGAGTTTGTTCATCTCAAGCGTTCGCAAAATGGTTGAGCATTGCCGATGCGACATTACATGTTTCTTTACTCACTCACTTTCTTATATCAATATACTTCCTCCATACATCCTGCTCTTAACTAGCAACTGTTTAAACATCCTTTTATTCCTGTCAAGATATCCTCACCGTTGCACTTCTTAAGTTCATAAGAACTAAAGTGCCTTCATGAACAACATACATGGATCATAAATTCAGCTCTAAAGTAACAGTTGCTAAAACACCCTTTTATTGCCTCCCGTAAAATCACGTCAAAGACCAGAATTCAGTCTGGCTGTCGCTGCAGATCATTGAATTGTTGCCTGATGCAGCGTTAATCAGCACTCCTTTGCTCTCACACCTGCTACCTCATTCCAACCATTGTCAGCTTCCCTTTTGCTTCATCATTGTGTCCTTTCACTGTGTTAGTTGTTGAGTAGGTCTATGGTAACTAAACAAGCGCCCAGGGCAGATGATGACAAAGATAAACGTCCTTAAGTGTAATGATACTGTATAAGTCATGGCGGATGACACATGTCGGTTTCCATGGCAACTAACGGTATGATAAACTGATCTTTGGCATACTAATGCTACCCTTAAAACAAAGCCTAATTCTTAATCTATAACGTTATTGGGATGAAGTTTATGTCATTTTTAAGGGAAAAAGGGGTCCTGTCGAGAAGGAGATGTAATCGATTATGTAAGACACAGTTTCAAGCGGCAACACAAAGTAATTTCTCTTTGAGCGAAACTGAAGACTTTTAACAACGTCAATTTAAGTCGTCTCAGACTGCAAAATGTAAAGACAGAGGTTCCAGAATACTTAGGAATGGAGCTGAGGTAAATATAGTTTATTACACGAGAATGTGTGTCATATTGATTTTTACGAAACGAGGTTCACGATTCTTGTATTTCCCGAAGAGAGCATTTGATCAGTGTTACGCACATCTGAGTGTAATAATGTCTGCATTAATCATTATTTCTCAAACCTTTAGGACAAATGCATTGATCACGAACGCCGTCTGAGAAAACCACAATTGTCAAATGACTTCAACAATCGTCAGCGATGACGTCGTTTCCAGTGTGACGTATTCCTGCCTTACGTCACAATAAGATTCTACTGACGTCAACAATGTCGCCCGGATGACGTTACTAATACACTGGTTCGAACCGATATTTGCACTTGTGCACCTACAAGTTTTATAAATTTAGTTATTTCTAACCCTGTGGGTAATAATAGAGCTTAACTTTAAAGTAAGCCTAATAACTGATTTGTATTGATGCAGTTAGATTGGTATGTAAGGACTCATGCCACAACTCGCTAAACTCGCTAAACTTTAAGCATCGATCATAGTTTCCGCGACCTGCTTTTTTCACTTGATACTCTTGTTAGCTTTGCCGTACTAGTTGGTAATCTTAATAAGATCCATAGGTAGATTTATGCGCGTTTGTGACAGAAATCGATATATTTTTCCAAACCCTATTTAGTCTTGTCACTTTTAATCTATGTCAAACTGCAATGTTCACAGGAAGTAATTATCTCTAACCCTGTTACTTGAATACTTGAGCGTGTTCCAAATACTACCAATTATGAATTGGATACATGTCTCACAAGGCGAGCTTTGGAGTATGTATAAGTATAAGACATTACCATTGTGCTAACGTAATTGTTTTATGAACGTAGTTTCGCAGTTAAACATTCATAGTCTATTTTAACGTGAATTATTTTCGTCCTTAGTCAGTATTGACGAAATGGTGGAAGTGAATATTAACAAAAACAATACATATGTTACAGCAGAAGCATTGCATTACAGCCCAGAACAGCTGATAGAACTCTATATACTTTACATATACTGACTGATGTATATATGTGGGCTATACTGGCTGATGTGCACTGGATAAGATGTACATATACTGGATGATATATTTGCATATACTAGCTAAGATGTACATATACTGGATGATATACCTATATATACTAAGATGTACATATACTGGATGATATGTTTGCATATACTAGCTAAGATGTACATATACTGGATGATATATTAATATATACTAAGATGTACATATACTGGATGATATATTTGCATATACTAGCTAAGATGTACATATACTGGATGATATACCTATATATACTAAGATGTACATATACTGGATGATATATTTGCATATACTAGCTAAGATGTACATATACTGGATGATATATTAATATATACTAAGATGTACATATACTGGATGATATATTTGCATATACTAGCTAAGATGTACATATACTGGATGATATATTAATATATACTAAGATGTACATTTACTGGATGATATATTTGCATATACTAGCTAAGATGTACATATACTGGATGATATACCTATATATACTAAGATGTACATATACTGGATGATATATTTGCACATACTAGCTAAGATGTACATATACTGGATGATATATTAATATATACTAAGATGTACATATACTGGATGATATATTTGCATATACTAGCTAAGATGTACATATACTGGATGATATACCTATATATACTAAGATGTACATATACTGGATGATATATTTGCATATACTAACTAAGATGTACAAACAATACTGGCTGATCTCTACATATACTAGATAAAGTGTACATATATTGGCTGATACATCTACATATACTAGATAAGATGTACATATATTGACTGATATATTTACACATACTGGAAGAGATTGACATCCACTTCTTGATATACAGGAAACTACGGTTTAACACACTCAACGGGACCTAAACAGCAGTCGTTACATCCGTCAGTTCGTTATAGTCGAGTTCTTCATAAATGTTGTTTACTGTATTTACATGTAATGGTTGAGATTTACAATCTTATAATTGTTATTGGCTTAGGTGAGTCAGTGAAAATATACACACAATATCATTTACATAGAAGCGGGAAACCCATTTACATTATCACAGGACATATACCATAGACACTGTGCGATTCAGACCATATTATTCGCGTGTGTTATTCACAGATAGTACAATAACATGCATTGTTAAAGAAACTGCACAATCCCTTAAGATGACATAACTGATGGTACATGTACATGTAATGTGACCACTACCTTCACAGAACCATGAAACAACAAATAGGTGACATGTCACACTGATATCTATAGATTAAAGCGGAAACTATACTGCTCAAAGGAACTAAAAATAACACCCGATTCTTTCATAGTGCAATACATACATGTATGTAACCATAGTTAATGTCAGAACTTCTTTTGTATAGTATATTTTGGACTGCCTGGAAAACCGACCAATGCAGACATCGTGCAATTTCTTGAAAGATAATTGATTCCTTAACTAGTGACCTTGGGAAGAATGTTTTCGGGCAATTGTATGGCGACACAAGTTATGTTTACCCTTTTGAACCATAGGTAGTTAAGTCTGCATACAAAAAACCCGCCGATATTGACATTAAAGATAAAAGGACAAGATCTGTCTCCAGCGTTGTGTAAATGTCAAACATAAGTTAAAACGCATTTACTTGAAACTTGACTCATCCTTGAATCTTTTCCAGCATCATCGATCGTTAGTAACAAACCTGTGATATTCGTCAGAAAACACCATAACCAAGCCAAAAAACAAGTTGATCGGGAATCACTTTATATTCAAGAGGAGTTACTCAGTGGGAAGGTTGGGGCATAGGATTAAATAGCATCAGGTTCCGTGTGTTGTAACAATGACCCAACTATCTCGGCCTGAGTGAGTCTCATCAGTATTTCAGTTGTATCAATGCGGGTCAGCGTCTTCGGGGGAAGACAGGACATGGCAGGGTTCGAAGACGTTTGCCACGGTGGAACCACGGTGGAGAGTAACTATCCTCGCCAGACTATGGGGTAAATCATGTACATCAACACACAGCAACTGAGATCACTTTGCCATCCACTTTACCAGTTGAATTTAAATATTTGTCACATCTTTATAATTATACATAAAAAACATATTTCCTAAAATCATCCATTGTACGATTCCGTCCATGTTCTGAGCATGTGTTTGTAGGTCACTATCAAAAAGTGATGATGCCACGTGTTCGGGAAGTAATGAAAAAAATCTCAACCCCACCAATAGGATCGGCCTATAAGTAGTGTTGCGTCTTTATGACAGATATCTCCAATGCTGGGCTTGATTCAAGGATTCGCTTCGAATTTGTTCCTTTGGGCTTCAGCACCTAACAGATTTGGAAACAGGTCGAGTCGGGGTTCGAACCAACAGTCATAGGTTTCTGGCGTGCCCAAGAGACATAACTACATTTCCATGCACTTCGATATACATTTATATGCGTTTAACAACAGTAAACAAAAGTAAAGTTTCCAAAGTGTATTTACCCACATTGCCTAAGGAGTCAATGCGTAAAAAGAAATCTGATTAATAGTCAAACGATGAGAGATCTAGTGCACACTTATGGTCAAAAACTGTTGCTGGCTTCATTCACCGATCATAACTTCCATTAAAACTACCTGAAATGCCATTTCATCTGGTAGAATAGGTTTTCAGCAACCCATTCTTGCCGTAAAAGGCGACAATGCTTGTCGTAAAAGGCGACAAACGGGATCGGGTGGTCAGGCTCGCTGACTTGGTTGATGCATGTCATCGATCCCAATTGCGTGGATCGATGCTCATGATGTCAATCACTGGATTGTCTGGTCCAGACTCGAATACTTACAGACCGCCGTCATATAGATGGAATATTGACTGAGTGCGGCGTTAAACAACAAACCAACCAACTTGAATCTCGGTGAACAATAATTTTACACGAAATCACAGATCAAGCGTAAAGCGTGCGTCACTTATCAACTATTTTCAGAAAGGCTAAATATAATAATACTACCGCCTACTGGAATAAACATGAGCTTTTGCATTCCGATAGAAAGTTCTGGTTTGACCTGATGCAATAGCCTTTAGCGCCCACCTTAGTTTCATCATCTGGCTTCGCGAGACTTCCATCTTGTTCCAAACAAGAAGAAAGCTCTGGCTGAAACACATTTGGACGATGACTTCAAAGCACCTGTGAAGAACCTTTCAGGCAACCAAAAGAAGGGTTTCTGCGAAACGTGTATGACATCCACCCAACATCGTTGGCAAACGTGTATATGGAAGGGAATTATGTTGAAAATTATGTGAGGCTCAGAATTTATCAATCAATCTTCGTAGATATTAAGATTGTATTGTTTAATTCTATTACATGTATTGTTTATGGCTTCCTACAGTAGACCGGTATGATTTCCTGCCACTGTATTTGAAGACTGACCACAATCCCAAATCTTCAATTGTTTGCGAGAGAATTCCTTTATGACCTTCAAAATCTTTACACGTTTACAATGACTTTCACGCATATTTACACTTTTGCAATGACTTTCACACACATTCACATGGTTGCAATGACTTTCACACATATTTACACGTTTGCACTGATTCGTGAATGCAAGCAAATCATCGAATCTGTTTGGAATTGCCGCTTTCTGGGTAAAGATCTAATAATGAGAATGCCCACAAGGTAATGTGACATTTTAAATTTACTGTGGATTAAGTGTTGAGAAACATAGCCAGGTCCAGAACAATGCATGGTCCAGATAAAACGTCCGCTTTTATTTCGACTGCATAGTAGGGATATGATGATGAGATGATACTCCTTTGTCGGCACGCCTATCTTTTTAATTGTGTGTGATCAATATACCTGAAAGTCAATGCCTACAGAAGGACATTGTCTGAGGTGCAGATGAGAATGTATTTGTTCGAAGAAATTAAAATCTTTGTAAAGAAACGAACGACAAATGTCAGCTTCAAGGTTTTGCTTGTGGTACAAACGATAATTTGAACGAGATATTCCCTCTCTAGAATCTGAGTCCAATCTTTGGTCAGCACCTTTCTCGGGGGATTAATTATCCCACACTGTTGCATGAAGCTTATACTCCTTTAGCTTTGAATCTATCTGGGAAAGCGGGCCTCAGCTTTGATTGATATTGATTTGTGACGTTTGAGGATCCAGCATGGCCTCCAAGGATGGGGCGAGTATTTTACATAGAGAAGTTTGAGGATAGCCATGATCTTCGTTACCCATATCAACATCTACTTGACGAGTCGCCATTGAACTTAGCGTCATATGCACGGGCCGTACGTGTCTGATCACAGCTTAAGGGAACATGCACCACACTACTGGTATAACATGGTCGTAATATATTTATGTTTTCATAGTGTACAATACATTACATGATTTTAGATTATTTCTCTACAGATAATTTGATCACACTACATGAATTTTTTTATCTGCTAATTTATAGTTCAGATCATGTGATCCATACAGCGTTCTCTGATAACGAAATATAGAAGTCAACAGGTTTGAAAAAGTCAGTAGATTCGTGCATGTCTTCGTGTCAATTTTTACAAACTGAAATCAAGCAGGTATATAAATCGACAAAAACAATTTCTTCATCCTGCTTGTTTTGCTTTGTTGTCGTGTCCCTTCCGTTGATCTTCATCATTAGAGAATACATTACGGAAGCTAGCTTGATGTTCGGGAGATTGAGACATATTGGGGCTGTGATATTTTCCTTTTAAGTGTTAGTTAAGTGTTTGGTCAGTGCGGACCGCCTCCGTTGTCTAGTACATAGAGCATCTGCCCGGGGAGCGGAAGGACGGTAGTTCAATCCCAGGCCGTGTCAAACATGGTACTTGTAGGCTCGGAGTCAGCTTGCTGTGTCTGAGTGGGTTAATCCATTTAAAGGTATTCAAAGTGTTTATCAACAAGAATAATCCTTTCTGATCACGAACTAGAGCATTGGTGAATGATAAATTATTATCAGCAATGATCAGAAATCATTGTTAGTTTCAAAGAAAGGCAAGGGAGCTGTGTCGATATGAAGTTACCATTTCAAAGCTCTTCACACTTGTTATAGCGCAATGGTCATTAAGGTTTTGAATCAATATACAGTAAAACCTCGTGAACTCTCAAATAAATCGACGACAGATTATCGTTGTGCAGCTAACTGATATAGGATATATGTTTCCAGGATGAAATGTACATCACAATTTGATGGGAGAATAAAGAGTTTATTGTACCTCACATTAACTGATTAAAACGCAATTGACGGTGTTAATTACACAATAATGACTCATGCTGTTAAAACACGTATTGTGTCTATAGTTTATGTAGAAAATATTTTGCAGCAACCTTAATGACATATAAGTGTGAATATGCATGTAAAATGACACATATAATGTATATTGACATTAGCTTTATGGCTGTCACTTCAATGAATACCATCATGGATTGTAACTGTAAATATTCAACTCATTGTAAATTATTTTTATTTGTACAATTGAAATTGTTTTTGTTATTTCCGGGGCAACATGCTGTCTTTGCTACAGAATGCTGTCTAGATATCACACGGCTCTATTTTGGAATTCATTTTAAAATAGTTTAACAGACCACAAACATCTGGATTCTGAGCATGTCTGAATAAAGGACTGTGTTTTCAGGCGATACAATAGGAACCCGTGGCAAATAAACAACTGAAATAAATCCCCAGTGCTGCATTTATAGAGATGAATATAATTGCATGTTATCATTACAGTTTGACTGATATAATTGAGCATTAAAAACGGACAGATATCAAGCATAACTATTTATCACAAAGGAGGATACTTGATAAAAAACACCTGTCAAGTGCAAAGTCGATCGTCTTATCAATTCCAACTCATCTGTAGATGATCCTTTCCCAGTTAATGTATATTATAACCGAGGAATGTCTAGCTGTCAACCGATGATTCAAGCAATACACTTCATCTTTCATATCATCATTTGAGACGACATTATTCTGAATCATGCATACAGTCAGAAGAGAGCTATAGTATTGCGGTATATGTCTGCAGCGCGGGTCATATGAGACGCCTACATAGCCTTATCTTTGGACAGCAAGGTGTTGCTACGTCTCCCAGTAGTCTGAGCTCTACTTGGTAATCTGATTTCTGATGTCTGTTTTCTGTTTTCAGGGTAACAACACACTATGAACAGAACTGAGTGACGAGCGGGAAGACATTCCTCTTGTGTCGAGCAATATACCAGCAGCTTCATCCTTTGGTGTCTACATTGCAAAGGTTTTGAGACACTATCTATCATGCTCTTTCTTCGAAGAATTCAAAGAGCGTGTATGCCTCTTGTTATATCAAGTGTCTGTTCAAGGGCTGAGTGAAGCTTTCGAAATATTTACGGTAGACATGTGGGGGATATGTCCAAATGTGACCAAAATGAGGTCCGATGCAATTCGGTTTTTCTATGAACATGGAAGAACTTTTGTCACTTTGATTCTTATATCAGGTTGAAGGAAAACCATATGAACATGTGGTATAAATATGAATACATGCTGGCACGTCTCATCTAAGCTGTAAGGTGAGCCTAAAAATATTACGAATAAGACGACTGTATCGGCGCCATTGTAACACTAAATTTAGTGCAGCTGGGATTTGTGGATGTTACAATAATATTATTGGTGTCGATCGATGTTAGAGTTTTGGTTACGGATGGGTCCCCTCCAAAGCACCGCAATTCGTTGTGCAGAGTTGCACATCTTGGGCAACTGTGTACACCACTATCCCACACGACACACTTCAGGAAAACTTCATTCCTTGATCTAAGGATCATTTGACACTAAACTTAGTGACCATAGATAAAGTTACATTTCTACCTCTATGATTGAAGACACTTTGACAAAATTTGAAGAAAATGTCGTCTGTAGTTTACTGAGAAATGAAGATATGAAATGCTGGACGTACTCCTTGGTCTGTTTCATTATGCATATGAGTCAGATTGTCTTGTTCACATTCCTGTGTGACCCGTGACGATCCTGGGTAGAAAGGTATTCAGCAATCCATGCTTGCCGTAAAAGGCGATTATGCGTGTCGTAACAGGCGACGAACGGGATCGGGTGGTCAGGCTCGCTGACTTGACTGATGCATGTCATCGTATCCAATATATCACTAGATTGTCTGATCCAGACCCGATCATTTACAGACCGCCGACATATTGATGAGTGCGGCGTTAAACAACAAGCAAGACATTCCTGTGTTTGCTAACTGGGTATTTCCTACTTTGCCTGTGAGAATCTTTGCATAATGTTAACTTCCTTGCAGGTATTCAAAATGTGTCAAAAGGCTGTTATTTTTATGTTTCCAGAAAGGAACAAGTACTTAAGATGACCTGTGAAATCGCCCCATCTGTCACCCGGCGATGACGTGGTGTCAGAATGGGTCCTCGGTGTGGGCTGTGACAGTGGAGGTGTCTGCTCGTCAATCGTCGACGCACGGTGTCCTCACTAATGTGTCGCTGGTGAGTCCGAATGGTCTGTCGCGCAGTTTCCGCAGCAGTAACAAAGCGATCTGGAAGATGCTGTCGCACAATCTGACGATCCTGACGTCGGGTGGTGACCCTTGGTCTTCCACTACGTGGTCACTCATCTGTAGTGTTGGTGGTCTGTTACCGTTGCTTGAGCCTGTATACGGTCCTTAAGTGGACTTGAAATGCATTGGCTACTTGCCGGGAGGTTTGTCCAACTTGCAATCGTCCAAGGGCTTGGTGTCGCTGATTTCTTGTAAAACTTGGCATGTGGTAGCAAGTCAATAACGAATGAATGTTATCCGATCTGGGTGGATATTTTTAGTGCAAGAAATGGGGGAACGCATGTGCATTTCAATTTGCACGGAACTCACGTGCATCGGGTTACCATGGCCGTTGCCGTGATGCGTTTGGGCGATCGGTTTAATTGTCATCTGCTTTGTTTTTTCATCATCAAATTTTTTTTTCCGGACAAGGTAATGTTAAATTTTACTTTGACTTTAACTTTGACAAAAATTACACATACATTTAAATCACAACCTTTCATGCAATATGACTTTCTTTTGCAGTTCAGTATAGATTTGCGTCAGCATTTCAGGCGCAACTGCAGGGGGTCACTAGTCACAGCTAGGTCAGATCACTTGGACAGATTCCCACAAGACCTCAGTATCTAGTCACAGCTACATGTATGTAAATCTGTACGGACAGGTCCAGACAAGATCACATTGACTCAATATACGCAGCAGAAAGCTACTGTCCGCCCTCTGTCTGGTAGTTTGATGTTTTTCAGCTTTATACAAATACTAATACACACTATTTATGATGCAATATGCTGATGGATAATGTGTGAGAAATTAACGGTATCAATGAAGAAATAATCTAAGAATATCGACTTAAAGGCTCAACGTATACCACAACCATTATTTGAAAGAGATATTTGCTAACGTAATGAAAACAATAATGAACTATTTCTATTCCAAGTCAGATCTCAGTCGATATCTTTCTTCATATTTATTAGTCTACACTGTGGCACGAAACCTCCACTGCCCTAGGGACACATCTGGAAGAGTACACTGTCGTCCTTCTTGATATGTATTGTGCCACTCGTGAACCATTCCTACCCAAAACAAAGGGAAGAGTGAGCGGAGCCATTATCTCGACATCCCTTTTGTCTGGAAATGGCCTCCACGTGTACGCCCGTCCTGCTTGATATCGATAGTGATACTCGAGAACCATTCCGACCAAAAACAGGAATTGCACCGGATATCATCACCCAAAGCAAGGATCGCACGACACTATCCGCAAACCCCACAGAAAAAGCATGCCCGACTGTAAACCCAATGATGCAAAATGCAGACAGGAATGGCCTGAGCCGCTGGAACACAGGCCGACCCAAAGGGAACCCACCGGAAATACGAGGCCTATACATCCTGCCACATATCCCTGTTTTAGGCAATGACAGATCAAATCTAAGATTTAAATAATACTAATTTCGGCAAGAACTACAAACCAATTTCGAGGGAAAGAATGAATGCATATAGAAGTGTAGATTGTATAGAATTGTATGTGTGATAGCCAGGGACATTTGATGAGTCTGTCCTTGCTTCAAGCAACACACCATTGCTGCTGGAAAAGCGACAAATGCCTTTTCTGACAATACTACACATATATCAATGTTGCATTTTGACACAATATATATTATTTCTGAAACAGAAATCCAGAAAAAAGTGAGAAAATAATTTCCTCCCAGGTTATTTTAACAAACACACTTTTCGGCTCCTGTTTTTTTAATAAAAAAAGTGTATGACTTGAAGCAAATACTGAGAGAAAACATTTTGTGTCCAACAATAATCAAAGGTAATATTGCAAATGAATTTCGGCATATCAAACAAACACTTCCCCGAAATATATTTCTGAAAACGGTTGCAGCGACACCGAAGATTGATAAGTAATTTGCTATAGCGTTATAAGAGCAATCTATCTTTCCATGACAATACAACTTTTAATTATTTCGCAGTCAGCTATGGTTATTTGTTTTCTTAGAATAGTGTTCCGATGTCAGTTTAAGCTATTTCTATTTCTTTCTAGTCAATGTGTACGTGATTAATAGATATTCAGGTTTGTAAAATTACAAAACCTACTCCACAACACGATTAGAAAAGTCACTTGACTGAAAAAAGCGACATTGCTGCAATTTGTTTCCTTATTATTGATTTGGGAGACACCAGTGGGGTATAAATCAACAGAATTACAAGTCTTCCTTCCGAAATGTATTCATGTTGATCCTAGTCATTAGACAAATAGCTAACTGCAGTTCACTTCGTGCTGGTGACTGATTTGAGACAGGCTATGGCTACTAGTCTGTATTTGAGTGCTATTGTAGTCTTTATGTCCTCTCCATTTCACACAGTACAGACGCAGTCTCTGGCATACTCGGCGTGTGTTGAGGACATTTCTTTGTTGTGCCATGTATTTTCTGTTTCATCACTGATACATTTCTCGAACCAAACTGATTTATTTGTCCAAACTCGTGGGGATTCCGGGTAAGAATATAGGCGACTTAATGAATCTGGTTGTTTGGCTCGGTGACTTTGTTGATTGCCTGTCATCGGATCCCAATTGCGTGGACAGGCGCGTCAGTCACTGGAATGTCTGGTCCATACTCGATTATATACATTCTGCCGTCATGTAGATGGGGTGTTGCTAGGGCGGCGCTAAACAACAAACAAACAAATAATATGTCCAGCCATCTGATTAATAAAGTAATGTCTATATATGGAATAAGCACTCGTTTTTTAATTTGGATCGTTGAAGAATATATTCGTTAAATAATATTTTTATATAACGTGAAAGACCAACATTATTAACACGTTTCTTTCCAGGCCCATGGGGATTCCGAGGTCTCAGGCACCCGGCCCCTCCCACCAAACACGTTTGTCAACGGAGGCGACTGAATGAATCGGTTGCTCAGACTCGGCGACTTGCTGATAGCTGTCATTTTGTACAGGCCACCGTTTGGAATATTGGTAATCGCAGCGTTAAAAAACAAACGAATCCCAACATAAATACTTATCATCATCTTATCATCTATAATGGGTGGCATTTGGTTTAAAAGTGTGATATATACCGTGAATTAACACATATTATTTCATGTTTCGTTCTGCATACAAATATTATCTACCTCGTTATCAATTGTAAAACACATTTGTACTGGCAAATGTTTACCTACATGTATATATACCTAGTTTTAGGTTTCTACGTGCACGTCCAACAACGCTTTATGTTTTATCCCATGTCGTGGCCACATTTGGCTGAACAGCAGCACAAAAGCATCAACCAACCTAGTAGTCAAGACAAACAGCGTGTTATGGGCATAGGCCCCGAAGGGACTTTATGCTTGTTTTAAGAAACAACATTGAGTTTCGGATTGTCAGAATAGGTGACTTGGCTGGTGATGGTGAGGATAGAGTTAACCACTGGTTTATATAGGTAAAACTCGATTATTTCCACACGTCCGTTATATAAATTACTGGACTATTGATCACTGCGGTGTTGAACGAGAGTCACTCACTAATGCGCGATCCGTGGGGATCCGGGATTGAGTAAATCTTCAGCAACCCATGCTTGTCGTAAAAGGCGACAATGTTTGTCGTAAGACTTAAGGGGATCGGGTGGTCAGACTTGGTTGCTGCATGTCATCGTTCCCAGTTGCGTGGATCGATGCTCATGATAGTAATCACTGTATTGTCTGGTCCAGACTCGATTATTTACAGACTGCCGTCATATAGCTAGAATGTTGCTGAGTGCGGCGTTAAATAGCAAACAAACAAACAAAACAAACTAATGCACATCAGGGTAATGCAAGTCTCACCTCTATCCTTTTGCTGTGAACCCCTTATGGGAGTATCAATCTTCAGACCACCTCAGTCAAAAACATTTTGCGAGGTAACTTTTTAATAATGTGCTTCTAGAAATTACATAGCTACACTTGGTCTGTTGCCAAAACTATGAATCACTCCCTTCGGGTAAAAACACACTAGATCTGATGAGTCACCATTTTATTTGCTGTTCCATGCTTCGAATTTCTTTTGACAACACATAAAGCATTATGTGACAAACAAAGAAAATGATGTCAGGCTATGTGTAACTGTGGCGACACAATCCAGTCCTGCTACCATATGTTGCAATGCAAAAAGATAAGTTAAACACAGACGGCCATGATGACCTTTGTGAAACGTACGTACAGAGAAAACGCACGTCAAACCAGGTGTTTGCTCACTACCGGTGTGCATGTCCTGGCAACGCCAGTAATGGGTGAATGTGTAAGGTCCTATACAGCTAGAAATATAAATATGAAACGTCAACGCCAGAGAACAAAGTCTCGATTATCTGACGAAACTGAAACCAGCTAACTAAGCAAACGCCAAACGTCATCACAGTTTAGGAAGAGATGATGTTTGCAGGGCCAAAAATGCATTTCGAGAAAAAAAGGAGCAGGGTCAAAAACGCAAAGGTCAAATTACAGTGTTAAGTCCATTTCATGTTGGACATAAATGGCTAAGTAATAGCCATAAACAGGCGCTTTAAAAACTCTCGTACAATTGCGGAGAACAGGAGTTTTACGACGGACAAGGCAAAATAGCCATGGATATTATATGAATGGATCGGGGGCACGGGTGGCCAAGTCGTCTAAGGCGCCGCGATTCGCTGTGCAGGGTTGCGTCCCTTGGGCACGCCGGAAACCTGTGATTGTGGGTTCGAATCCCGGTTCGCCCCGATTATGTTTCTAGGTTTGTCAGCACCATACCCACCATACCCGTGCTCGTGGGTGTCACCGAAGTGGTAAACGTCTGAGACCTGCATCACTTTGGGCTTTCCTCCCGCATTAAACTGCCACACCGTGATATAACTGGAATACTGTTAAAAGCGGCGTTAAAACCCAACTCACTCACTCACTATGCATGGATCATTAAAAATCAGTGAAGAGTCGACAGGATACTAATACCATACTAAATATGTGCACAAAAAGTAGAGGGCTTTATACACCGTGGCTGTGTAGAGATTCAAACTTGTACTGTCCAGCTGGTGAGTGATATCTCTGTCGACTGTGGGAAAGAGGCTGAATCTGTGTAAATAATGAAGATTGAGCTAGACCGTAGTTCTAAAGACCTCTTTCTTATGATGGTTGTTTGCTTGTCTACATGTTACATGGAAATTCTGTATTGATGTTGTGTGCCAATCTTCAGGAGCATTACATGTCATTGAAACCACATTTTTTTAGTCTTAATTTGATCAAACTGTAGGGTAGTAGGTATTCTCGCGTGAAATCAGTTTAATATGTTCACTGTGGACGGATCAAAGGAAAACCAATAGCAGTAACGCCAAATAATTAGATGTAGAGTACAATGGAAATATTGTCATATTTGATTTCGAACCTTTAAAATATTGGGAATGGGAATGTCTAGAATATAAAGCTTTATTTCAAAGAAGAATATTTAGACATGTACGAAAAGAGTAAAGGGTCAGTGAAGCAAATCAATAAGCAACCATCGTAGGTGATAACGCATCGGATGAACTATTCTAGATTGTTTAGGACCCGTGAAGATCCGGGGTAGAACAGGTCTTCACCAACCCATGCTTGCCGTAAAAGGCGACGAACGGGATCGAGTGGTCAGGCTCGCTGACTTTGTTGAAGCATGTCATCGATCCCAATTGCATGGATCGATGCTCATGATGTCAATCACTGGATTATCCTGTCCAGACGCGATTATTTACAGACCGCTGTCATTTTGCCTGTATATTGCTGAGTGCGGCGTAAAACAACAAACCAAATCAAATCAAATCAAAGATAGTTTAAAAGTTATAATGAACTACATATGGCGAGGTCCCTATTACTATCTATGTGACTTGCAACCGCGTTTCTGTTAACACAATAACCAAACGTACTACTTATATCCCAAACGTTTCCCTCCTTTAACTGAAACTAAACTTAAATTCTAATCCTGCCAAGAGTGCTGCATGTTAAAAGGACAGGTTATCAGTACGGCTTGATTGATGTTGTGCTGGCGCACATTGGAATAATCTTCTCAGGTTCTCTTATGTGCTTTTAAGCGAAATTGTCTGCAAATATGACTGATCAGAAGCAATACTTTCCAACTTTTCAATTCGAAGCAGATTTGATTAAAAGGCCCTTTTTGCCATTTCCAATCCCCAAGCGAACATGCTGATCTGCCCATCAATTCCAAGTCAATTATGTATCATGCCTTGCCTGAAGGAAAAGTATGTCTCATTGCGCTTCTTGCGACAAATGAAAGCATGAGCGTGTCGCAGGTTGATTCAGTGATACATGTGGGATACTGGCTAACATAGAGTCTCAGCTTCCCTAAGCGGTTTCCACAATCTATTGTGTGTCAAAAACATTTTGACTGGCACCTTGAAATAACATTATCTCTACTATTGCATACAGTTCTAGAACTTGGCAGACACAATCACTTAATGACATAAATGTTCCAGTTTTCTCTTAAATAAGTCTTGACCAAACGCATTGTGCATAATCGGAATCGTACAATCGACAGAGATTTCTTATGAATATAGAAATGATTTTGTCCCTTGTGTTATTATGAATATGGAAAGGGTGTCATGTATTGCAACAATCTTGTAACAAGAACAAACCCTTCTCGGATGTATATGAATACTGCACAGCCTGCATATTTTCCTACTAAACCAACCGCTAGGATTCGAACCCACGTTTAGCATATTGTGTAAAGGATAAAAACCGTCCCGGAGGTCGTGACTGAGAAGGTAAGAGGTTTATCAACATTAAAGAGAACCCACTCATACAGTAGTGTTCAATCACAAAAGGTTTAAACACACGAGGGATGACTTCAACGTTCCAACAGTCCGCTCATCGTTCCTTGAACACCTGGTAGCATCACTGATTGAAAGTAATTATTCACAAACACTTTCTCATCATGTACAAGTAGTTGGAATCTTACAATCGACTCTGTTTTGGCAGAGATTTTTTATGAACATGCAAAGGCTTTTTTGTCGCTTTTATTTACAGTTTCTGGTTTTGAGAGCTACACTGCAGAACAACATGAGACATCGTAGCCCATTTACTAAAAAAACCAGTTGACATTTGGCATTGAACAAGAAAAGTGATCTTCTTGTTTTCCATACGATAATTAAAGGGTCTATATGTCTTTCCGATGTTTTTCTATTGAAGAGAAACTAAACATTAATTAACGCAAGTCGTCAATTTTCTTCTGATTACAGCGAGGATGGGATTGTGAGATTTGGGAATGTCATGTTGTCTTCCAGAGTCAATATTCAGTCACGTGCATTCAACCCGAGCGCGAACAAACTGTTTTTGATTGTACACAGAGGAATTAGATATCGTTCTGTAATGCTGCTCTACTTCTAGATTTCTGAAATCTGTTTTTGGACAAACAACGCCATTGTTGAAATTACTACACTCCTAATATACCTAGCTTGTCTATTTCTACAACGTTCAGTCGTTTCATTTACAATGTCATGTACTTAGATGTAAATTCAGATGCGTTTAGTTAACAAAAATATACACAAGTTTAATTTCCAAATATAGCAAATAGTATATTAACTGACATTACCAAAACAATCAATGCGTGAAAAGAAATCTGATTAACAGATTACAGCCTATTGATTTCCGACGATGAGAGGATCTATTGCATCCCCATTGCCAAATTCTGTAGCCATCATTCACCGATTATAAATTCCATTAAAACCACCTGAAATATTTGCAGCATGTTTTCAGTGAACAATAATTATACACTCAACCAAAGGCCAAGCGTCAAGCGTGCGTCACTTAGCAACTATTTTCTGAAAGGCTAAATATAATTATAAAACCGCCTACTGGCAAGAACGAGGGTTAGTTTTAACCTGATGCATTAGAGACAAATATTGAAAATCATTATTTTCGAGGGTTGATTGATAAATTCACATGGAAGGAATTGCGTAAAAGTGAAATCTTTTGAAAATGGACAAATTTGAGGAACGTGTAGTGATGGTGTACTGAAGAGAAAAGGGCTTTACACAAAAAAAGCCATCCGTGAAGATATGGGTAAAGCACGAGGGAAGGATGAACGTTCTTATGCACCTGTAAAGAGGAGGGCAGCAAAGTTCAAGTGTGGCAGGAAGAGCCTTGAAGACGACACCGCCCTGGCAGATCTTTGACGTCAGCAACACTAGAGAGAAAGTTCATAGAAATGCATTTCCCAGGATAGTGTACTTTCCATTATCACAGACACTTTAGCAACGAATAAGGTATCAGTTCGTGGAGTTCTAATGCAACTGACATCTGATTAAAAACGAACCCGACACAACAGTTATCGTAGCTCTGTTGAAAGCTGCTCTAGAAAGGTTTGTGGAACGATTTCTGGTAACTGCTTCCAGCCAGACAACAATCAAAACAATGGAAGCATTTGACATCACCATCGCCACACATGTCAAATCCCATCATGATATGGTCTCTATACCCTTCGGAAGGTATCATTATTGTAAAGTATCTTGAGTTCCAAAAGGACAGGCAATAAATGGAGCATATTATGCTGTACGTTTAAGACACTTACGGGACGTGCGAAGCACTGAGAAGGTGTGCTCTTCAATCAGGACAATGCTTCAATGCACAAATCAGTCATTTCCATGGCCCAAGACCACGAATGCGGCTTTAAATTCCTTCAACAGCCGCCTTATTCTCCTGATATGTCTCCGTCAGATATCATGTGCTCTCAAACATCCAGAAAGCTCCAGCCTATTTGATTTTCGTTCACATGTTACTTCATCACCGACGACGACTAAGGGATACACCTGCAACTGTATTTGAAGACTGACCACACTCATAAATGTTGTCATCTTCAATGACTTGCCAAAGAAGTCATTTGAGACATTCACGCATATTCACAGTTTTGCAATGCTTTTCACGCATGTTTTCACATCTACAATGTCCTTTACGCATGCGTGCCCTTTACAGTGACCTTCTCCAAGCTTGTTTACACGTTTGCAATGATTCGTGAATGTATGCAGGTTCTCACATCTGATTGGATACACTCAAAAATATAATTATTCTGTGGATTCAGTATTGAAAAACAGATAACGAAGGAAGCCGGGTCAAGAACAATGCGCGCCGGATCAACAACAATGCGCGGTCCAGTTAAACCTTCCGATACGTTTCGACCAAATATAAGAAATTTGATGAAGAGTTTATACTCTTTTGTGGTCAGGCCTGACGTGATAGTTTGATGTATGCTACTTTTGATTGATAGAACATGTAATAGCGTGTTAAACTCATGCCTACAAAAGAACATTGCCTCAGGTGCAGATGAGAATATATTTGTTCGAATAAATCAAACTCCCGGGGAAGAAAAGAACGACGGATATCAGCTTGAAGGTTTAGCTTGTGGTACAAACGATAATTCGAAAGAGATACTGACACAATGAAGCGATTCTTGCGAGTCCAGTCTGAAATTGGTCAGCAGCTTTCTCGGGGGATCAATTAGCCTACACTGTTGCGTGAAACCCCTATTCCTTTAGCTTCGAATGATTCTTAGAAAGCGTGCTTCAGCTTTGATTGATATTGATTTGTGACGTTTGATGATCCAGCATGGCCTCCAAGGATGGGGGAAGTAGCTAACATAGAGAAGTTGGAGTATAGTCATGGTCTCCCCGTTACCCATATCAACATCCTCTTGACGAGTCACCATTGTTCTTAGCGTAATATGCACGGAGTGCAGATGTCTGATCACAGCTTAAGAGAACACGCACCAAACTACTGGTATTACCAAATTAGTATTACATGGCCATTGTATAGATTATAACAAAACAACGCATTTTTACATGTATTTATATATTTTCTACCATGCATTACATAGCTTTAGATTATTTCTCCACAGATAATGTGATCACACCATATGGATGTTTTTACTGTTACTTCATAGTTCAGAACATGTGATCAATAAAACGTTCTCTTATTACAAACTATAGTAGTTATCGGGTTTGATGACTCTTTCATGTCTTCGTGTCAATTTTATCAAACGGACACCAAGCAGGTATATAAATCAACAGCAACACAATTTCAACATCCTGGTTGTTTTGCGTTGTTGTCATATCTCTTCCGCTGATCTTCATCATTAGAAAATTAGTTTGCGCTTTACTGAAGCTCGCTTTGTGTTGGGAAAATTGAGAGATATTGGGACTGTGGTAGTATTGTTACCCTGCCTGCGATCGTCATTAAGGGTGAAAATAAAGCCTGGTCGGCTCAGGGTAAAAAATATGTCTGAGCTGGTTATCCATGTTAACCTTCTTACAAACCAGGGAAGTAAACGGGCATTGGAGTTCAAATTGAGATATAATCCTTCACTTACACAGCTTTAATAATCCATGATACTTTGACAATAGCTTCATATCACCCAACTTCTACACACCACGTAACTATATGCGACTAACCGGATCGGGTGGTCAGGCTCGCTGACTTTGTTGATGCATGTCATCGATCCCAATTGTGTGGATCGATGCTCATGATATTAATCACTGGATTGTCTGGTCCAGACTCGATTATTTACAGATTGCTGGAATATTGCTGAATGCGGCGTTAAATAATAAACCAACCAACCAACCAACATAACTGTATGTGACATCATCATCTCGCATCTGAATTGCATTATGATTCAGGCACGCCTACAGGACGCCACTCTGCACAACGCATTGCGGCGCTACAGATGACTGTGGTTTGGGCATCAATGACAAAATGCATTTATGTTTGTTATTGATTTGTGCAAGTACTATAGGAAGTTACTGATGCAGCGATGCATAACCTCGTTGATACATCCAGACAGCCTTCGCCACAATGTTGACGCATGTTCCACCAATGGAACAATTCTGTTTGTCAGCACCATATTGACTTTTATGCGTGCTTGAAGTACTTCTCGATTTCTACAATAATGAACTTAGTGGTATTCAAAGTGTTTATCTACCAGCATTATCGTTTCTGATCACGAACTTGAACATTGGCTTTAAAGTAAATGATATATTATTATCAGCTATGATAAGAAATCATTGTTAGTTTCAAAGGAAGGGTACAAGAAGCTGTGTTGTTTCGTCGATGTGGAGTTACCATTTCAAAGCAATTCACTCTTGTTGTATGGCAATAGTCATTAAGAGTTTGAATCAATATACAGTAAAACCTCGTTAACTCAACTAGCGAAACACTATCGAAGTGGAGCTAACTGATATGGTATGTTTCAAGGATGAAATTAACAACATCACACTTTGATGTGTGAACAAAATGCTGATTGCACCGTACAGAACATTAACTGACTAAAACACAATTGACGGTGTCAATTTCATAATGATGACTCACAATATTAAAACATATGTATTGCGTCTATGTTATATATTGAAGTATGTTTTGCAGTAACCTTAATGGCATATGACTGTAAATATACATGTAATAGCTGATGACATGGGCTTTATTTATTATGGCTGTCACTGCAAGAAATACCAACATTGCAATTATAAATATCAAGTCATTGTGAATAATATATATTTGAACAACTGTGATTGTTTATATATATTTCCGAAGCAGCCTGCTGTCTTTTTTAGATGATGGTGTGTAGATGGTGTGTAATTCATTTTAAGATAGTTTAAGAAAGTCAAATCATCCGGATGCTGAACATTTCTCAATTAAGGCATGTGCTTTCAGGCTCTATTTAATAGGAACCACAGAAATAAATCCCAAGTGTTGCATTTGAAGAACTACAGATAATAACATGCCATCAGTATATTTAAACTGATATAATCGAGCATTAAAAACGGACAGAATTCAAATAATGTCCACATATTTCCCTCCGTGTTGTTAGCATAATAATTTGAAAATATGTTTGACATACGGCAGCACTTATTACTGGGAAGGACACTTGATTAAAAACATCTGTCAAGTGCCAAGTCCATCGTCTCATCAATTCCAACTCGTATGTAGATTCCCGGTTGATGAATGTTGTCTTGCTGCGCCGATGATTGTCTTGCTGGCAACCGATGGTTCAAGCAATACATTTCATTTTCCATATTATCAATCGAGGCGACATTATTCTGAATCATGCATACAGTTAGAAGAGAGCTATGTTATTGTGGTATATCTCTTCAGTGTAGATAATATGTCGTTAATGAAACACAGCCTACTCAGCCTTATTTTTGACAGCAAGGGGTTGCTATGTCTCCCAGATGTTCCACTTAATAATCTGATTTTTTATGTTAAACTTTGTTTACTGTTTTCAGATATTAAGCAGAGCTACTTGATAAAAAACACCTGTCAAGTGCAAAGTCGATCGTCTTATCAATTCCAACTCATCTGTAGATGATACTTTCCCAGTTAATGTATTTTGTCTTTCTGCGCCGAGGATTGTCTAGCTGTCAACCGATGATTCGAGCAATAGATTTCATCTGTCATATTATCATTTGAGACGACATTATTCTGAATCATGCATACAGTCAGAAGAGAACTATAGTATTGCGGTCTATGTCTACAGAGTGGGTCATATGAGACGCCTACATAGCCTTATCTTTGGATAGCAAGGTGTTGCTACGTCTCCCAGTAGTCTGAGCTCTACTTGGTAATCTGATTTCTGATGTCTGTTTACTGATTTCAGGGTAACAACACACTTGTGTCGAGCAATATACCAGCAGCTTCAGCCTTTGGTGTCTACATTGCAAAGGTTTTGAGACAGAACAAATAATGTTCTTCCTGCGAGGATTTAAAGAGATTATGCGTTTTACCTTGTTTAAGCAGGGTTTAGTTAAGCTTACAAACTGTTTGGTGTTAGGCACGTGGGGGAAATTTCCAAATGTGACCAAAATGATGTCCGATGCAAATTGCTATTTTGACTATATGTTCCCGTGTCTGTTCTGCTGATCAAATGACTCGCCTTTGCATGTGTTTGTGACGGGTGCCACCAGTGGGGACAAAGAGATGTTAACGTTTCGCGAAAACATATCATTACTATTTGATATTGCCTTTTTTGTTTCTTTGTTGTTTAACGCCACACTAAGCATATTCCAGCTATCTGACGGCGGTCTGTAAAATAATCGAGTCTGGACTAGACAATCCAGTGATTGACATCATGAGCATCGATCCACGCAATTGGGATCGATGACATGTATTAACCAACAGATCCGCAAGAATGAGAGCACAATTGGTACCCATGGGGATGTCAACTTTTTGTCCTGTCCCCAAAACGTCACGCATTTCATAGAGTTCAGTAAACTTCAGATGACATTTGCTTCCATTTTTGTCAAATTGTCTTCAATCATAAAGCTAACTTTATTAATGGTCACTAAGTTTAGTGTCTAATGCCCCATTGATCAAGGAATGAAGTTTCTCCTGAAGTGTGGTGTACACAATTGCGGCGCCATAGAGACTGGGACCCACGCGTAACTTGAAAAAACATGGAAAACTCTAACATTGACACCAATGATTGAAACATCCACAAAACCCAACTGCACTGCATTTAGTGTTACAAAGGCGCCGATACAGTCTCATTCACAATATTATAGGATCACCCTATGGCTTGGATGGGACGTGCTGGCATGTATGATATTCATGCCGCAGGTTCATTTATTTTTTCTTCAGCCTGATATTAGAATCAAGTGACATTCACATTCATGAGAAAAATTTCCCCTATATCGTGAGTATGTGTTTATAAACTATCAAATTGTGATGATACTATGAGTTCGCCAGAAGGTGTGCACAGGTGGCCCCGTCACAAACACATGCGAAGGCATGTTAATTGGCGATGTAAAAACCCCACAAGAACATATGTGTATATGTGAAAATAGGGGATCGCTCTCGACATCCCTTTTGTCCCCTCCGAGGTTCTCACACTTCTGCCAACAACGCTTGAGTGCCCGGATCCCACTCAACATTGAGGTGTAATGAAGTCATAATCAAATGGAATTCTGACGGTGCCAAATCTGGTGAGGATGGATGCCCAAAGAGTTCAAAGCCACAGTCATGTATGGCAGCCGTGGCGACGACAGATAGGTACATTGTCCGTGTGGAACACATTGAATGTTCCACGGCGTTTATCCTTGATATTGGCCTTCAATGGCACATGTATGTACTTTCAGGAGGTTGTCCACCAGTGGGATCCCTTTTGGAATCCCTGAAAACTGAAGCTACCACCTTGTCAGGTAATGGAACAGACTTTGTCTTCTTTGGAGACGGAGATGTTCGATGTTTCCACTGCTTTGACTGGTGGTTGATACTGGTTTACCCAAGACTCATCCCTGGTTACACACCGCTCAATAAATGTATCTGGGTCAACTTCAAAATGATATAAAAGCCAATTATGTGCATTATTATCAACAGGAAATACCTTGTCACGTTGGTGCTTGCAGAAACATGCCTGGTTGTGTCCCGCAGACGCAGAATTATTAAAACACCCCTTGTATTTGTGAAAGCGACAAAATCTCCATTGTACGATTCTCACTATATCATGTATATGTTTATGAATCACTATCATGGGAATATGAATATATGTGTAGGTTATTACATCGTACTCGACCCAATAACTGATCATAACACAACACATATTTGATAGACTTTCAAGCATTTGGTTTTCATCAATATTTTGACGATGAGTCATTTCAGGAATCAGCCTTTGCTTTAGGTAACATAGTCTTGTAGCTTCGCTACTGGAAAAGTGCAAGTATACTACATACAAGTCAATGTCGCAGATTGACAAGGCGTATTATTTCTGAAAAAAATCTGGAAAAAACTGGATGTTCTGCTCCTCTTTTGAGAAAGTAGTTTATGTCTTGAAACAGGAAACAAAACTAACCACAATAACCAGAGGTAAAAGTGCAACTGAAACAAATTGTAACTAAAATCAAACCCCAGTCCCCGAAATATAATTCGGAAACAGCTTGCAGCGACTCCGACGATTGATAAGTAATCAGTATTGCTTTATAGGAGCAGTCTTACTTTCCATGACAATACAACTCTTAATTAATTTACAGTCAGCTATGGTTATTTGTTTTCTTAGAATAGTGTTTCCTTGTTAGTTCTATTACTTTCTCGTTCATTGGCGTCAATGTACACGTGATTAATAGTTAAACAAAAAAACAAACAAAAACAACAACATGTGATTAATAGATATTCAGGTTTGTACAATTACAAAATCAATTGAACCACACGATGAGAAAAGTCACCTGACAGAAAAGGCGACATCGCTACAATTTGTTTCCTTTCTATTGATTTCCCAATCAGACACCAGCGGAGTATAAATCAACAGAATTACAAGTCTTCCTTCCGAAATGTACTCATGTTGATCTTTGTCATTAGACAAATAGCTAACTGCAGTTCACTTCGTGCTGGTGACTGATTTGAGACAGGGTATGGCTACTAGTCTGTATTTGAGTGTTATTGTGGTCTTTATGTCCGCTCCATTCCACACAGTACAGAAGCAGTCTCTGGCATACTCGGCGAGTGTTAAGGACATTTCTTTGTTGTACCATGTATTTTCCGTTTTATCACTGGTACATTGGACTCGATCCAAACTGAGTTCCGAGTAAGAATATAGGTCCTCTGCATTCTATGCATGTCATAAGAGGCGACCAAATGGATAGGGGTTGTTAGGCACGGTGACGTGGGTGATTGCATGACATCACATCCCAATTGCTTTGGTCAATGCAAATGATATTCTTTCAGTGTATCCGTCACTGTAGTGTCTGATCCACACTTGATTATTTGTGCGGCGTTGAACATCAAAGACACCAACCAACCAAACAAATAATAATGGGTCCAGCCATCTGATTAATGAATTCATGTCCAAACATAGAACAAGCTGTCGTCTTTTTATTAGATTAGTCAAATAAAATATTTATATACCTTGAAAAACAAACACACATCACTTCATATGTTTCTTTCCGAGCCCGGGGAGATCTGTAGTCGAAACAACAAACAAACAAACAAACAAACAAACAAACAGCGTCTGAGAAGGATCCCAAACAGCCCATGTCTTAAGAAACTGCCAAGAAGATCGGATGGTCAGACAAGGTGATATGGCTGGCGATGGCGTGGATTGATTCTCACCGGTTTATATAATTAAAGCTCGATTATTTCCAGATGTGATATGAATGGCTGGAATATACATCGGACAACTGGGCAGGATGATGTCACCTTTTCGCGAACACCTGTCATCATGACTATTTGATAGTGATTCATAAACACATATTCATGATAGTACAATTGACTGCTTTTAGCAAATATTTGTTATGAATATTGAAAGTTTTTAGTCGCTTTTATTATTCTAGAAATGACAATCAAAATAGATAACATGATTATAATTAAAAGTTGGTTATACTTCGTCTTCTGTCAAAACCATAAAGCAGGTAAGCCCTTTAGGTAAATAACACACCAAATCTGTTGACTCACCATTTTGTTTGCAATAATATAATTCCAAGTTTCAAATTTCTTTTGACACAGACCGCTGGCTATATGTTACAGTATCGACACTATTCAAATCCTGCACCCATATGTTGTATCGCAAAAAGACAGCCTTGGCGACCATACTAAAAGCAATTCGACCCTTTCAGCAAAGTCAGGTGATGATTTGTGGGAATTCAAAGGACAGATCAAGGTTGAAATGATAAACAAACACCATATACGTCGCACTCCTAACAACACACATACAAATGTCATTACAGTTTATGAAAACACAACAAAAAGTGAGCTTCATACACTATGGCTTGTCGAGATTCAAACCTGGACTGTCCTCATAAGTGATGTATCTGTCTGCTGTGCTCCTTCGAGGGAAAGAGGCTAAATCTGTAAATAATGAGGATTGAGACAGACTGTAGATCTAAAGACCTCTCCTATGATGTCATTTCTGCTGTTTGCTTGTCGTCCCGTAATTACGTTTTATAGAAATTCTGTATTGATGTTGTTTGCCAAACCTTGTGAGCATTAAATATCAAAGAAACCACATTTAACATTTTTTCAGTGTTAGTCTTATCAAACTGTAGGGAAAGGAGGTATTCTCAATCAAAGCAGTTTAATATGTTCACTGCTGCGACATCAAAGGAAAACTGAAAGCAGTAACTCCAGATAA
Organism: Haliotis cracherodii; assembly: GCF_022045235.1. Taxonomy (NCBI): domain Eukaryota; kingdom Metazoa; phylum Mollusca; class Gastropoda; order Lepetellida; family Haliotidae; genus Haliotis; species Haliotis cracherodii. The sequence goes on from NW_027266275.1 coordinate 30,377,240, forward strand.
TTGGATGTATAGTTCAATTTAAATATTGTTATATTTGATTTCGAACCTTCAAACTATTGGGAATGGGAATGGGAATGTCTAGAATATAGAACTTTATTTCAAAGAAGAATCTTTAGACTTGTACAGACATAGTGAAGGATCAGTGCCAAAAAATCAATAAGTAACCATAATGAAAACAGGTGATAACGCATCAGATGGATTTGTTTTGATAGTTTCAAGTTTGCTCATCTAAAGGTTATAATCAACTGCACATGGCAACGACCATATCAATAACTAAGTGACTTAGCGTTTCTGTTTAACACAGTAGCTTACTTAACAAAATGCACAACACTGACATTTTGGATGTTATATAGGGAGATGGATCATCTCTTTGAAAACTACTTATGTCACTAACGTTTCCCTCTGCAACTGAAACTAAACTTAAATTCTAAACCTGCCAGGAGTGCTGCATTACAAAAAAGACTTTTTGATTGATGTTACTCTCGTGGACATTAAAAATAATCTCTTCAAGTTCTCTTATGTGCTTTTAAGCGAAATTTTCTGCAAATATGACTGATCAGAAGCAATATACTTTCCAACGTTTCAATTCGAAGCAAATTTGATTAAAAGCCCATTTTTGCCATTTCCAATCCCCAAACGAACATGCTGATCTGCCATCAATTCCAACTCAATTGTGCATCATGCCTTGCCTGAAAGAAAAGTATGCCTCATTGCGCTTCTAGCGACAAATGAAAGCATTAGCATGTCGCAGGTTGAGTCAGTAGTACATGTGTTAACATAGGTTAACCATTCCTAAAACAGTTTCGACAACTTATCTTGGGTCAATAAACATTTCGCCTGGCCAGTTGAATTAACATTACCTTAACTATTGTTCTTTTACTTGTCACACAATCATTTCATGACATCAGTGGTCCTTCTTTGCAGTCCTGCCTGGTTATTTCGACAACGAGGTAACACTTTAAAAAAAATATGTAAACGATTTCAACCAAGAGCCATAAACAGAAAATATTCTAGTCGTTAAATGTATATGTATATTACCGTCCTCTCTTTGGTTGATTATTTGAAAAAGCAAAACATAGAATTATAAAACAAGAAACTGTTTTCTCTTCAATAATTCTTGACCAAACGCATTGTGTGAAGTCCCTGACAAGTGTGTATAGTTCATGAATATCCCAGCTGGCCATGGTATCATCACTATTTGATAGTTATTCTTAGTCACATGCACATGATGAAGTCGGCATCGTACAGAACGACTCTGCTGTTACCAAAAAATCCTTATGAATATGGAGTTTGTATTTACCGTTTCAGGTTTTGAAAGCTACATTGCAGAACATCACGAGGCACCACAGCTCGTTTGCTTAAACAGTTGACATTAGACATTAAGCGAGAAAACTGATCTTTTGATTTTACTGTACGATTTAATGGGTATGTGTGCCTTTCTGAAGTTTTATCTACTGAAAACAAATCTACATAAAATAATACAACTCGTCAGTTTAGTTCAGATTACACAGAGAACCAAGACGGTGTGTTGTCTTTCAGTGTCAATATTCGGCATCAATATGCATTCAATCCGAGTACGAACAAACTATTTTAACTGTACACAGTTGAATTAGATATAATTCTGCTCTAGCCCAAGAAAAACCCACGCAACTGTTGAAAAATACTACACTCCTAATAAAACTAGCATTCCTATTTTCTATTAAATTGAGTTTGTCTGTAAACTGTTCGAACACATGCACAAACGATAGCAGCAACGGGAGACAGATGGGAGTAGCTGGTAATGAGATGTCTCGACTAGATCCTTCAGGGGTTTCTGAATAGTATCAGTGACAACTGAAAATTAAAGATGTCTTGTGTACGAAGATTAAAGCATCCCTGATAACAAACCAGCTGGTGTAATTTATGTAACAGTAAACTTTCAAGTGCATTATGTCCCTGTGTAATGCTTGCTGATTGCAAGAAAGGGAATGCATAGTTCCAATCTAATATTTAATGTGTGGTTGACTCCTTCAGCAATATTCCCGCTATATCAAGTCGGCCTGTAAATAATCATGTTTGGGTCATGGAAACCGGTGACGACGGCAACGGGTAGAAAACATACAATCAGCCAGGTCATAGTGCCCGAGAAGGTAATTCGGTTCTTTAAATCCCGGAATCCCCACAGCGGAAAGGCGCATCTGGCTCTTTGACAATCGAATGTCAAATATTAACTTTTTTCCGTATTGGGACAAACTGTTGTACAGCTGAAGTCGTCTTAGACCTTTGAACAGAGAAGAATATTGTTATATTTCGGTGTGTTTTGTTGAACAATGACTGTAACTGGGTTGCATTTTTTTTCTGTTGAGATTCGGTAGACGCTCATTGCATTGTGTTTGGACAGTGATCAGTCGTCACGCATTTCATCGCTTGGGAATCAGCTTTCACGTGTGGATCGCTCATCATCCCCGATTCCCTGCCTAGCCCATCTCGGAAGATTGACCACTGTCGCCGCTGGGTATATATATATTATTATCACAGACTTTTGCTATCACCATTATGTTTTTTTATTTGATACTGCACTGCCATCATAATATTATACTGTCATTGAATATTGCACTACGACTTTATTGTGTACTGTCATTGTACTTTCTGTGCAGTAATTTGTATTGATTTGTAAACTTACATAATGTTTGAAATACATTTGTTGATTGTATACCACTTGTTGGTTGTTTGTTGGTTTCATACTTAGTTCTTTTACGTACAGATATTTTGTGTGAACATATTGTTTCAATTTTGGAATCGACACGTAACAATATTCATTTAACTGTGTAATATCATATACGCTCATGTGTATGCAGACAAAAGAGCAAACAAACAGTTCGACAAAGATATGTCCACAAATGATAACGATACTAGATAAAGAAATTACATTTGAGTTTCGAGACAAAACCAAGCCACATCAAAATATTGTATTTGAAATCGAAAACTACAAAGAACATTGACTAGTTCCTGGTGAAATGGCATGAAGAATTCTAAGTGTGACGTGCAACACAAATATTCCATGACCTGATTTTAAGAAATTCATCTTGTTGTTATAGTCTAATACATTATTACTTGGACATGCACACAAAAAGAGGCATGGCATATTTACAACTTGAGGCGAGATCGTCACTTTTACATATTTTTCAGCAATATTACAGCTGTATGACGGTGGTCTGTAAATAGTCGAATCTGGATAGAACAATATAGTCTTTGATGTTATGAGCAACGATATACGCTTTCGGGATGAGGTGACACGCAATTTACCAAGTCACCGAGGTCTGACCCGATACATTTAGTCACACATAGGTTCCGCATGGGTTGCTTAGGAATATTCTAACCCGGAAACCCTCAATGGGCCATGATGAAATGCCATGTAGAATGCTCAGTAATGAATACATCATTTGTGACCACCTGAAGTATGTCCATCACTCTGACAATTCTGTTCCCTCCAGATGGGGCAAAGTTCGTAGCAAGTGCTCCAAAACAGGATGAGCGTGCTTGACAGGTTTCACATCAAGCTGGGAGCAACATTGTCAAAGACTGTAAAAGTGATGTTAGAAGCCCGTGAATCAGCAACTGAATCCCATCCAGGCCTGACAGGTCGATGAAACCCGTGCACATCATCAGAAACATCCGGCCAACAGCGAAGCAACAGGAACTGTTTATCACACGTGGAGACACTTCTTTAGTGCCACAGCACAAAACCGGAAATTTTAACGATCCGCCTGATCGGAAATAACCGCTACATATCGCGAGAGAAAACAAACCATTCCCAGACAAACACGCACAAAACCCAACGTTATGGCTAGGGCTGACATGTCAGTGTTATGTTTTTTGTTAATACTGCGACTGATAGTGGATAGCCTTCATAACATTTTGGGATTCTTGTCTTGGGATTTATGATCGAGAAGACTTTATTATTTCACACATACATTTTCTTCACCATTCAGAGATGACATTTAATATTCCTTCATATGCACTAAAAATGACTAGCTCTCATTTGGAAATGTAACTACATTTTATCTAAGTTATTTTAAAAATGTTTTCCTTACGTCATATACATAAAATGTCAAGCCTTCTATTTCTCTATTTGTTATTTTTAGAACTATTCATTCAAAACAAAATTCAGTTGCCTTAAGATATGAACAGTTTCCTCCCTTACTGAAAATGAAATATTTCTGTCAATGTCATTGTATTGACATACACTACATCTGTGGTCTTATACTTCCCAGCGAATGTATGCATTATACACGAGTCTAGACAGGAGGTGTCGTTTGTGTTATTTGGGAGCAGTGATCCGGGTACGTTTGATTCCCTGCTGGTGAATTCATATCACATAAAACAATACCATTCTGTCAATAATCCTTCGTATGACGCATGTTAACACTCATTTTACAGTATAGGAAATAATTTGATTTAAATATTGACATTTATTAATCAATACTAACTCACTCTGTTTGTTCAATGACAAGAACAACAATTTTTCCGACATCCGCAGCTTTTACTCTTTCATGATTGATATTAGCCGATTGTTTGCCGTGAATGTGGACATTACTCGATTATGATTGGTCAATCAGAGGTTGTCAAATGATATTAACATCCTTTGATTGAAACAGCCGAATTTTAAATTTGTAAATCTACAGGTAACCTCTACATTGATAACACATTCATCTTCTCATTATCTACAATAACTACATAACAATACTGACACCTCTATGTTCTTGAATTTAGATCAGTCTTATTTTTGTCATATTAAAAGACGAACAAAATACCAGCGACACATTCAAGAACCGACGCTCCAGAATTACTTTCAAATGGTCACAAACCGGGCATCCTGTCACTATATAATTAGCACTAGGAAACATTTCCCTATAACCAAGTCAGGAACTCTCTTTGATAACTTAGATAACTGTGTAAGATGTATTCTTGGGCCTTGGGTGATAATTACAGAGTAACCAAAAGAGAGACAAGAAACAACAGAAATATTTTTCCCGAGTGAATGACTGATTGGAGCTTCGAGCCCATGGTGAAGAACATTACTTCATTGTTTCGAGAAGGATATATTATACCCATTGTAATTTAGAAGGAAAGAAAACGAAGAACGTATGAAATATCAGATGAACACGTCAGTCAGTGAGGCACTGTGTTTAGATGGCTTTATGTGTTACGTTTTAGACGTAACAAATAATGAATGACGTCATCTCATATTGTTCCCAAGAATGAAACAATGTGGCATAATACCGCTTCAACTAATCAGTCAGCACTGACAATGGCTAAAATCTACACGTGCAAAGTTTTTACTCTCGGTCTTTTTAGTACCCTTATGAATAATGCATATAATGCTGTTCGTAACGACAGCTCGTGGTCTGACGTGCCAGTTGGACATTACATTTTGTCCCCACGAAGAAAGCAGGCAATGCATGGTGGATTGATGATGACCGGAATATTCCAGAAGAGTGGATGACCGCTGCACTTCCTGCATCATCTGATGTTGACATTAGGAGGAATGTTTCTCTAAGAAATCGGATTCACCACAACAGAGGTTTTGCCAGGGTTCGGCGTCTGGGACAACCTTTCGAAACATCTGTTTCTCTGAAAGGAGATGCCAAACAGGTTTGCATTTACCTAAATGACATGATCTTTTCAGAACATCCAGCACGACCTAAAAAAGTCCTTAGCTGTCTTATCTGGAGATTGTTCAATAGGGTTACACTAGCAAGCAGTTCTAGCCAACATGTTAGGCGTGACCTTTGTGATTGTCATCATGACAAGACAATGAACTCGATCAGATAAACTGCTTGACGTTCATAAATCAGGTTAATTGCTTGGCGTGTAGAACAAACATTACAGTTTGAAATTAAAGTATCAAAGATATTATACGTCTATGCACAGGCCTTTTTACAAAGTTGAAATCAAGGCATGATCTTGATGCAATAGATTTTGATATTTCTTTGATTTACTGTTCTGGTAGATACATTACGGATGACTTGAATGCACAGTCCATTACTTGACTGTTATCCATGATGTCTGCCATTCGATATTAAGAGTATTTTTCATTTTTTCTGAGATAACTTCCAAAACTATCTTTAGGATTTAACCAAACTGACCATGGTCAATAGAGGCGAAGATAGGTGCGGATCTGGTTTCGCCTGGCGTACTTGTTAACTTGTTAAAATTCCATTTTACATTGGAGGCAAATAGGGCAATCACTCAACATTGTATACATAGAATTAACATTGATAACTGTTCATTTCTAGAATACGATAACGGCATATTGATACAACCTTAATCGCTAAGAAATCAATATGTGAGTGTGATAATTCAATAAAACATTAATGCATATCCCTCAATTTCTAACGTGCAGCGAGGTTTGGGTTGCTATCCATTTTTGCTGGCAATATGACACCTCCACTGTATCTTTGACGATTTTACGTTAAGTATATGATCAGAGCCAGTATCGCGTAATCGGTGATAGCTTGATTTAAACCTTGATCTACACATCAAATGAGTAAATGAGCTGAGTTGTGTTTAACGCCGACTTGAAAAGAATTTCCATATTATCACGGCGTCAGCTCGATGTGGAAGGACGGCTCGAGGTCTCAGGCAATTGTAAGTGAGTGAGTGAGTGAGTGAGTTGGGTTTAACGCCGCTTTGAATATCATTCCAGTTATATCACGGCGTGTCAGCTTAATGTGGGAGGAAAGCCCGAAGTGTTGCAGGTCTCAGGCGTTTACCACTTCGGTGAAACCCACGAACACGGGTATGGTGCTGACAAACCTAGAAACATAATTGGGCGAACCGGGATTCGAAACCACAATCATAGGTTTCTGGCGTGCCCAAGGGACGCGACTCTGCACAGCGGAAAACGGCGCCTTAGACGACTGGGCCACCCGTGCCCCTTAGACAATTGTAACTTTGGTGGAACCTACAAGCATGATTATATGCTGACAAACCTATGAGAGTAAATATCGTGATTCGAACACAGTTGTTCCCCACAGTAAATGACGTAAATATCAAACGTTAATGCCAGAGAACAATCGGTCTCGATTAGCTCCCGAAAGAGATTTGATTCGGTATGAAAGGCAATATAGCCGTCAGAATGATATGCATGGATCACTGAAAATCGATGATGACACCAGGTGTTCACGAAAAGGGATGCATTAACTTCACCCGAAATAGCTGGAATCCAATATGATGTGTGAGGGAGAAAGTATAATGTAAACCAGCCTTGCTTTATGCTAGGCTTGGGTGTGATAAACCCGTGTTTTTCTCAACAGTACAGGAGTGAACATAGGAAGCTCAATTAATCTACTTGTATATGATGATATGGAATATTGGTATGTAAATGCCTGTCGTGGTCAACTGCGTGGAGATCGTTATGTTTTTTCTTACATTTTGCCTTACTATTCGAATATCAATACACGTATTGCATTGTCAGTGATTGATTTCCTAATACTTGGGGTCACTAGGAATGGGAGTGGCACACGTGGAGAATCTACCCCTAATCTTCGTCATGTAGATATAACACACACGGCTCCATAAGGCTCCACCCCATCCTTCTAATCCGATTTTGGGAATTTGTTAGACTTTTGGGTTAAGGATATCAACATAAATACAGAGAAATACGTACACACATACATACACAGGAAAGAGAATATAAAATCTGTGAATTGTACCGCGTCTCGCTGTATTTGCAAGAAGTTTAAGTCACCACGATTGAATGCTTGAGTGAGTGAGTACGGTTTTACGCCGCTTTTAGCAATAATCCAGCAATATCACGATGGGGGACACTAGAAATGGGCTTCACACATTGTACCCATGTGGGGAATCGAACCCGGGTCTTCGGCGTGACGAGCGAACGCTTTAACCACTAAGCTACCACACCGACTCCTCACCGTGATTGAAGATTGCAGATCAGAAGAAGATAGAAGGACTCTGGCAAGTCGATAAGGAGATGAAGTAAAAGGGGATCGTTGTTCCACTCCCACTTCTTTCGGTCTGTTATCTAATTTCCCCTTTTTCTGTTGACAAGATGACTCCACAAACCTCACAATCAATAGGAAGCATTCCTCCCCATATAGATCCGGGGCTTAAGTAACGAAGGTTTCACGCAACAGTGTAGACTAATTAGTACTCTAGAAACGTACTGACTGACTTGAGATTGGACTCATATCGAATAGACTCAAGGGTTGCTTCATTTTGTGAATACCTCTTCCAGATTACTGTCTTTACAGTAAATACAAGTTGGAACCCGATTTATATTGATCGATTTACGCCATGGTACATCCTTGAATGTGCACCTCTAACTGTTTCTTTAGGCAACGACTTGCAAACGAGGAATGGAAAACAGAATTGAAAAGAAAGCCAATAACCACACCTTTCTGTTGCATCCAACAACTTAGTCATGTGTCATGGCAGTCTGACCTTACTTCTGCATGCAACCATTTGGTCATATGTTAACTTATCCAATGGCCTGACCTCTGCATGCAACCGCTTGATTATGTACTGAACCACATACTGAACCACGCGACATACACAACCACGTGACATACTGAACCACGTGAATCACGGGTGTGACACACTACATCACGTGAATTACGGCTGTCATATCCCACGTGAATCACGTCTGTCATATCTCACGCGATTCACGGCTGTCCCATACATGTATCGGGTGAATCACAGCTGGCATATCTCACGTGAATCACGGCTGTCACATACATGAAACACGTGAATCACGGCTGTCACATACATGCATCATGTGAATCACGGCTGTCACATACACGAATCACGTGAATCACGGCTGTCATATGTATCACGTGAATCACGGCTGTCACATACATCCATCACGTGAATCACGGCTGTAACATACAGGAATCACGAGAACCACGTGAATCACGGCTGTCACATATATGTATCACGTGAATCACGACAGTCACATACATGTATCACGTGAATCACGGCTGTCACATGTATCACGTGAATCACGGCTGTCACATACATGCATCACGTGAATCACGGCTGTAACATACAGGAATCACGAGAACCACGTGAATCACGGCTGTCACATATATGTATCACGTGAATCACGACAGTCACATACATGTATCACGTGAATCACGTCCGTCGCATACATGTATCACGTGAATCACTGCCGTCGCATTAAATGTTTGCTAAAACCTTTGATTCGATTCCCTGCAATTCCTCAGTGTTACAATTGTGAGATTTAAAGAGTTTGTAAAATTTCCATTCAGAAGACATAACAATATGCAAAATGTTGACGCACTGCCATATCTTGCATGCTTTGCGTCATTAGCTGTGTTAATGCTATTTATTGAGCAAAAATCTAGAAAATAAATATCTTAAATAGGCTAGAAGATTTGAATGTCTAAGGTTAACCGATATATTGGTAGGTTCACAGCTACACTGTGAAATCAGGAAAAAACGACACAAGAACATTGAACAATAAACACATTGTATTGAAACGCCCAGGGTTAGGTTCACAATGACAAGGGGCAAAATATTGGATCAAATATGTCGTAGCAGTAATAATTAACATGCACTATAACACGTCAGTACACTCACGAAGCCTACGCGTCATTGCGGATACTAATACACCTTTCTCAAATCTTCAAATGGATGTTTGTTACATTCGTTAATATGATACTTGGCTATTTCCAATATAACCTTGACTAGTATTTGTTATACCATTAGTCCTCCTTCACGCGGTATCCAGAATGATTAGGAAAAGTACACGTTCACAATACTTGATAAAGCAACCTGTTGATTTGTTATCCGTTCTAACACTAAATAAATCTTATCTCAGGTTCGTCCGTCAGTGAATGTCGGATGTAGCCGCAAAACGCGTAATGGATGATGGGAGAGACATTTCATTACCAGAAACCAATTTCCTCGTCTTCTTGAAAGATCATGACACCTTCATTGAAGTGAAATAATGTTAATCGTAATTGAAGTTGGCATCAGCAGGAGCCGAGGTCACGGGTGGCCCAGTCGTCTAAGCCAGGATTTGCTGTACAGAATTGCGTCCCTTTCGCGTGTCAAAATGTTATTGTTTCTGGTTCGAATCTCAATAAGCCCCGATTATGTCATTAGGTTTGTCAGCAGCTTACTCTTGTGTTTCACCAAAGAGGTAAACATCTTAGAACTGAATTAGTTCGCACTTTCCTCCCACGTCAAACTGACACGACGTGATATAACTGAAATAATGTTCAAATTAGTGTGAAACAAATCTCACTCATTTAAACATTGTTCATGAAAAGAAAAAGTCCGTAACTCCCATAGTTTAGGAGCTGTAAGCAATAGTATGTCACTCACTCCCAAAGGTAGATATAAACTAAACAAATCCACCCAACTAGTCCACAAACATGTGGTGTATGAACTGTGGCGTCCAGTACTGTAGGTGCCGTATCTAAGCTCCTAGTACTTTTAGTACAAATAAAAGCGGCAATACCCTTTCCATAATCATAAGACATTTTGGCTTAAAGCAAAGTCCATTGATTTCAACTATATTATAAGCATGTGTTTATGAATCACTTTTAAAAAGTGATGATCCCAGGTGTTCGCAACAAAGGTGACCGTATCCACCGCTGGTCCCCGTCACACACATGGAAAGGTAAATCAATTGTCCACCTGAAAAAGACACGGAAACATATACAGTTTAACTGGTCTCTTTTATTTCTAGTTCAGGTGTGTAAATCAGTGGAAGGCAATTGACTATTTGGCCATTAATGAGCGATTTCAGATCAGTGAAATACATAAAACTGAACTTGTCAAAATGTCCTTGTTTGATTTTGATTTCGAGCAGAATCTCTGACTCGTATGCATAAAGAAACACATCATTAAGGTGTGGAGCACAATTGGTGCCTTTGGGGATACCTACCTTTCGCCTAATTGTCCTATCCTAATATTATCTATTTATTATCTGTTATCTATAGGAAGTCATGCATGTCACATATTGTTATCTCGGTAAACTTCAGTTGACATGTACTTTCATTTTTGACAAATTCTCCTAAACCTTTAAAGATACATGTAACTTTGACAATGGTCGTCACATTTAGTGACACATCAAGGAATGACGTTAATCGTAACGGTTGTCGTGTGGGATAGTGGTGTACAAAGTTGAATATGCATCTCCCGCTCACAGGTAGCACCCGTCATTCACAGAATTTGCAACATCCTTTCTTTAAATATGATTAATCTTTGAGCTGGGCATTTAGTTTGCTGTACCCAGTAATATATTTTTAACGGATTTTTATGGAGCTTTGAAATCCAGTACAAAAGAGGAAATTGACATATCTTTGGGTTTTAGAAGAAGCAGAAGTTAATAGTACTGATAACTAGTCTTATATGTAGCATTATATGATAGGTCAGTTATACTAATTTTTTTTATCAAATAATTAATGTAGTGATGATTACATTTGGTGTGTTATTTGAGGCTTTGTCAGCAGAAATAATTACAACCTTTTCATGCAGGGAAGCCAAACTTTGGATGACAGCTGGCTGGAGCAGAATGGGTTTATTCCAAATATGTCTCCTCCTTTTCAGTGTGTGCATTCTACCGATGACAGCATCATGCACTGATTTAACCCACTCTCAAAACATATTCAACAGATTCATTTTCTGTAGTACCCCATCGTTTGGTATACGCTTCGACAGCATCAAATATATCTTAATGTGATCCCAATGGATATCAGAATGGACTGTTTACGATGTTGTGAACCATATATGAACAGATAACAAAGGTTGTTATAGTCAACAATAGAGAAGTCACTTGTGATTACATAACCAACAGCTTTGCAGCAGGTTGAAGAATCGTGCAACCACAAGTAGTGGTCTTTGTATCATGAGCTGCCAGTCCAAGCTCTGCAACATGTTCCTATAATTAGACAGCTTGGATGAAATTATGTTCGTTTCGGAAAATAAAACTTTTCATGGTTCGTGAAATGTAAAATATTGCAAATTTCACATTCAGGAACAGTCAGTCTTTTTCCAATTCTGAGGAGTTTCTGGTTTGGCAAAACGCATCAATGCAATACCAAGAACTATACTCTCGATACACTCACTTTAAGGCGAAAGACAAAAAGGAGAGCATTGCCATTGTCGACACACAATTTTAAAGGTGAGGTATTGTAGTTTGAAAAAGAAACGAAGACGTTGTTTCCTAGCTTATTGCAGTCTTATAGCTATACTGAAGCACTTAGCTAACATGATGCCATAAATTCGGTGACTTTATTCTGATATGTAGACGAATCCTGTAATGTCCCTTGCTAACAAAACACTGAATGTTTATAGTGTTTTCTTAAATTTGTGCTAGATATTTACGTATCAAATCTTTTATTGTATGCAGACACAAGAGGCATTGTCTCTGAACGGAACTCTTTCGTCTCATTACCATTAAACAGTAGTCACTCCGTTGCTACCAGGATGTATGTAGATTAAACCTTGCTCCAAACTGTTTCTATACATACACCGAAACACTGAAAATGATTCAGATGCCATTCTCCTACTGGACAAAACTGACAGTTCTATGACTTTAACAGGGACAGGTTCATCACATGACATAGCAGCACCCATGATCAACTGTACAAAACGCCGTGATAAAAAATAATGTTCTTTACACAACTGAATTTCAAATTGCGCTGCATTACTTTGACCTGAAACCGTTCACTAGGCGGTACGTTTTTTCCCTCATTACCTCTCATAGTGGGCGTCCAGACATTGCCTGCAAATAGGAAGGTAAATACCTTTGAATGGGTATAGATGCTGGCTCAGATATTCAGACTAAAGTTAACGAATTGGATGGATCCACAGTGGGGCGGATGAGTGTAAAGAATGGTTAGCATTAGGTCGCTGGGTGAACCAGCGACAACGTAATACCAGCATTTGTTGCTGAGACCGCAGTGGTGGGACATGGGGTGATTGGCAATCGAGTTGGTATTGATGATCATGATATTCACAGGGGACCTGACAGCAGTACACTATGACTTTCAATGAAGTTTGCTTTGCACTTAGACTGGGAAGCATATTACTCTTTGGCAATCACATTTGAACATTTCGCTCAAAAACACGAAAGAGGGCTTGAGAAGATTATTCAAATCTCTGTCCGCTTTTATAATCAATTATTTCAATCACAAAGGACTAGAATCTGAAATGTGGTTTGTATTTTGTAATGCATTATGTGTAAGCGATTTTCGAGATTAATATTAGTTTTCGTTGCCGAGAGGCAAATAGATACAGTTGGTAGCCTTTAGATGAGTCAATAGATTAGAATGCTATTCTGATATTGAAATGTCAATATTTCATAATTAAAATATGCCTCTTTCACAATCAATCTATAAAGTTTATGGTATTACATGAATTTTAAAGAACAGTTGATCATTTTCCTAAACGGATAAGTGGAAAAGCATTCACCATTTATTCATTCATAGCAGCATGGAGCAGAAGTTTTTAAGTATACCCTTATCGCAGCGTATCTGCTTATGTTTCTGCTTATGAAGTTTCCTAAAAACATTTAAATGTGCATAACCGAGAAATAATTAGCAGAGCAAATCTGGAATTCGATCCCACGAGGTACGAACAGTGGTTCCTCGCCTAATAAACCGCGTTGCTTTAAAACCCTTGTTCACATGTTCTCTTTTTATTCAAACACTAAGCATGTATTTTCATTAAAGTTACTTTTTCAAAGCGAACACCCATGTTTACTCTTCGCAACCAATAATTCCGGATGATTTCTGAAAATGTGTTCTCCCTAAAAGCACAATGGTATTTGAATGCCGTTCGTTTCAACATTGCCATGGATCCTGAGGGGTTACCAAATCACTCGCCGTTACGCATAGCAGGACAATGTGTCCCAAATGAAAACAAATGTCACATGAAGGTTACTGAGGACATTATGTGAATTGCGTACTTCCTCATCGATAACATCTATGTGTGTGTGTGTGTGTGTGTGTGTGGGGGGGGGGGGGGGATTTATATATTTAGGAGTTTAGTTAATTTTACAGATTGCTAATTAAAATGTATGAAATCAAATTAGAGCACTGTATTCTATGGACACTTTTCTGTAAATATAATGATTAATGGTCAGTGCAGGAGAATTACCAGTCTAAATTATATTTATTGTGAGGAAACCGCATGGTTCTTATAATGCGAACTATATGTATCGCGGGCATAATAATTGTTTTCGAAAACATTCCGCCTCCCGGAGGGAAAAGGTTCCTCCATTGGGCAAGAAGTATGTATCCCCATGGGTACCAAGTGTGCTGTCCCACCTTGCTGCATTGTTTCTGTATACATACACAGAGCTTGATTTGGCCAAAGTATTTAGGGTTCAGGTTAGCCGATTTCGGTTTCATATTTATGTAATTAGATAAAGAGTACCGTTGCAACTTATGGTAGCAGAGACTCACATTACGTTATCGTTAAAGAGTACCATTGCAATGTATGGTATCAGAAACTCACATTACGTCATTGTAAAAGCATACCATTACAATCTCTGGTATCAGAGACTCACCTTGCGTCAACGATTGCAATTATCATGTCGAGTAGAAGCAGTGTGAAGGTATAGACAAGGTTGGTTGGTTGGTTTGTTGTTTAACGCCGCACTCAACAATATTCCAGCTATATGAAGGCGGACTGTAAATAATCGAGTTTGGACCAGACAATCCAGTGATTAATATCATGAGCATCGATCCACGCAATTGTGATCGATGACATGCATCAACCAAGTCAGCGAGCCTGACCACCCGATCCCGTCAGTCGCCTTTTACGGCAAGCATGGATTGCTGAACACCTATTCTACCCCGGAATCTTCACGGGTCACTGGGCTAAGTAATGACACCAGTTCACATCATGTGGGCTATCAAAATAATAACAGAATTCATTGCAATTTAAACACATATTGGTTAGGATAAAACACAAGCTCCATTTTATGATTTTTCATTTCAACATTCTATATCAGGTACCATAACACCAGGGAATGTACATCATTCCAAACAATTAAATCAACTTTTAAATCAGATTTTATGTCATGATATGATGCAGATGTATCGGGATAAGCGTCTAGTTCCGGAATACACATAAGTTTGCAATAGCAGCTGGAAAACACACTTAAATTGTGATGTCCTTGAACGATATAAATATTGGAACTTGCTTCACAACCAAGATGATTTTTATATTATTGCATGCGCGAGTGAGTTTGGGTGAACGCCGTTTTGAACAGTATTACAGTATTACACCGAAGTGGTAAACGTCTAAGACCTGCATCACTTCGGGTTTTCCTCCCACATCAAGCTGACACGCCATGATATAACTGGAATACTGTTAAATGCGGCGTTAAACCCAACACACTCACTCACTCATTGTCTCATTCAAATATATAAATAACACCATATATTTGCCAAGATAAATGAGTATCTTCAGCTCATCTATCCCCCAGAGTTGGCAATCAAAGAAACGACCGTAAAACCTTTTCAGTGTCCGTCTGGATCTTTGCATAGAAATTCAAAATGGTGGCAACCTTTGTACCAAGCTGTATGATAAGACTTCGATTTTCCCATCGCGAATTTTCCCTTGAGCAATGTTGAGCAATATACCATCAGCTCCAGCTTAAGGCGTCTACATTCCCAAGTTGCTTACAAAGTAATTACGAGCATGTACATATTATTCAAATATCACGGAAAGATACTTTTTGCTTACAGCTAAGCTTTCCAATAATCGCTCCCCAAGGAAAGGAAAAGTCAATTCATCCCCCAAAATGCATGGTAGACATTCAGAGGAATTTACTAAATATGACACGTCGTTTGTCAAGAGGATGCAAAATGTTACCCCATGTTATGCCCTTTGCAGGCAGTGTTCACACCTCCTTACTCACTGACACTTAACAATATGGTGTCTTACCCCGACAACGTGGATCAATGCGGCGTGCTGGAACATGCATCACTTCAATCAACCTTTGAATTGACACGAAAACCTGAAGACATGTCATTTATCTTTTCTAAGTGATTTGAAAGCTCCATAAGAATCCATACAAAGAAATATATATTGTTGGGTACAGCAGATGTTGAGATTTGGTGCAATGTTTACACTATGAGAACCAAGAATGAACTAAGTTCCATTCTGTCAAAACATTTGATTTTTCCAACTTTTTACACCACAAATTGACACGACAACCTTAAGGGACAACTTCATTCCATGATCAGTGGGGCATTTGTTACTAAACGTGGTGACCATATATATTAGTAACATCTCTATCTGCGGAAGTTCAGGACAAGTTCCAAAAAACGAAAGCAAATGTCATCAAAAGTTACTGAGAAAACAGTATTTGATAACATCTATGTAAAATATGGGGGCTAGACGTTTTGGCTAGAAGGAGGTATCCTCATGGACAGCATTTGTGATCTCCTTGTTTCTTGAATCGGAATGTCTCGAAATAGCAAAATCAAAACAAGGTTTTTGGCGAAGACGATCAACTTATACTTCAGGAATATCAATGATCTGATATCGTTCCGATATTTCGTTAACTGTGGGGAAAAGCCATTTCGGCAAGATATAGGCATCCCCATGGGCACCGTGTGCTCCCCTCCTTGCTACTCTGGCCACGATCTTAAATTCGATGATCTAACAACGTTCAATAATGGCCAAATAGCCAATTTCCCCACTGTGTTACCCACCTGAGATAGAAATAGAAGAGTCCAGTGAAACCGCCTCATCTGTTTCACATTTATAATTAAGCATATGCTTGAAGATTCAGTGTAAAAAGAAGCCTCCCAACAAGACTGTATGACAAGAGGGATGACTTCCCCTTTCCAGCCAGCCAGCCACTCCAGCCTTTGGTGTCAACATTTCACAACTTTTGAGGTACAGTCGTGCAACGAAAGATGTAAAATGAAGACACCAAAGGTTTGATCTGCTGGAAAATTGCTCGACATAAAGGTAAATTGGACTATTGGAAATTTGAAGACAATTTCTGCTGTCGGTACATTAGCATACATATGTATAATATCAATCACTATTTGACTTGCAGTATCAGAGCTAAATCGATTGTTCAAGCTGTCCTTACCAAAGTTATGCCATTTATACCTGACACATTCTGTTTATTTGATGCGTTTCACTTTATATGGAAGTTCTGGAACACAAGAAAGAGGTAGATTGACTGATTACAAAAAAAACCCATTGAAACTTGTATTGACACTTTGGAATCTAAATGGAAGTTCCAGAACACAAGGAAACTGTTAGATAGTGTTTTCGTATTACTGAGAGACGTTGTCTGCGACGGGGTAGTGAACTGGACTCCTGAATAACAAAGGTCGATTCTTATGACAGGATGCAGAGCTAAGGATCTGTACATCCCGCGTTTCCACGATATATTTGATTAGGAAATGAAATATCCAACGACACTGATTTAATGGATATGTGTATAATCAACTTTTTACCCACCAACAATACCATTCATAATACTTAATTAATCACTATTCCTTATAACAAGCTCTCACACGTTCACAGGGGAACGCGTGATCCCATCTAACCCACCCGGGGTTCGTCTCCAGGAACACAGTCTGCATCGCTAACATCATAACCCTGGCATTGGATGTGTTGCCCTCCAGTCAGCAAGGAGACATACATGGCGTTTGTTCATTGCACATGATACATGGTACGTTGCTAGTGTTGAACTATGTCAATGTTACGCTTGTTGACGTTGTCTTTAAACTTGACATTGCTGCCATCACAGAGAGAACACATGTAATGCCATCTTCCATATCTACGCCATAAGTATACAAACAAGTAAGTAAGGGACACCATTCTTGATATATCCTAACACTGTGTAGTAACATGGATTGCACGGTGGGTCAGATGGGACGTGACTACTCTGATATGAAAATAACTTATAATATCAGCAACGTAAATTCATTATTTTGCTCACCAAGATAGTGTTACCTGAACATTTAGTGCGTCTCTGACCACTGAGCAAGCTCCGCTTAGCTTTCCTAAAAAGAGCATTCCCAGCACAGGTATTGACTTACGATCTATAAAGGTATATCACGACAATATTCCGTCTGTCAGAAGGAGTATAATGCTGAGTGATTCATTCGTCACAATGTACAATGTCACATATTTTTGTGAGGAAGGTTCATAATGGCATTTGTAGTAATTAATTCAAATATATTTTTGATTATATGTAAAGAATTTGGACATGGCAACAAATTACTTCTTTATTTAGAAATGCGAAAGGAAACCCGTAGATAGAAGGCAGAAGAAGACATTGTCAGAGAGCATCGCTGTTTGTACATGATACTGTCTAAACTGCTACTCTGACTTCTCAAATCACAATCTATTCAACGACAATAGATAATTAACCCTAAACAACATGACAACGAGGCGATCAACCTGAACCCAAAGCCTTCCATGTAACTGAAACATGTTAATTGTAACCACAAGGTCATTTAAACTTCACCATTAACAACCCTGCATTCTTTTGGTCCACTATTGATATAGCTAGACAACGATTGTTTAGCGTCAAATGTATCAATTGGAGACCATCCTAATGTGAAGGTTCGATATTTGTTTTGTTTCAAAACATATCATAATGAAATATATCATAACGAAGTTATTTATTCAGAATGGTTGTGACGCTCGCAAAATATACTGAAACACATATGACGGCTTAAAGTGAAATTGATATACTTGATTAACTTGAGGATTAGGTACTAGGTTTCCAAAATCACTTTTGACAGGCGTATCTCCGGTCGTGCCTACATTTAATAACAACAACCAACCGTTTCCTTGTGAGGAGACACAGATCTATTTACATCATTATTTTGTTCCAAGACAGTACTCTGTATCAAACGTAACATGTTGTAGATAACAAAATATTCTAGCAAATGTAATATTTGGGATAACACTTTCTTAGTAAAGTACAGATTCTAGTATTTTTGGGGGTTGAGTCCCGTCCGGGATTCGAACCCACACTTGCCAGAGTGAGGCACCTAGTCGCCAGCACTCCAATTCAGCGATCTAACCCACTCAGCCACCGAGGCTTCTACAAAAATGAAAGTCCGACAACTGGAAGTCTAGATAACGTACTTTGAGCACCCCTCTGACGAGTGTAAGATTGTAACCAAATTTTACTTGGTATCTAGTACATAGAGTGAGTGAGTGAGTTGGGTTTAACGCCGCTTTTAACAGTATTCCAGTCATATCACGGCGTGTCAGCTTAATGTGGGAGGAAAGTCCGAAGTGATGCAGGTCTCAGACGTTTACCACTTCGGTGAAACCCATGAGAACGGGTATGGTGCAGACAAACCTAGAAACATAATCGGGGCGAACCGGGATTCGAACCCACAATCATAGGTTTCTGGCGTGCCCAAGGGACGCAACTCTGCACAGCGAATCGCGGCGCCTTAGACGACTGGGCCACACGTGCCCCCCTAGTACATAGAGTGATATTGAAGAGAAACTCATGAGTAAGCTAGCTTATCTATTTATAAATATCCCATATTCCTGTCCATGTCTTGAAGGTTCTCTTCCCCTACATTTATATTTGGAGTATGAAGTGGCTGTAAATGGTATTTGCTCAGGGATCACATAGCTACTAGATTTTATTTCTTACCTAATCGCCTCCGCGGTCTAGTGGATAGAGCGTCTGTCCGGAGAGGGGAAGGCCGGTGATTTTATCCCCTGGCTGGTCATATCAAAATACGTTAAAAGATAGTAATTGTTGTTATCCTCCATGGCGCTCAGAATTAGGGGATAAAACAAGGACTGGTTGACTCGGAGTCAGTATAACGTGTCTGGGTGAGGTATCCATGTTAAACTGCGGCATGGTATCTCAGTGGCCCAGCACAATATAACCGGAATAAGTCCGGACTGGTACAAACAGACACGTGCATGTATAGCGTATGTCGTCATATGAGTGACATAGTCTTGAACGCGACGTTAAGACCATTTAACATCCCCCCTTTCTTCATTTGTCGTTGATTTGAATAAAATATGTTCAAACCAAACGAAGCACTTAACCTGCAAACAATATTTGGCACAAATGGAACCCACAGCTTTCTTTAATTTTGGCATCGTTCATACCTGCTATCCCACCAAGTGTCGAAGGAGCGAGCACATTACAAGGCTAGCATGACACCACGTGTTCCATACAACGCATCCACATCAGTTATGCATTTTCGGTGTCAAAATGCCAGACCTTCCCGCAAAATGTTAACATCAGAATGAGATCATAGGTAAATTACAATATCATCGGCGCGGCAACAGGACCTGGTGAAGACGAGCCTTGCAACAAAACCGGGAGCTCTTATGAACCGTCCATCCGCCAAAAGCTTCGCAAATCATGATAGTAAAACAAAATATTTGGGTACTGTGAAAAAGGTAGCTTCCTACTTTCGACATGAAAAATAGGCAATGTGGCTGCCATTAACTTCAATAATCATTTTACACGTGTACCGTGAATTGCTTGGCGCCTATTCAAAGCAATTACGGCAAAGCAATTTTCAAGTGTTGACAATTATTGTACATCTTTATAACTTCCTACATGATCAATGATGTCTAGACATACGGTATTTGTGATCAGCGAGGTCATATAGTGTGGCAGCATACATAAAACCACCAACATTAATTTGTATGGTTTGTATTAACATTAATACACCTGGAAAATAGCTAAGCACCAATATATTATTTCCATATATTTTGACACTTACAATTAGATTAATATACACTTTTTTCAGATATATAGATTACCTCATTTCCTTCAACATTGTCAAATGAACATCTTCACCTCGCCGTCCATCAGAGTTGGAAATTAAAGAAACTGAGAAATCATCTGACTCATCTGAAACTGTTCATATAAGTTCAATATGACGGCATCCTCTGTACCAAACTGTGCGACAAGCGGGATGATTTCCATTATTCAATCGTGAAGTTCCCCTTCATTTCCATCAAGATAACATCACCTCCAACTTGTGATGTTTAGATTGTTAAATTGCTTTTTAAAAGCATGTATAATTTATTCCAAATCCACGGAAATAGTCATTGTGATAACAACTAAGCTTTTCAATAAAAGTTTCATTATCATATCTCTGGCTAAGTCATTCCGAAAATGTTACGAATAATGAAAGACATTCAGGGGAATTTACAACACATAACATGGTTTTGTCAACATGATGCGATGCAATTCACCACAATGACAATTGAATGGAATGGTCACACCTCCTTACTCATTGTCATTTTTGAAAATATGTTTGGCGTACCAGCAGAGCAGCACACCCTTAGTCTTTTTTCGACTTTCAGTGATGCTTTCATATTATCTGCGTTGGTATTTTGCCTTTTACACCCAATGGAATCTGCTTCGGCATATATACTGAACCGTAAACAAATGTCATGTTGTCACTGTCCGATGTCGTTTGGACCCAAACAACATGGCATGTCGTCGTCCAGGCAACGGTCCTCTACTCACAGCTCGTCATCTTCAGACGTCTGCAAGGGGCCCTTATCATTGACGTTATCGGCAATGGAAGACCATCGTCTTCACAGATGAAAGCAGGTACTGCATGTCAACTGCAGATGTCAGAGCCAGGATGTGGCGATGGTGGGGCGAACAGTTTGTAAATGCATGCGTCATGTAAGGGGGCCCATGGGGAGGACCAAGCATAATGGTTTTGGATGCCACTGGCTTGAACCAAAAGATAGGGCCGGTGGTCTTCCAGAATATCGGTTCGTGCGAGGTCATTGGGTCACCGATGTGAGGTACATTGACCAGGTTCTGAAACACCATGTTGCGCCCTACTCCCATCCCACCTTCCAGCAGGGCAACGCCCGTGCCCACACAGCCAAAGCTCAGTAAAATTCAGTTAAGAAATATAACACATTTCATTTGGATCAAGGAATGAAGCTTTTCTTTACGTTTGTCACGTGGGATACCGGTGTTAATAAAACAAATGTTTTGGCATAATTATGACAGTGTAAGGCAACAGTGTTTAAACTTTGCCACCTGGCTATCTGTGTGCCATCATTGTTCATGCTTTCAACAGCTTTTAATAATAAAAGATCGATTACTTACTGCAGTGACATATGTACATGTACATACTCACGCATCCTCCAATTAACAAGTAGAATGTATAAGGGCCATGGTAAGGATTTATATTCCACATAGGTCAGGTAAATTTTTGCTGGTGACAGAAAACGTATTATTGTATTAATGATAGGTATTTTCGCTATTCACTAATCATGTATTTTATATCCGTTGGTACACTGCATATGCGACTAATGTGCATTTATAAATGCATTGAAAGGTGTGTCCATCATGTGTTTAACTGTGTACATCAATCAGTTATTAGCTAAAAAAAGGTCAAGCAATCACGTGGTGAAATAAACACTCTCGAAAACTGCACTGTGCCTGTAAGATATAAATCGTGCTCGCATTAATACCACAATAACACTCAACTGCAGACCCCGAGACATCTCGTATATCTTACCCAGAATTCATCAGCACGAAGTCAACTTAAGTTGGCGCTTTGTCTAATGATGAAAATCAGCAGGAGATAAGTCACACATGAGATCAGCGCAAAACAATTCGTAAGGAGGAATTGTAATTCTGTTGATTTATATTCCTCCTTGTTGTCTGATTGGGAAATCGATAGGAAGGAACGGGCCTACAGCCATGTCGATTCTTTATAGCATCAGTTGACTTTTTCTAATGGGGTTGTCTGGTAGGCACTGTGATGGTAGAAACTTGATATATCTCTATTAATAACGTCGGTATTCATCTGAACGAGGAAGCAGTAACCTGAGCTGTAATCGGTGTGAGAACATTACCCCATTAGAAATAATGAAGGCAAGTTGACCCAAGAACGTCCAATGAGGAATAATTTGGAAATAATTGGAAAGCAGTAAATATACGCAAATATACATTGTTTGGATATTACAATTCCAATAAACAAATACCAAGATTATATTTGTCTGTCTGTATGCCTGTCTGTCTGTATGTTCATCTCTTCCTTGTCGTCATCCTGTAGCAGCACTGGCATCTTCGACCAACAAGTGCATTAAATCTCCATTGTATTGAGATAAATGCACTGCCCGAATTCGCGTTTTGTTCGAATAACAGCCTAAAAATAGATATCCAATCATTTTCATCTCCTGATATCAGCAGCACTCGACTCTACTCTTGCATGTCGCCCCAACAACAACCGGAATGTCTCAAAGCAAACTGATTTCCCCTGTCTTTGTACATCATTTCCAGCTGAAAGTATAACTGCCTTCAGATTTGAATAAATGTAATGAGGGCTCGCTCTGAGGAGGCCGTGGTTTTTGAATGGTGATATACGCCGGACTCGTGTTCTGGAGATGGGAGGTGAGGTGAAATTGGGTTTAACGTCGCGTCCAAGATTATTGCACTAAAATAGCGACGTTGTGCTCAGAAGAAGCATTTGGTTTGCTTACTGATTTCAAGCTAAGGACCAAGAGCAATTCTGTGCTCAGTAAGTGATAAGAGAGCTGGAGCTGGAGCTGGAGCTGGAGCTGGAGCTGAAAACGAAGCTATGGTGGCGAAAGGGTTCAGGGTATATGTCATATCTAATGGTAAATTGGATATCTGACACACTGGATAATCGAGGATACAGCACTGGTGTCTGTTTCAGCATTCTATCATGTCTAACATAATGTGATAAGACAACCGACTGACCGGCTTGGAGTAACTACAATGTGTGGGAGTGGTGTATCCATGTTGAACGTCGGCATGGCACCTCAGTGGGCTACTCTGTAAACCGGAATAAATCTGGAGTAGTACAAACAGCCACGTACACACGTACACACGTACACGCACGCTACATCCTATCTCACCCCCAACCTCCTATGTGGTCTAGTGGTAGAGCGTCTTCCCGGAGACTCGGTATTAACAATGATCGGAGTCAGTAAACTGTGTCTGAGTGGGGTATTTATGTTAAAGTGCTCTCTCTCTCTCTCTCTCTCTCTCTCTCTCTCTCACACACACACACATGCATGCAAGTAGCTATATAAGTGCAAAAATCTTGAACGCGACGTTAGACCCTGTAACATATAACCTCGCCTATTTCCCACCCAACTCCCCTGTCACCAGCTGTGAATAAACTTCTGCATTCAGCTTGTTTTCTGATCCAAGGAGACAGGCACGTTACTGACATACTTGCACAATCTAATAACTAATTTGCTATTCTTAAATTTTATATTGTTCATGTTATATTTCATAAAATCAATATATTCCATTTCCTAAACCGAGGTTACAATATATCTCCATGGCCTAATGGACAGCTTCTGCCCTGAGAGCGGAAGGTCGGTGGTTCGATCCCCTGGCCGTGTCATACCTAAAGACGTTAAAAGATGGTACTTGTTGTTACCTTCCTATGGCCCATGGGTTATCCATGATAAACCTCGGCATGGTCTGGACTAGCAGGAGCCGACACACACACACACACACACACACACACACACACACACACACACACACACACACACACACACACACACACACACACACACACACACACACGCACGCTCGCACACACGCGCACACAGTGCAGGTGCCTGTTCCTGCTATGTGTGCAATCATAAACACGACACTAAATTCAAACTTAACTGTAGACGCATAAAGGAAAATCACTCACCGCCTTAACAGTTTTGCATACGAGTAAAATAAATGAATGGTTTATAATTGTGTACATACATATGAACACAGCGTTCGGCCATAGAAAACCAACATAATGCCAGTGTGCAAAATTTTGAGTTTATGGATTAAAACATGCGCATTTATGTTCCCCCAATTGCTAACGTGTGTCGACAATCCATAGATGACTGTGACGTTAAGCCACGAATGTACAATAATGTCATATCATAGTTTAAAGAACGCTGCAGAGTAAAATTTGATTTCCTTTTCGTTTTGTTTGGAATAATACGCGGTCTGTTTTACGATTTGACTGTAATGCCTCATTGCTTCATATTGGCGATGGACTGGACAAAAATATGGCGGTAAAGAACACGACACAATATCACATGAGCCATCATTCAGGGAAAGACTTTATGCACTCTTAGACGAATAGCCATCTGTCATTTTCACAGCAGGTATTTGTGTTACAATAGCTAAAGAAATTAGCAACAGTATTGCAACATGTTCATTCGTCAAGTTACAAGACAAAATGACATCTGTGCTTTGCATTGTTCTGAAATGGTGCCTCCTAGTCATACACCATTTTTGTGTTGCAAGGATTGAATTTCAAATGTCAGTTAACGTTGGAATAAGCATGTGTTGACAAACGTGGCATTAAGTCAATTTACCGTACTTCCTGTTTCAGGGGGTGGGAAAGCCCAATGGTGAAAGCGTTCGCTCGTCACGCTGGAGGCCCAGGTTAGATTCTCCACAAGGGTACAATGTCTGAAGCACAATTCTGGTGTTCCCCGGGTGATATTGTTGGATAATTGCTAAAAGCGGCGTAAAACTCCTCTCACTCATTCTTTCCAAAAGACATATAGGTCATTGTCAATATACACTTTGATATCACGCAAACTGTTTAAACGCAAATATACAAAAATGGATCTCAAAATCTGTGAGATCATTTGAGAATGGACCGTCGTAAGGTTAGGACTATATTGAACAATTTTTAAACATATGTTCACATCTGGCGACATTGGCTGCATCAACTTATTAACAATGCCACAATCGTTAATGATATATGACTGTGAAATAAGATTGATGAAAAATTGAAATCTCTGCATTGGAATAAAACTATACATGTCCTATTAATATTACTATATTTAAAGAAATTGACAGTGAATGAGATGACAGAGTTGTATTTCACAAGTCGATACATCGAAACTCTGATATAAACAGTCACATATTTACTCAAACCTACACGCACGTATCCCTGTAATCGTCATCTGACACATCTGACGGTAAACTGGTCTATTCCATCGATATTAACATGCAATCATTATGGGTACCCAATAGTGATCATGTCACCTTTTTCACATAATTCATTCACGTTCATTCATGGTCATTGAAAATGTGTGTTGATAGTTATACCATCATCCCCACAGGGAGTCCAGATTAAAACTGGTCCCCAGCAAGTTAACTGTCATTTGAATTACCTGTGCTTGTCATACGAGGCGACACAAAGGACCGGGTGTTCTGATCCTCGAGCACCGACGTAAGATTGCTGAGTGCGAAATTAAACAACAAACAAAACCACCTGATCGAAACCTTCAACAAAAGAATTACAAACTTGATAAGCAGGTGTTGATATGTTCAGCAGTGGCATTATGGCTTCAGCTTTCCTGCTTTATGCCTACTACATGTGTTTCCCATGCTACGGGCCCTGTTGGATTCCCAAACTAAACGGTCAATGACCAACAGCGAACAGGACTTCTTCCCAGACAGATCCGATATTCCATGCAATCATTTCGGCTAATTAATCCCCTGAAAGGTGATGACCGACCTCTGATTAGATTTTAATCATCATGTGGCAGGCTCTCTTTGTTTGGTCGATACGTCTTCTAAATTGTCATCTGAGCCATCAATATAATCTTGAAGCCGATATTTGGGATTGTTTCTATATATGGATGTGATTAGAGCCCATCATATGTGTCACTGGCTATATGTTTCTCCCAGTCACTTTCAGCTGTGGATTAGACAGAAATTAATATATACCCAGGGTACACAAGACCATCACACACTTGTAGTCATTAGCTATGCCTTATCAAGATGACCTTCTTGAAATTAAAACTAAACCATCCCACATGTTTTTTTTCTGTCACAAGTGATCAGTGTGTTCCCATTGTCTGCAGATGACAATGACCAAAAATGGACTTCACACATTGTAGTTTGGGGGAAGTCGAAGCCGGATCTTCAGCGTGATTACCAACCACTTTTAACCTTCGACTACCCGATCTCACCGATTCATGTTACAGAGCTACGCTTCTATATGTCAACCTTTTCCCGGTTGTTTCAAAGACATTTCGGGTTCAAGCCCTTTCATTTATTTGTACAAATGGATCCACTTAGTGGGAATATGTAGGCAACTCTCCCACTGACCACACTGATGTCCTCAAGGGAACTTTCTATTTTATTGACGCTGTGTAGCTGAATAGGTCATTAGTTATCGCTAAGTACTGACAATACCATGTCAGAAATGTTGAATCGATTAAATGGAAAATGACCGGAAGTGCACATGGATCTTTCAGCAGTGGAAATCACAAAACAATCAACCTATTATTTCCCCATCGTTTACTTTCATGTTCGTCTTGTCCTCATCCAGGCATGTACACTGTGGACGTGGTGACCCGCACTGATGAACAAGAACAATATATCAGCAAATATAAATACTGGAAGTGTTTGAAGGATTCGTTTTCATGATGTGACACTCCATCATATAAAATTTCAAGTAATTTACCTAACATATCAATTTATTGTTACGTCCAAATTGAAACAATACGTTAACACAAAAATCTATACGTAAATAAAGCGACAAAACCCTTTCAATATCCAATAGAAATCTCTGCATTAAGCAGAGTCGATTGTACGATTCCGACTATATCATGAGCATATATTTTTGAATCACTATCAAATTGTAATGACACCAGGTGTTCGCGAAAAGGTGGGCGTATCCTGTCCCACCGAAAGCGGCCGTCACAAACACATGCAAAGGCAAGTCAATTGTTTACCTGAAAATTCTCGGGAACATAATACAAGATAAGGAATTGCATCGGACATCATAAAAGAGTTCAGTGTAAAAGCTTCAAAAACAAAGCAATGGAATTCAGTTGTGTTGTAAAATAAACTAGGTTTACAAATCAATAAAAATTACTGCACAGCAATTGAAGTGGCAGTACACAATAGAGTAGCAGTACAAAATTCGATGTCAGTATAAAATATAATAGAAGTGGTAATACTATTCAATACTATTCACCGAGCAGCAACAGTGGTCAAGCTTCTAAAAAGGACCAAAGGTGGATATCTAGGGCAAAAGCGTGACCTTTACACAACCGCTGGTCTTGATGTTATGTGATATGTAATCCAACTGAAATAATGAAACACATTTGCAACATTATTTAACAATAGATTACACAGGCATATAATATCATTTAGATCTAAGTTCGGGTTGCATTTGATGATGAAATGGACCAAATTTCAGATGTAACCTGGCCAACTGTTTAACTAGTAAAGACCATGTATTTAGACCAAAATCAGTAAGCAACACACAAATGGACATTACTGGAAGACCCCATTCAATCACTCCATTTTTATGATATTTCTTTACGTGTAATTAAATACCCGAGGTCTATGTTTTAGCACTTCCTGGTTTCCTTTAAACAATGACGACTGTGATATAACATTAGCATGTGTCACATATTGTTACCTCTTTTTAAATTAAAAAAAGACCAGTCTAAAATATATATGTTATATCCAGATAAAACATAGCTGATATCATGTTGCATTTCTTAATGACAAAGAACACTTCAAACAAATTCCATTGTGTCTTTGATATTGATATCAAATTTGAATCTGTTGTTTCCTTAGAATGGTAACCTATATCTTAAAAAGGAAATATCACTTTACGGGTTGTCAGTCTGTTTTCTATTTAGCCAGGCTACATAATAATGTCGTTTCTGCTTCTGTATAAAGTGGGTGGTTTTTTTCAATTATCACTCGATGTTTGCATCCAGTTTAGACTCTTCGTCTGAACATTGACACGTCTGAATCTGGAGTATTGTGATTCAAAATATCACCATGCACTTAGTCTTTTTGTTGAATATTTCAAGATTTTAGAAAACAATATATTTGGAATACACAGGAATAACCTCATGTTCGGACTTTAAAACACGACACAGTCCAAACATCGTAAAGTGGCGAGTGCATCGTTCATAACATTTCCATACACACCAGAACGACTATTCATCTAGCTCATAATGCGGTAATGATTTACTTTTGGTGCTCAACCTTTATTTCATGTATGGTTAGAGTTTCTGAAAGAAAAGATTTCAATCCTTCAATAGTAAATGTTAATTTCCGTTCAGGTCAAGAAATATACCCTCAACCTCAACATTGTTGGTAGCGCTTTACACATATTTGATGGCAACTTCTTTTTATCTTTGACACCGCACCCAATGTAGTCCTCCATAACGAAATTCTTTTCCACCACAAAATCGAATTTCTGGACATTTCAGTTAATGTACAATTTATCAAAGTAACGCGTCCTTCGGGAAATCTTTGCATCACAGGCAACATTGAGAAATAGCTACTTCGTGGATGTTTTTTTGGTTGGTTGGTTTGTTGTTTAACGCCGCACTAAGCAATATTCCAGCTATATGACGGCGGTCAATAATAATCGAGTCTGGACCAGACAATCCAGTTATTAATGTCATGAGCATCGATCCAAACAATTGGGATCGATGACATGCATCAACCAAGTCAGCGAGCCTGACCACCCGATCCCTTTAGTCGCCTCTTACGACAAACATAGTCGCCTTTTACGGCAAGCATGGGTTGCTGAGGACATATTCTACCCCGCATCTTCACGGGTCACTTCGGGATGTGCAATGTTTGTAAAATCATCTGGTAAAAGGCATTGTTTTCATCTGATTAATTAGTAACCTCTAATGTAAGTTTGAGAATAGTATCATCCTCCCATTACTTGAGATGGAAATATTTCCAGGCCTTGATATTTTTCTTTGACAACTTGCATATTTATCTCGATCTTCACGTGTGGATCGAGTAGTGCAGGACATGCTAAACCCATCTCTCCGACCCATGACATATTTGTCATGCTCAGCTGGTTATTGAGTTTTCTGTACAATTATGTTTCTTCCATATTTTCTTATTTGATCGATATGCGAATAGGAATCCCTAAATGCATTGACGTTTTAATGTAACGTACATTTTATGTTGGGTATCCGAAATTAACCTTAATCTTAGTGCCATTTTCCTCCGTCAGTTTCAAACCACGAAGATGGTCATAAATTCGACTTGTAAAAACCTAGTGACGTGTTTGAATTGTTTTAACCCCTGTGCTTCCTACGTGATCCATGGTAACCTTCCCAAACCGACAGCGCAACTGCAAACTGCAACAATCTGCACGTTACACTGTTCACGTATGCATGGAGCAATGAAGTACAACTTAATATCCTGGTTTTGATTTCTATTTTATGTTCCAAGACCCGAGTTCCGTGAGGTCTTATTGCAGCCTGAAAGCGCTTCGTGGTTGAAGACAAAAGTGGAGTAACATTACTGCGTGACAGTGTGTCCTCTGATGGCCCAGCATGGAGAGGCTGAAATATGTGTGCTGCTGGTATTACCTAATATCCATTTTTGGGACGATTGCTAAGAACTGAAGCGAGATGGATTGTGACTGAGCAGGGGATTCGGCAATTACCTTAAGTGATTCCCAAAACAGCTTAATGTTTGACCTTCGTGTATCCAATTTATTTTGGCCTCAGGCTTTGTATCTTGATTCTGTTCATGAACCTGGCGCAGTATATGTCTCGGGCCCGTTTGAACTAAGAACCTGGCTTATTGTGACTCGGTGGGCCTCAAAGTAATAAATAGATGGTTCACAATATAATTGCTAATGAAAATGATTTGAATGTCTTTGCTTGACCTTTTTTTACGTCGTTTGTTATGGTAATTCACAATACTGTGCCATCATGAACGTTTTTAATGAACTTGAATGGATGTGGGAGGAACCGAGCAGCTGGTGACATTCCCTTGATCATAGAAGACACCAAAACTGAAACATGGGCACTTAATACTTTTCCTTGGGAATAAGAAGTGGAGAAATGCAGAATACAGGTTGAGTTGGAGAAAGGATGAATATACATACGTACTCAAGGGAACGATGCTGAGAAGAGGAAATGATCGTGATTAAATATGTGTATGAATATTTATTTATCTTCAGGAATATTTTGTCAGTTATTGTCAAATAGCCAATTTCCCTTCCAATGATTTACCCACCTGAACTCGAAATAAAATATACTCATCTGTTTAGATTAGATTTAGATTATGCATAAAGCATCAACGGGAATGACAAGACTTTTATTCCATGTTTGTTTCAGGTGTCTATTTAAGGAACATTTTATCCTTGTTCTGCTGTCCTAGATGTTCTAATATGACTTTATCTGAGCACCAATTGGGTTAGAATTTGTCCCAAGGACGACTAAATGGATCGGGTGGTCGGGCATGGGGACTTCGTTAATAGCGTGTCACCCTACCCCAAGGGCGTGATCGTTGTCCATATCACTGGATTGGTCTGGTCTAGATTCGAGTATTTGCACGTAGCTGTTGTATCGATGGAACAGCGGTGAGGGCGACGTAAAATCAAACTTTGCACTCCATATGTTTTGGGTATTCGTTTTGGTTCTCCGTTGTTCTGTAACTAAATGTCGCCACATCATACGTCAGAATCGATTTATAACCCTCGTTGCTAGTCGTGCTTTACAATATTACAATATATCAATACATGTAACCTTTCGGGATAAGTCATAGTAGTATGTTGTCAGTCGACTCATTGTGCATTGAAACCATATATTATTCCCTGATGAAATAAAAACAAAAACAAACAAACATTTATCGGACTGAAAATTGTGAAAATGAAAACAATGCATCCGAGAGCGTGAGTGTTGTTGTTACCGCACTTCATACCTACCGCAATAAGTGTACTCCCTTCGGATGAACTACGTGAGAGACAGAGACATGTGTTGAGACAGGCATATTTCGGCCGGTCTCAAGGCCACGAGTGATGTCCGATGGTTTGGACCAAAGCACAAACGACGATACAGATTCAGCGTCAGCAAGCACACTCAGCGGGTCAAACATTGTTGACCAAGCGATCTTTATGTTCGAAGTCTCTTACGGCAAACAGAGCACACTGGGGACTTATTCTTCACCGGATGTCTAAAGCAGTTTATATGTAGAACCTTTTTACGGAACTATATATTGTACCAGAAATCTCTCTCTAGAGTAAAACTAAACTATCGCATATAAAATATCAAACGTTTACTTTTGAACTATATCATGTCCTTCTGAAACCCACATGGATTCTTAAATACGATGCTTTTTGTAAATGCCAAACATTTAAATCGTAATGTATTGCTTGATGGTGTACGAAAATATACATTTCGAGTTGATGAATTGTACAATAATTCTGTTCTATCGGAACTGACTGATACTGCTGCACCAATCCATTAGAAAAAAACAATACTCACATAAAATAAGTAATAAAAAGGGAAGTGCATTGAAACACAGAGGGGGCATTACAGAAATAATGGAACACCGGTTCCCTCAAGTGTAATCAATAACGCTTGTAAAGTAGAACAATTTAGTATTTGTCTGTAACTTTGTTTCAATCAGCACCAAAATAGACTGGCCTTAAAGATACAGAAGCGGTACTCGGTTACAAGTCATCTACTTAACGACATAAGGAACACACTTATTATATCACCCGAT
The DNA here is from genome assembly GCF_022045235.1 of Haliotis cracherodii. Classification (NCBI taxonomy): domain Eukaryota; kingdom Metazoa; phylum Mollusca; class Gastropoda; order Lepetellida; family Haliotidae; genus Haliotis; species Haliotis cracherodii. Next base: position 30,409,743 of record NW_027266275.1, read on the forward strand.
CAATTTGCAACAATTCCAAACAATTCTGCACCAATTGGGATGCTTCAAAAAGTAGTATTTGTCTACTTGTCACGTTATTTCTCCAAAGGGCAGATCAAGATTGATCCAAATAATAACCAAGAAGAGATTATCATTATAAAAACGGGATGTACTTGCTGACAGTAAAATGAAAAACCTGGCTGCAGTTTTATCCCTATATCGATTTCCCAATCAGACAACAATGAGGTATATAAATCAAAAGAATTACAGTTCCTCCTTCCCAGTTGTATTGCGCTAAACTCATGTTTGACTTATCCCCCTGGTGTTTTTTATCATTAGACAATTGAAGCTCGCTTCATACAAATGAAATGTTGCCATGATATTGTGTGTAATAGACTTCACGTGTTATTGTAGTCTTCCTTCCACGCCATTTCTCATCTTCCAGACACAGAGCCTCTGGCAATTGCACAGATATTCTGATTGGAAATGTGTGGGTTGTACCATGTATTTTCTAGGCTAGCGTTTTAAAGCACAAACATGGTCAACCTGTTTAGTGCTGCACACAGAATTTCCTGATATGTCACAGTGACCAATGTTAATTGGTGACATTCTCAATTTCGATAACATACGTTATTGTCTTCTACTTCTGTACGATTGTAAAATAAACCTTTACTGTTTATTTAAACATGGAAACTATATTTATCTGACAAATACATCCATAATCCACTTGTGTGAAATTACACTTCTGCCGGAACTTCTTTCAGTCCACCTGATATTATCACTATGGGTTAAGACAAAGCCGTGTCATTAACCCGTGTCGTTCATTGCTGTATCACTAAGATGATGTGGAAACAGTTTTAGGTATAACATTTGAAGTGAATATGAACCTGTTTCAGTCGTTGACATTCTCCATTAGAATAACATGGTGATATAGAGCCATAACAGTTCTATACACAGTTCGGTTGTTGCTTACAAAAGGTTTTAGTATTCAACCTGTGTTTCTCAAGGAAAGAACGGAAATTAGCATTCCAGAATGGGTTTGTACCAGAATGCAAGTAACTGCCCTTGTGTACATGATCATGGCTGGCGGGATTTCTAGTTTGTGGATGGGACAGGTTCTAACACATGGTTGTATAAGAGCGGCAAGAGAGCAATTCGATTTTTGTATCATATTTGTTTCTTATCTACTTGCAAAATGCAGTTTTAATACTCTTTCGAAAACACTGAATTCCTAATAGGTTCCATGTTTGCTTTGTTTGTTGTTGTAATATTCCAGCTATATGACAGCGGTTTGTAAATAATCGAGTCTGGACCAGACAATCCAGTGAATGATATCATGAGCATTAATCCACGCAATTGGGATACGATGACATGCATCAACCAAGTCAGCGAACCTGACCACCCGATCCGTTAGTCGCCTCTTACGACAAGCATAGTCGCCAATTACGAAAAGCATGGGTTGCTGAAGACCTATTCTACCCCGGATCTTCACGGGTCCATTCAAAAGTGATAACGTTCTGAGTAAACTAACATTAATTCTAGGGCCGGTTACTTATTGCTGCTGACACTTATTTGACCCATCTATTTAGCCGTTTAACCCCATACTGTTTGTATAAATAAGGTTTATTGATCATTCATAATTTCTTCTTGTGTGGTCATTTACTGATTTCTTAATTTAGTTCTGTGCGAGCTGATTTCTGGGAAAAGCCGTTTCAAATTTGAAATCCAGCAAAAGTTGGGTTTTCGGTGCCATTTCGGTTGAATGATGAAAACGTGTATGGTGATGATAAACCTCACTTTATGGACAGGGCGAATCTCATATCTAATACTTTCGCAAGTTATAAATATTACACACAATTTGTATGCAACCAAGTTCAGCGTGCAGGGTCCCGAATGTCATTATTTATCTATTACGCCGCGTACGCTAGAGTAACGCCTCACCCACCGAAGAACCACTCGTAATTAGGAAAGGACGTGAATACACACACGTGATTTCGAAAAATAATTAACTGGACAGACCGATTGCATAAGTGCGCATTGACAAAGATGTACTAACTAATATTTCAAGGATTTATTAACACTAATTTACTAATCTAAAGCATCAAGGATTTACGCAAGCAATTAACAGTTGAAACCCACAACATATTCATAAGTCAGGAGCACTGAAAGTAACATGTCAGTTTAAATACACAAATGACCCGATCTAAACACACTGTAAAATCTCCTGGACGCCAGCCTACATTGATTAACATGCATTGATCAACCACGTGTTTCGTCACCAGCTTCTGTATGCACAGCTGGACGGCATCTCCCATCTTTGAACTTCCGTCGGGCCATCGACGCTGTCGTACGGACTAAAGAGTATGGGAGTATCTCTCAGACAATATGTTATAATAGGTGACGTAAGGTGAAATTGGGTTTAACGTCGCGTCCAAGATCATTGCATTTATATAGCGACGTGCATGCACATGTTTGTGTGGCTACTTGTACTAGTCCGGACTGATGCCGATTTATGGTGCTAGCTCACTGAGATACCATGCCGCAGTGTCACATAAATATCCCACTCAGACACAGTATACAGTCTTTGTTTTAGGCCCTTAATGCCGAGCGCCAGACAGGGTAACAACAAGTACCATCTTTGAACGTCTTTTGACATGACGCGGTCGGGAAAACGAACCCCGGACCTTCCGCTCTCCGAGCGGACGCTCTACCACTAGACCACAGAGGCTGTCCTGTTGAAAAAAGCTTCTATATTTGAGAGACAAGAAAGCGCGGAGGTCGGAACTGGCACTTCAAGCAAAGCCAAGACTACTGAATGTGTTTTTCATCAAACTGTAATCTGATACCATGGGTTAGCCTTTTAACTAACGCAACAACAAAAAAAGACACATTCTTCGGAAAGGCAGTAAAGCAAAATATGAAAGAAGAAATTATTATTCAATAGAACAACCGTTCCCAGTCTAATACAAAACACCGTTTGACAGGTATTATGTGTGATTGCATGTATGATGGCTGAGCAACATCACTTTCATGAATGGTGTGTCCACAAATTGCAAATGACGGTAATTGCAGTTATTCCCTTCCAACGATTTACCGACATGAACTACAAATAACAGATACGAGTGACACCGCCTCATCTGTTTCATATTTAGTTCTGCGCATAAAGCGTCAGAGTCAATGACAAGACTCTATGACAAGAGGTAAACCAATACTCAACTTTCCCTAAATGAAGAGAAATATTTCAGTAGCTCCAGCCTTTGGTGTCTACATTTACAAGTTTTATATTGATTATTTATATCGCCTGGCGAGAAACTGCCTGACAACCTGAATTGATACTTCCTTTGTAGCATGGGTTTCATGTGCCTTTCTAACGAAAAAACCCAGGTTCAAATGTGATATCTTTAATCAAAACAAAAAGGAGTTCATTAGGAAATGCAACATGACATTGGAAAAGGTTTTATCAAGATACATTTGTGTCAGATTTTAGAAAAAATCCCAAATGTGTCACAGATATTTGGACCTTTATGCCAAACTTTTAATCTGTTTCAGAGCATAATCTAGAGTAGTTATTCTCTTGTGTTTTATCTGCTACTAGAACATGGTTATTGCACGTTTATTTTATACCATTTATTATATAACTGACTGCTGGTCAAAATGGTGATCACCTTTTGTATAACCTGTGGTGTGTAAAACCCTAAACTTACATTTCAATGGAATGTTATTTCTCTTCATGTGCCTTGAACACAAATGTATAATGGACTCAGTGCGGATGACTCATTGTTCTATATCGTGCTCAGTTGCCATAAAGGGTGTTGATTCATAAATTGAATACTGTTCACGACAGTTGTTCATCTGATGTGATTCGCAAATCATTTAAAATATAGCATGAGGTCATGCTACCTAAACAGACCACGCGATGACGTTATGGTGCTGCTGACAATACAACATAAATTTTGCATTGATAAGACATGCCTACAAACCTTATATACCGATATGACTAACCTAATACACTGATGTAATACCCTGATGCAACAAGTATCAGAATCCGTTCTACCTCCTCTCGGAGCACGGGTGGCCCAGTCGTCTAAGGCGCCGCGATTCACTTACAGATTTGCGTCCCTTGGGCACGCCAGAAACCTATGATTGTGGGTTCGAATCCCGGTTCGCCCCGATTATGTTTCTAGGTTTTTCAGCACCATACCCGTTCTCGTGGGTGGTAAACGTCTGAGACCTGCATTACTTCGAGCTTCCCTCCCACATGAAGCTGACACGCCGCGATATAACTGGAAAACTAACAAAAGCGGCGTTAAACCCAACTCACTTACTCACTCTACCTCTTCCAACATTTCAATGCTCGTTTTCAAACAGCCTTTAGTGTATTATTCAATATATCGTTCTGAACATAGATATGATACTAAAATAAACAGTATTATTTGGAATGCTTGTTGTGTGGAATAAATTGTTGTTTGTTTCAACATGAAACACTTACATGCATTTGTATAGCTGTAAGACCTAACCATAAGCATGGACGTCCACTGTATAATGCTGGCTATGTCATATATCTTTCATATCATGTGTTTATGAGTCTCTATCATTTAGTGATCATACCTTGTGCCACAAAAAGGTGAGATTATCCTGCCCTACCGGTGGCGCCCGCCTACCATAACTTCTTTTGAAAACTTTAAATTAGTAAGGACTTGAATGATGTTACCCTGATTAAATAACTTTTGTTTTCCTGCTTGTTCATCAACCCCGATCATTTCAAGTCTCAGGTGTCTGTCTATTTTAGAAATGTTTCATACTTGTTCTGCTATCACAGATGGTCTAATTCTATGACTTTATCTGTGCATCACGTGGGGATTTCGGGTTAATATTGGTCCAGATCGGGTGGTCGGGCATTGTGACTTGGTAGACAGCAGATCACCCTACCCCAACGGCGTAAATCGGTTTCATATCATTCACTGGATTGTCTGGTCTAGACTAGAATATTTTCACACCACCGAACTATTGGTGGAAAAGTCCTGAGTGCGGACTCACTGTGTGTTTTGGTGTATTCGGTTTTGTTATGCGTTGTTCTATAACCAGATGTAGCCACATCATACTCCAGAATGGCATACCCCCTCGTTGTAAATTGTGCATTACAAACTTTACACAATATATCAATGCCTGTAACCTTTGCTGATTCCGGATGAATCATTGAACTATGATGTCAGTCAATGCATTGTACATTGAAACCAAATATTGTACCTGTCGGTGAATTGCGAAAACAACTTTTAACGGACTAGAGCTCCAAAAGAAAATAACGTATCCGAGAGCGTGACTGTTGTTGTTACCGCACTTGATACCTACCACTATACGTGTACTCTCTACGGATGAACTTACAACAGCACTGTGAAGGATCCATCTAAATTCTGACTTGTAGTGAGACAGATATATTTTCAGCCTGTCTCAAGGGCACGAGTGACGTTCGATGGCTTGGACCAAAGCACCGATATAAAGGTTCAGCGTCTGCAAACCTGACGATAAGCAAGAATATATTGCCGTGTTATATCAGAATGTTTCTGAAATGAAACAGAAAGTTTGTCGCAAGAAGAGTACTCATTTAGTTTTATATTCATTTTAAATGAGTTACAATTGGCACATGTTATAATTATGCAAATCGTCTCGATATCCTATCACGTTAAGCATGGGGTCAATACAGAACATGGAGAGGGTGAATCTTGTACGTCACAGTCAGATATTCTGGTCACATCAGGCAGACTGTAAATACTAGAATCTGGGACAAGTGCGAATGCGGTTGATGAACAACGACCCACACACTCAGTAGATCAAACATTGATGACCACCCGATCTTTATTTTGGACGTCTCTTACGGCAACCATGGCGCACTGAGAACATTTACTGCACCGGATAACTAAAGCCGTTTAAATATGGAATCTTTTTCGGAATTGTATGTAGTACCAAAAATCTGTTGATATTTGTTTCGTTCGTGACTCAAGAAGAGTTCAATAAATTGTGCAGTGGTAAGGAACGATTTGATGCTACGGTTGTTCAGCATCAAGAAAATGACTGCATAGGTTTTACACAATACAGAGATGAAAAATAATTATAAAGCTCATACAATTACAATAGACGGACGTAGGGGAGGGAGTCTGTATTTAAGCAAGTTTAATTATCCCGGTAAAAGCGTAATGGCTCACGTATATTTCTCAAATATCCCCACAGCATGATTGGAAGGCACTTGGTAAAACTAAAATATGGCACGATCATTATAATTGTAAAATATCAAGCGTCTGCTTCAATATATTTTGAAATATTTTATGTCCTTCTGAAACCCATATCGATTCTTAGTTACTATGGATATTGTAAATTCGAAACATTTAAATCGTAATGCATTGTTTGACGGGTATCAGAAACTATGCATATCGAGTTAATGTATTGTAAGAAAAAATGTTATATCAGAACTGAGTGATACTGCTAAACCCATAGAAAAAAACAATGTCCATAAGAAAGAAGGGCCATTATAGAAATAATGGTATACCGAATTTCTCGAGTGTAATCAATCACTCTTAAAAAGTAGGACAATTATATATTTGGCTTTAACGTTGTTTCAGTCAGCGCCAACACACACTGGTCTACCAAATACAGAGGCTATACGAGAACTCAGTTACATGTCATCTAGTTAACGACATAATGAAACACACTTATTATATCACCCGATTAATTTGCAACAATTCCAAACAATATTGCCCCAAATAAAGCGCTTTAAAAAGTGTCATTTGTCTTACTTGGCACCTTATTTCTTCGGAAAATATCCTATTCCCCAAAGGGCAGATGAAGATTGGTCCAAATAATAGAGTAATATCAGGTTTCTAAAATTGAAAAAGCTATAAGATATAGATTATCATCACAAAATGGGGACGTTTTTACTGACAGTTTAATGAAGAAACATGGCTGCAGTTTTATCCCTATATCGATTTCCCAATCAGACAACAAGGAGGTATATAAATCAACAGATTACAATTCCTCCCTCCGAATTGTTTTGCGCCCATCTCATGTGTGATTTATCTTCTACTGATTTTCATCATTAGACAAATACCCAATTGAAGCTCGCTTCTTGTTGATGAAATGTTGCCATGATTTAAGAGATATTGTGTGTGTAATAGATTTCACGTGTTATTGTAGTCTTCGTGTCCACGCTATTTCTCATCTTCCAGACACAGAGCCTCTGGCAGTTGCAGAGATATTCTGATTGGAAATGTGTGGGTTGTACCATGTGTTTTCTAGGCTCATGTTTTAAAGCACAAACATGTCTAACCTGTTTAGTGCTGCACACAGAATTTTCTAATATATCATAGTAACCAATGCTATTCAGTGACATTCCCAATTCAAATAATAAACGAGAAAATCTTCTGTTTGTGTGTCATTATAAAATGAACCTTTACTGTTTATTTAGAGATGAAAACTATATTTATCTGAAGATATGCATCGATTTTTCACTTGTGTGAAATAACACTTTAAGTCGGAACTTCTTTCAGTCCATCTCATTGTCATTATGGTTTTCAGACATATGATATCACTTCGAAAACACGGTAATGAATAGAACATTTGTTTTTCCCATAACATGTCCATCTCATCGAGCGTCCCGAAAAACAACATAAATCCTGCATATAAGTATAATTTTGTTATAAATACCTCTGGTATTAGCCATTATTGATATTTTAAGTGAGTTTTAACCAGAGTCGCTGTCAAAATAATATATTATATCTATAATGGCGATGTTACGATATTATGTAAATTGCATTAATAAAGAATTAAAGTTTCACATCAAAGTCATTTTTATTCCTCATATTAACACAGCAATATACTACAATAGTTAGCTTCATAATCTAGTATACATTATAACTGATTATTCGTTTTAACTGTGAGCAATGTTAGCATACGAACTGAGTGAATCAGGTGTTGCACAATATCCCAGCATGTTACACGTATTATACACAATACCTGATTATACCGTTACGCCTTAACTATAACATACACCCCTGTATACTGTTCAAGGTATCATGAAACCGTTCATTGACATGCAACCAAGATGATGTAGAACCATGTACTAGATATAATAGTAAAAGTGAATACGAACCTGTTTTATCCGTTGACGTTCCCTATTATAATAACAAGGTGTTACGAGTAATAAATTCATTATTGTTGTTTAAAGTGAACATGAACCCATATTATAACAAAAATGGATAGAATTATCATTAAACCGCTCGCACGTTATCAGAAATGAGCGGGCCACTGTAACTTGATAATGCCCTCATATTGCTTGACGACGGGCCATTATCGAGCCCGTTGTTAGGTGACGTCATTGGGTAGAGAAAGTGACGTCATCTGTTTTGTTCTATGACGTTTCCATATTTGTAAAAGTGGGTCAGTGACATTCGTGTTCATTGCAGTAAATGTTTCAAAACCGATATTGTTGTTTCTTTTTATTTGATAACAAATTCCACCCATTTTAGCTATAATAACGGTAACGCTCTTTTTCAGGGCATTATCATTTGCAGAAGCCCTCGGTCTTTTCAACTGCTCTCCTTCGTTGGGCAGTTAATGGAAGACCTCGGACTTCTGCAAATGATAATGCCCTGAAAAAAAGCGTTACCCTTATATGAACATGCTTCTGTCATCGACATGTCGATTATGATAACATGGTGATAGTCATAACTCGTTCTGAACACATTTCATTTGTTACTTACTAACGTGTTTCGTGTTCAATCTTAATGACTTCTGTGGCAAATGCCAACGCGATTCTCAAAGAAATAACAGCTAGTTACAGTTACTAAGTCATGTTTTCACCCCTATGTTTTGTAAAACAGACCAAATCATATGCTTCGCGAAACCGTAATTTTTCTCACACAGCACACTGAATGAATAAATGCCCATACTCGTATTACCTCATTTGGTTACAGATAGCGTCGTGTAAATAATTTAGTTGTCATAGAAACTGTTGCGGTTATATGGGTAGTAATTGTCAATGGCAGCAAATGTTGGAACAACAAGTTAAAACAACTATGTGCATGGCCGGATTTGAACAGCAGTCAACGGCAGCGAGTGGAGCTCTCCAGAATGGTTTGTACTAGAATTTGAGTTGCTGCTCTTGTGGTGTACAGGAACATGGCAGGCGTCATCGTTTCTGCCTGAGATAGAAAAAAGAGACACACAATTTGTATGAGCCAAGGATCAGGGCCACCTGCCGCATCATTGCACCCACCCCTTCTATTAAGATAAAAGGTCATTTATCCAGTTAGTTTTCTAGGAACGTCCAGCTATTGCAGAAATATTTTGTTTTGTGCTATATCGTGTGATAAGAATAGAAAGTGCTGAAGCTGCTGACACATTATGTCGCTGCTGATAACATCAACGGTCCTCTAGGGTGCATAGTTTGCAGCCTGAAACAAGACATTCTTCTGAAAGACAGAATAGCAAAACAAGACACGACAGAACAAATCATTATTAAGTAACAACTCTTTCCCAGTCTAACACATAACACCGTCTGTCATGTATTATGTATGATTGCATATAAGATGGCTTGGGAATATCACTTGCAACTATGGCGTGGCAACAATTTACTTGGAACATATGAGCAAAATGTTTGTATGAGTGTGATATATGAATATGGGAGCTTTGGATAAGTTCATTTCTTGTAACGCTCTATTCGTGAGTGAGTGAGTTAGGTTTTACGCCGCTTTTAGCAATATCCAAGCGTTATCACGGCGGGGGACACCAGAAATTGGCTTCACACATTGTACCCATGTCGGGAATGGAACCCTGGTCTTCGGCGTGACGAGTTTACGCTTTAACCACCAGGCTACCCGACCGCCCCACGCTCTGTCGTCTCTCGTGACATGAAACAACCATTTCCAGTTGGACGGTGTATTCGATTAATTCTGTTTGCCGCTTCCACGTACACCTAGTTTCATGTTTGTAATATACATTAATGGCGAGGGTAGTCTGTGTTTTGTTATATAGACCGACGTGTAGTGTTGCGTCCCTTATTTGAACCAGGATCCACTGTGGAATCGAATAGCTGATAACCAAATGACAATCATTGGTCTATCAGCACAGGGGCGTATTGATGTGTTGCACCTAACTACTAGCTATTCGGCTTTCATGACTTGGGGCCTCGCGCAATGCTTAAACTGAAAATCTGTAAACATATTGTTGTTATATGGCAGTGTAATTCAGTGTTGCACCGAAGAAGGAAGTTGAATACATGCTGGGCAATGCCATTTTTGAAGTCACAGTGACTGTTGTTCACCTTGCATTCTTTTTTCCCGAAACTTGATTGTAGTTACAGATGCTATACAGACATGAAACAGGTGAACGCTGTTTCTGAAACTGATTCTTACCCAATACCGTTAGAGGACCCGTGCCTTCTTCGAGAGACTAAGAGAAATTACCCCATCGTTAGTTTGCAACAATTTGAAGTGTATGTAGGTAATATTCTTTTTCCTATTCACGTATACACTGACTCCAACCCACTGACTTCTCTTCGTAAATTCGCCTATTGCGCTAGAGCCTGTCTTTGGAGTTTGAATTTGATTTCAAAATCAAACATATTAAAGTCAAAGACAACATCATTGCTGGTGCATAAACCTGAGTTGGTTGAATTTGATAAGTTTTGTCTGCAAACAGGATGTACATTTTGTAGAAAATTCTCATTATTATCATGCTTAGTGTTTACTATTATTTACTGAACTTAGCAGTTTTTGTATTTATATTAGCAAAGAAAGTTCTCACTTTTTTCAAACTTTCTTTCACCGATGGGGAGAGTGTTATATGGCAGTGTAATGTAGTGTTAACGAATATTATATATTGTTTCTGTTGACATTCAGTAGAAATTCTTAACATTGGGTTTTGACAATAATTAGTTGTGAGGAATGTGTATTATCATCTAATGTCATTAGTGGTGTGGAAGTTACTATATTTAGAAGCTTTTGGAGTCTAGTGTAATCTCGAATCTTCTAGAAAGGCTAGACTAATGCAGCACTGTATAAAACTTTCTGGAAGGTATTTAGACTGTTAGGAGCATGAGCGTGCCTATATCATTTCACATTACATCAAGACCAGCGGTTGTATGAAGATAATGTTTTTCACACTTGATGTCCATTCTAGGCCTAATTTGGAAGCTTGACCACTGTTACTGCTGGGTGAATATTATATCGTTTTTGCTATTGCCACTGGTATTCTATTTTATACTACCATTGAATTTTGTACTGTCTCTCTCTTGTGTACTGCCATTGTAATTTGTATTGATTTGTAAACCTAGTTAATGCTATAATACAATTGTTTATTGTATTCCATTTCTTTGTTGTTGTTTGTTGGTGTCATAAATGGGGTAAACCAATGACGGGCGAGCTCAGAGTCAGTACACTGTGTCTCAGTGGGGTTTTCATATTAAAATGTTGCGGCACGGTATCTGAGTGGGCTAGCAATAAAAAACCGGTATTTGTCCGGACTAATACAATAAAACACACAAACACGTGAATGAACGGCACTTAATGAGTAAAATATTCTTGAACGCGACGTTAAACCCCATCTAATCTCACACAACCACTTAAATCTTTACAAATTGCAACACACATAAATAGATTTCATCACACAAGTGTGTTTGAGGATGGTCAATATCATGTATTCGGAATAAACTGTGTACTTAGCGGACGTTGGCGAGCTGAATACATATTGGGCTTTTTTCTAATACAGGATATTGATCATCCCAAAACACACACACGTTATTATCTCTTTATCATTTAACGTAATTATTAAATTCCATTACCGATGAATGTGTTCTCCAGTAACCCATGCTTGACGAAAAAGGCGACTATATTTGTCCTTTGAGGCAACTGACGGGATCGGGTGGTCAGGCACGCTGACTTGGTTGATCCATGCCATCGTATCCCAATTGCGTGGATCGATGCTCATGATGTCAATCACTGGATTATCTGGTTTAGATTCGATTATTTACAGACTGTCGTCATATAGCTGGAATATTGCAGGGTGTGGCGTTTAACAACAAACAAACAAACAACATGCTAAGAGTGACTGGTTTGCCAGTTCCAGACTCGATATAGCCAGAACATTCCTGATCGAGGCGTTAAACAAAATTCACTCGCTCATACATTCATGTGTTTATTCTTCACACAAGGCATTCCCTAAATTAGATTACATGAATATCGGTAGTCAGCATCTTCACACGTACATGTACAGTGGCTGTAATACTTGCATTCCATGGAACAAAATTTCATAAATATAGAATTCCGACAGACATTGGAACAAAGTTTTATCATAACCATAAACTTTGTAAACGTGGCAAGTAATTTTGAGCGTTTCTGTAAAATTATTGGTAAAAAACAGAAACTGCGCACAGCTGGAATATAAATCGAGCATTTAAATTGGTGCAAATAGTGGCATCAAAATGTTATATTGATTGAAACAAATGATGTAATTAGTTTATATAATTATTTGTTCATATGATTAGATATAATTAGTTTATAAAACGATATAATTGAGTTTATTGATCACGACTGGTTGTTCGGTGGCGTTGGTGTTCTGTAACGTGACCCAAACTGCATTCGTATCTGTTTCTATAATGAGATCTGCACTTCATCAAGCAATCGAAACGTTGCATCCATCGAACCATTGTATCCCACCACTTGTTAGTGCGAAGTTGGCCATTGATATTTGGATACGAAGGCTTTACCGAGACCAGTAAATATCCTATTTGTGGCCCACATACGATTTGGTTAGAATTCACAGAGGGACAGGAAGTGAGTGAATGTGTGATTTCGGTTTTATGGCCGTTTTGAACAACATGTAATTTATATCCACAGTACCTATCTATATATCTATATATATTATTGTTTTCATACTTAAGAGACCATGGTATACGGTTTATGTTGTAATAGACTACCTAAAAAACTCATTTTTGTCTATACAGGTGTGCTAGATACAATGCTTAGATATTTTTCAGCATGGTAAAATCTTGATTATAACCTGAGAATAAAGGGAATATATGTTGACAATATGATATTCATTTTCAAGTCTAATAAAGTTATACCGACCATATCCTTGAATTCCTTAAAGTATCAGTATATCGTCCAACTTCAATTGAGGCTCATGGGAAGAACATCCAAATATATACAGAGCATACTAATATTTTGTAACATTAATCTCAAGCTGAGACTATTCTGCATACTCTTAAAAAAAGAAAGAAACGCACATGTAGTATGTAGTTTATTGAACCTGACTACACAGAAAATCCGGTATATAAATTGGATATATGTTATTGGAAAATATTGGTGGCCGGGTATTCGACAGACGGGGCGATAAACCGCAGCCATTGTCGATTTGCAATGTCTTAAGCGGCATTGTTTTCACACTTGCTCAAAACTGTCATGGAGGAAAACAGTAAAGCAAAATGCACGTGCAAGCTATGGATGGCATTCGTAACTCGTGGTAGTGGCTATAAAAAGGAAAGCATAAGCCAATAATTTGTCATTCAATTGTCAACATTTTTCTAGTTCCGAAATGCCTAGACTCAGCACTGTCGATCGGAACATCGCCATAGGGCGCTTCCAAAGAGGGGAATCGCAGTCTTCTGTTGCACGCCACTTCAACGTCCACTACAGCACCATTTAGCGCCTTTGTGACTGATACACACAGTATAATTCCACTGCAGACCGTCCGAGAACCGGCCGACCAAGAGTTACCACACCTGCAAAGGGTCGCTACTTTCGACTGTTCCACCTACGTCATTGCAATGCCACAGCTACGGAGACTTCAGAAAGCATCCTCGATTTGAGGTGGATATCGGACCATACTGTCAGGAACAATCTTCGCGAGGCTGGAATCCGACCAAGAAGACCAGTTATCGTCCATGTTTTGCAACAGATCAATCAACAGCGACGCTTGTGTTGGTGTCAAACCTTACACCCTTGGAATTTGAGAACTGGACACGAGTGTGGTTTAGCGACGAATCACGAATTCTTTTTCAAAGGCTAGATGAGAGACAACGTGTTTATCGTCGTCGAAATGAGCGTTTTGCCCCACATTGAGTATGTGAATTCGACAAATACGGTGGCAATGGTGTCATGGTGTAGTGGGCCATATCCTACACCACGAGATCTGACTTGGTTGTGGTTCAGGGAAATTTGACAGCAAATCGCTACATGAATCAAATTCTTCAACCTCACCTTCTTCCAATAATTGACCGCCAGAGGGAACTGTTTCAACAGGACACACCCCACCGAACACAGCTCGTGTCACGGTAGACTACCTTCATAGTGCCAACATCAACATATCCAGATCTCAACCCAATCCAACACATCTGGGATGCACTCGGTCGACGTGTACGTCAGCGTCAGAATACGCCGCAGACCCTCCCACAACTGGCCAACGCGTTACAACCAGAATGGCGCAGAATTCCGCAGGAAAGAATTCGTACACTTATCCAGCCATTTCCGAGGAGATGCAGAATCGGGGGCGGTCACACGAGATACAGGGGTCATCGCAACCTTGTGGCCTTATGTGACATGGCAATGAACAGTTTACAATGCCTTTGTACTACGACAACGTGTGACTATAGGGCTCCAAAATTTCACATTTGTATCTATGATATTAAATTAAATTTATCGACTTTATTAGGTACAATAAATATACTAAAAATCTACCCTTGTGTTTTCTTTTTATGTAGTGTAGTTATATACCAGTATGTGTTTTAACATTTTATAATACAGAAACTTACTAGATGAAGATTAAGTTTAGCTGGAACACGTTCTTTAACCTTTGTGTGAAAAAGTTTATGACATAAGGATTATAATTTACATATTGTTCACTCCATACTCAGCGATGACCACATTTAGATAAGTTGTCTATAATTTCAAAACACATCATATTATAACACAACTTTTTACACCTCATGCGTGACATACATGTGCTCAATTTTCGTAGCCATTATATATAACTTTAATATAAGATAAATGTTGTTTAGATACCAACACTCTTTTGACAAGCATTTAAATGTAACTTTTCTAATACTGTACCTTCAAAGTTGTATAAACCTCACACTTCTGCCCCCATAAAATAATATTGGAATTATTTTCATATTCAATACATTACAGAACACTTTGTAGCCTAAAAATGCCCTTTCTGCTTGAGTTGAGGCGTGTGTACTCCAAGACACTTTGTTTGGGAACTATACATCCAAATATTTATAACACGGTGCAAGTTCTAAACTTTCCCCACTATAAAACCAATATATATTTATATCTTTATCACCTCCAGTTTTGAAACTTTCTGTTAAAGTGGTTGACTAAACAAGAAAAAGGTACTTGATACCAATAGAATATCATCAGCAGAAAGTAACAAGAACAGTTGCACAAAGCCTGACTGTATAGTGTAATATCATTTGCACAGTTATTAAGGGTCTTAAGTTATATCAAGCTGTGCCTGGAATATAGAAGGAAAGACCGATGCGATATTGCAGCGAGGGGATTACTTGAGTACTGATGTTCACCTGTTTTGGGATAATTATTATCGACGGCAACAAGGAAGGACTGACACTATCTCAATATAAACAGACTTGATGCTGGTATTACCTAATATGTTTTGACGTAAACTGAGAACTGAAGCGAGATGGATTGGGACCGAGCAGGGAATTCAGCAATTGTCTTAATTGATCCCTAGAACCCTAATGTTTGACCTTCGTGTCCATCTCTCCCTGTATTGTGTGACTATGGGTCTGGATAAAGAAATTGTCATGCTTGCAAGTCTCTATTTCACCACATCACGTAACATACGGATCTCATTTTTCCTTTTAATGGTTATGAGTTTGAAATATGCAATTTGATCATTCCTCTTTTTCATGTCCATCCTGGGATTTGGTTTAGTTTGTTACACAGACAGACTCGGTCTAACACTGACATTAAGCTCAATATAGTACAAGATATTTAGACAGGCGTATTTGCTTGGACATATAGAACATGAGTTGCATATTCAGTAGAAGTGGAGTGATAGGACGCGTGTGTTATTACCAGCTGCAGCTAGCCTCAGAGTATTCATTGCGATTCGTACATCAGAAACAGAAACAGAAATGCTCCGGATGCGTTGCTTCCTCATAACGTTGTATGCAGGAAAAATAAAAATATGACATTTATCTACTATTCTGTATTCTCAAATTTGACAGAAGCTCAAAGGAATATCAGTTGCCAACTTTCTACCTTCATTATACTTTGATCTAAGAAGACCACAACCGAAATGTATTTCTATATTGCTGTACCCAGCATATCAGTATTATGTAGGCGTCCACACACTGTGATTGCTGTCTATGGGACCGTGTATCCTGTCTAAACTTCCCGTGTGATCAGGTACTTGATGCATGTTATAGAGGAACTGATGCTATATATAGAAGGTGGATAATAAGGCGTTTAGTCAATTATTTGGTTTGCATTTTAAAAAAAAATCATCAGCTGTTTTGTCGACATGAAAATATACAAATTGGCGTTTAAAAAATATTTAGAAATCATTTCATTACCGTATTTATCAAGATGAAATAAAAAACCGTTTCATTCCTTTTCCTATTGACATCATACACGTTATTTTATGCAAGTTTATTTAATTATTGAGACAATACAATCAAATTTTATTTTATACCAAATAGGTGCAATTGGCGTACCACAAAAACAATCTGGCGTGGACATTATATCGCATTACTTTGTGGAAGGTATCATTTTAGTTTGTTTTTCATGGCATAATGGCATGTTAATCACGATTCTGTATTGATGTGGTTTGACTTCAAGAGGACCAAATGTCAAAGGCATCGCATTTTGTGATTTTATCAGCCGGTACGGAAATAAGCCATTCGCAACCAAATCATCAAAGCAGAACCAAATACAGTGACACTTTGATACGTGATATCATTTGAATAGTATTAAATTCCACTTTCTATCATTAAAGAATTGTAGTAAGATGTTGTTAGATGGAAGGGTGGTTACGGTATCAATGGCCTAAGGGGCCGACTATTTGATATTCTGGAACAAATTATGTTTGTAAAATAATACGAGTCAAAACGTCAGATCAACTGCCAGGGGTAAAAAGACTATTACGTCAGTAATATTACCCAGGTACGTTTAATGCGTAAACAAGGATGGGTAAAGGTCAACTCTTTTAGTTTATAAACAAATCTATATATATGAACGAATATTTGTTACATGGGATATTGGAGTGAGTGAGTTAGTGAGTGAGTAAGGTTTTACGTCGCTTTTAGCACTACTCCAGCAATGTCCCGGCGGGCTTCAAACATTGTACCAATGTTGGGAATCGACCCTGGCCTTCGGCGTGCCTGGAAATTTGGAACATCACACAACATTAACGACTATCAAGCAATCTTGCAGACGTCCTAGGTTACAAGCAGATGAATGAATTATTACTAGTTTAGCGATGTTGTGAGTCCAAACGGGAAGCGTTTGTGCTTAGTCAATTTATCATAAGTTAAAAAAAATGCAAAAATATAAATATAGCACCTGCCCTGCAAATCGATAAATGTGTATAGTGCTTCCACATCCACAGAACTGTCATACAAATGTCACAATCATAATGTTAATTACTGTTCTGTTAGCATGTATGCTAAATTAAATATCCAAAAAATACTTTTATCAGTGAATTACATGTGTTGTTATTTTAATAAACAGACAGGTGAGGCGGAAGTAAAGATATGTGGCCTGTCCTGAAATCCCAGTATTTAACTAATTTTATACAAGAAACAGATGTCCGCAAATGTAATGGTAGTGTTGATTTAAATTCGTTAGTTTGCTGTTTAAGGCCAGTCAGGAATATTTCAGCTGTATGATGGCAGTCTGGAAACACTCGAATGTGAACGGGTGACTGAAATAATGAGGGGTACGTCGGGGTACGATGAACCACAAGAAGTTAAGTCACAGATCTTGATCACCCGGGCCAATGAAATCTGGTGGAGTAATATGGTGCTGTGAATTAAGTGTTCTAACCCGGGTACACACGTGCTGACACTGATGATTACTATACAATTATTATTAAGTGTATTATATTTCCATGATAAATACCCTAGACCCATTCACCAATGCGCTTCGGAAGTGACGTCACCATCAATTGCTCCAATCTCTCACTGAGCACATTCTTTTTCTCGCTGGTGAAACTATTTAATTTGTTTCGACGGCTACTTTTTGCGTTGTGCAATTCAAAATGAATCTATGTCAGCAATGGATACAATTAAAATTGAGATTTACTCACAATATCCTGAAAAATCGAGGATGCTTCACAATATTGTATCCTTTTTTCGATATCTGAGCAAAAGCAATCTTAATTCAACATTGCCCCTGCAACCTTGATGATGTCAGTTACATATAAAACACTAACTACTTATAATTATTTCTGTTGATGGTAGCTATCAATTTCAAATTCTAACATGTTACCTGTTTGAAAGGCAAGCCATTGTACCAAGTTTTTCCATGGTAAGTGAAACTGAAATTATTGAAAGCGGATTAAAGATCGCTATTCAAAGAACATATATTTTAAATACAGGTACATTGAATTTATAGAGTATAAAAGGGATCAGGCATTTCAGATTACCTTTCGTGTTTTGAAACCATATGATCGAAAGAATGAATAAATGCGACAAACCCGTACAACAATCATAAGATTGAAAGCAGAATTCATTTTACGATTCCGATGTCATGAACATGTGTTTATGAATCACTATCAAATAGTGATGATTCCAGGTGTTTGCGAAAAGATGAGTTAAGAAACATTCCTCATTGTTTCATTAGGAAAAAGCGTGATGAAAAGCCATACTTTGCTTCCCAAATGTTTACGCGGATCCTCTCAGTAATTCCAATTTGATTTTGGCCATACCCAATCTCCATACTTGACGATAAGCATTTGGTCCCTAGCAACACATGGTGGCATTACCAAGCTATTTGCTGTTGTGAAGTATGCCTGAGGATGACTGGTGTGTAGCTGGACCTTCCCCTGCGCGGTCTGTGACAATTATCCTTGTGTCAGAAACATTAAACTTGATATCTGAAGTGCCCTATAGATTGCTCCAACAAGAAGTATCCCGTATATCCATTTAATAACATTCATGTCGCAGCTTTGTAGCTTTGTATCGCTAGAGTCCACAAGATGCATTGACGGTATATGGCATATGATAACTGAAAACAGTCGTAACATGTTCTGAAACACGTGTCCGGAAACAATACGTGTTTCGGAGTGTTGATTAAATTATATATTGATTATATATTCTCCATGTCTCCAGACATCATGGTGTATGGGGCACGGGTGAGCCAGTGTTCTAAGGCGCCATTCGCTGCGCAGTTATGCCTCCCATAACAGAACCAGGACGGTCGTGGCGTGAACCTACAGCTGGGCTAACAATGGACCCTAGGTCTAAGCCTAACTATTATTCAAGAACATTTACAGATGAATAAGATATCTGCACGTTGGGTGGCAAAGCTTTTAAATTCTGGTCTTCGGGGGGGGGGGGGGAGGGGGGGCTTGAGATGCACCATTTGTCTCGTGCAGGATTAGCGTGTACAGTTTGAAAATCACGTGCAGCATATCGTGGTAACTGAAAAGACATTCTGTGGTAACACTTGACTGATTGTTGGTTTTGTCATTTTTTGGAGGACATTGGAAACATCTCTTCTTAACTTATATACTTCTCCATATGTTTCTTTGGTTCGCGTTTCTGTTGTTTGCATTTATAGTGGACTCCATAGATGTCAACTGGAATGAGCGAGTGAGTGAGTTTGTTGGGTTTGACGTCGCTTTTAACAGTATTCCAGTTATATCACTGCGTGTCAGCTTTAATGAGGAAGGAAAGCCAGAAGTGATGCAGGTCTCAGACGTTTACCATTTCGGTGAAACCCACGAGCACTGGTATGGTGCTGACAAACCTAGAAACATAATCGGGGCGAACCGGAATCGAACCCACAACCTTAGGTTTCTGGCGTGCCCAAGAGACGTTACTCTGCAGAGCGAATCGCGGCGCCTTAGACGACTGGGCCACCCGTGTCCCTTTAAAATACATAAATCAATTGAGGTAACTTTACGGTGCCCGTGGAAACCCGGAATAGTATAGGCCTATGCTATTCTTTTGCTTGCTGTGAAAGGCGATTAAATTGGATCGGGTGATCCTTGGCTTGATTGCGTGGCATCGTTCACGTATCGCACGGTACGTTGCCCATAAGATCAACCACCGGTGTACCTAGCGTAGATTGGATTATTTAACAGACCTTCGTTGTATAGCTGGAATATATCTGACTGGCATAAAGCAACAAGCAAAAGAAACAATTTCCGTCAGATGCGATTAATTTAGATTGAATTGTTTTTCAATGGGTAGGAACATTGGTAAATGAGTTAAATTAACGTAGTTACCGGTCGCACTGCAGTCATGTGACGGCGGGGGCAGTAATAAAATGGCCAGTCTCTTTCCAAAAGAGCAAGACCAAAAGATCAAAAGTAATCGTTTATCGATTAAGATGAATACATGTATGTACTGAAGACAATTGTCAGAAAGGGTACCCTGTTAAGACGTAAATTGTATCAGCGCATCTGTTACGTCGTAACATACCCAATAGCGGACCTTTGCCACACGATATATTTTAAATTTCCATTTTCTCTATAATCTATACGCTACGCGTGACCCGAGGCTTAATATTACCCTACATTTACATAAAAATGAAATTAGCCAACGCTTTAAACGAACTTTTTCCCGAGGCTAAGCATGAAATATTACCTACCGGTTTACATTACCACTGACTTGTTTTATATCACACAATATATTACCCTACAATTTGTATTGCATTTTAGCCTACGCTTTTCATGAACATTCCCAAAGCTTCACATGAAATATACAATGTACCTATAACATTTAACAAGAAACGTTATCCACAACTGTATACGACAAAGCTTAATGAGGCAAAGAGTTTAACGGCTCGGAAACAGGTTCGTGATCAGGATACAGACCTCCGAGTCTACTATGGATATGCGCTGGTGTGTGTATTGGACAACCTCCTTTGGATGGCAGATGTAAATTGACCACTTAATCCCAATGCCTTGTCTTAATCTACAACCTTGAAAATGTAACAAAACCTGAGCAACGGTCTTGACACACGGATCTTACAGTATGTATCAGTGCCATTCATGTAGGCACAAAGGGTGGTTGAAATGTGCTGGCCCTTACACTATGATGGACTGCGATGATGGAGTTGGTTGCTAAGTAATGTTCAAAAACATTCCCAACGAAGTCCAAACACTTCTGCCAAAGATGCTGGAGCGAGTGAGCGAGTGAGTTTGATTTTACGCCGCTTTTACCAATATCCCAGCAATATCATTGCCCAGAAATGGGCCTCACACATTGTACCCATGTTGGGAATCGAACCCGGGTCTTCGGCTTGACGAACGAACGTTTTAACCTCTAGGCTACCCGTCCGACCCAGATGCTGGAGCGTCGGGCGCTAATGGTACCGAAGGCTTCACAGCAGAAACTTATTTCAAGTTTGGGAAAAGGTGGAAATTTGACGACGCCCAAATCTGATGAGTACGGAGGATGTTCAATGAGTTTAATGCCACAACCATGCATTGCAGACATGGCAATAACAGGTATGCACGGGTGCATTGTCCTTGTGGAACGACACACCTTTAGTGAGTTTCCCTTGACGTTTAGCCTTGATATTCTCATGGGGTTGTCAAAGCAGATTAGCGTAATATAGGACATTAATGGTCTGACTTTTCGGGAGTCCACAAGTAGGATTCCTTTTGTAATCCAGAGAAAACCAGAGACATCACCTTGTCATAAGTGGAACAGACTTTTCCTTCTCTTACCTCTGAGCGGACGTTAGATGTCATTGATTTGACTGTTGTTTAGTTTCTGGCTGATAGATACTGGTTAAAAGTCGCACAACATAATCTACTTTGCCTGCTTCAAGATGATGTATATTGATGAACCTCCTGAAGAGTCTGAAGGCTTTGAATCTCACGTGCCACGTCCAGAACACTCCTCATCATCTTCTCAACTCTCTCATGAAAAATACTTACTGTATAGGCTATGTGGGGTGTAGCAAGAACTACTAAGAATAATGCTGAACGGCTTAGATTAGTCCCCCACCTACCCGTACTTTTTTGTATCTCATCAATGTTGTGTGCCAGGCAGTGTAACAACAAGTACAACCGTACCTTTCCGGATGATAGGTCGAATCACTTTACGCTCTCGAGGTTTCATCTACTACACCATGGAGGCAGTCTAAGACCAGCTTAAACCTTATGAAACCTGAAATAACAGGCGAAGGAAGAGTTCATTGGATGTAATGTAACCGTGTAATTTGAGATCACATATTTTAGGGCGGTCGGGTAGCCTAGTGGTTAAAGCGTTCGCTCGTCACGCCGAAGACCCGGGTTCGATTCCAGACATGGGTACAATGTGTGAAGCCCATTTAAGGTGTCCCCCGCCGTGATGTCGCTGGAATATTGTAAAAGCGGCGTTAAACCATACTCACTCACTCACTCACATATTTTACTTTCGTTGTACTGACATTTATAATGAACTGATGTTACACGTCCATCACATAAGTAAAAGAACTGTTCACTGGAATACATAAATATAAAACTTAACAGTATAAACCGTGTAATTTGAGATCACATATTTTACTTTTGCTACACGAATTACTATTTTGTATACGCTGTGGAAGAACGTTTCTGAACTGACACTGACTAATGCGCGTATCATAAAGTGGGTACTGGAATGCCCGGATCTTCATCTACCATCATTCTTCCCCAAAAGGCACCAGGGGACGATTGGATGTGACTTTCAGCCAGCAACCGAGTCAGTTACATTAACACAACAAACACATAAATATTATTTTCAGCTGAGAGTACAGTATATTGCATTCTTTTAAAAACACGTCCCATACATGTAAAGAGACATTTGCGAGGGCTACACAGAGTGTAAAACGAGCAATTTGACGGTTTACAGCATTCCAATTCCCGATGGTTAAAGATCTATTGGGTACATTTGGCCATACGTCTACGCAGACTTCATACATAAATAAAACATCCATAAAAAACTATTGATATTATTGTTACAACTCAGTGAACACTAAATACTCAATCAGTTGGATCCTCATGGGTACACTGTTTTCTGAAAGGCTGATGGCTAGAACAGATTACTGGTG
Source organism: Haliotis cracherodii (assembly GCF_022045235.1). NCBI lineage: Eukaryota > Metazoa > Mollusca > Gastropoda > Lepetellida > Haliotidae > Haliotis > Haliotis cracherodii. The sequence goes on from NW_027266275.1 coordinate 30,432,980, forward strand.
TGGACCGGAAATGTTTTTCGTATAAATTTATAGACAGGAGTACTAGTGTACCACAGCTTCTCCTTTAAACTGCACAGTTTTGGACGCAGTTAGCGAAAGGAGCATTGTAACGAGTGGTGGTTGGCAGCTAGGTGAGATCATCGGGACATGTCCAGAGTAAGGGAACCCATGACCAGTTGTAGCAGGAACAGTCACCGACATTTATTAACATTGGTCTAGTCTTAGAATCAGGAAGGTCATCTCTGATGATCACACCTGTCTGGAGGTTTGATGTATGCTGAGTCTCTATTGATGGTAATTCATTGAAAGCGATACCTCCTTGGAAAGGCATTGCCCACAGAGGCACGTAACTTGTGGTTTTGATGAGAATGCGTTGGAGATATTAATCACGTCCATGGGGGCAACGATCCAAAAATATCGACTTCAAGATTTTATTTACGGTTAAGACGATAATTTGGATGCGATATTGACAAAATGAAGCGACCCTTGCCTCTTTACGATCCGAGTCCAATCTCAAGTTGGTCAGCACCATTTTAGAGAATTAATTAATCGACGCTGTTGCGTGAAACCTCCTCTTCCCTTACTTTGGATCCATCCTGGCACAAGTCCTTCAGGTTTAATTGTTATTGATTGTGAGGTTTGGGGATTCATTGTGGCCACCGAGGATGGGGGAATTAGATAACAGGCATAGATAAGAGGGGAACCGTAATTCCCGGGCTACCAGTATCTACATTCCATTGCTCATTTGCCATTCCCCTTGAAAACATATGAACCGCCACCTGCATTTTGAAATGATCTCGCTGTTACGGAAACCATTCTTTATCACTTATAATCACATTGCCGTTTGCGCTGTCCGAGACATTTTGACGAGATGGTACATTTACTCAAACATATTTGCAGTGTTTCTGATCCGCTTTACATATATGTATTCTCGAACATATATATACAACTAAACCCATTTATGTCTTACTTGCCTCCCCATGTCTTGAATACTTGATGGTTCGATATTATGTTCTTGATAACGGTAGTTATAACTCCCATTAAATGATCGTGAGAACCACATAATGTAACAAAAATAGAAAAGCTTTGCTATAAATTCTTCTTGACATTTCAAATCGTATGCTTTTTACGTATGAAACCGTGAACTACGTCCTTTGAATTCTTAACGTCAAACACCAGAAGATAATCAGTCTCGAATATATGAGGAAAAGATTACATATGGAATATGAAAATATAAATCTTGGAAAAAGTACAAAAGTAAGCGTTTCCAGTGTTGATTTGTTTGTTGTTTAACGCCACATTCGGCAATATTCCAGCTATATGACGTCGGTCTGTAAATAATCGAGTCTGGACCAGACAATCCAGTGATAGATATCATGAGCAATTCTGTGTGTGTGTGTGTGTGTGTGTGTGTGTTTGTTGTACGTGCCACACGGCTTCAGGTATTTTAGAACAACCACGTATGTTTCTCGATCAGAATACTGCAATCCCGAAAATAACGTAGAATTAATAGGATCTGTACATTTCAGGCGTCGTTCACGTTTCCAGGAATACGTCATTTCATCGTTTTCTATTAACCTTATATCCCCGTGTTAATCATTGTATTGTTTGTGAGTCTCTTGATAGCAATGTGTAGATGAATCAATTTAGTGTCACCAGATGTTAACACGGCCATCAAAGGGAATGACTCCTTTTGCAAGGAGTCGAAATCTCCTATAGAACTCATGGCGTGTCAGCTTAATGTGGGAGGAGACTTTCAGAAATAGTGTACTTGCTTCGCATGAAACAAGATAATCTTTGCCGCGACGTTAAACCCCATTTAATCTGACCTATGAAACAAAATTTAGTTACTGACGTAAATTAGAATCAGGTCTGTGTGTGTATTTTACCCACAACGCTATCCAACGCATCTGCTCCGGGGTATGTATAATGAGATAAATATTTCTATATCTGCGGGCACCTAGTTCCAACCTCCATGGAGTCATATCATGGACAAACGGCAATGAGCAATGCATAGACACGTGGGTAAAGCTTTCACATGTCACATAGATGAACCTGGCTCGATTCCCAGTCCTGGCAGGAAGAATCTTTCACCAAACTGAGAATGCATGACTACAGTTTCATTAATACCATAAAGCAAGCAACAAAACACAACACTGTGCAGCATTTGGTAACACCAACACAGACGATATGTTTCCCGATCTTACACAACTTTAAAACAGATACTGATATGAAATTAATGCCATGAATATTCACTCCCTCACTCGTTTAGATTTGTCTGTGCATTGGGATAACTAGGACACATCTACATCGGTATTTACACCTGTATCTGAACATGTTAGATCAGTTAGTAGTAGTGACAGTTAAAATGGATACCTCCTTTTTCCCTTTTCTCCCCGTTTCTTTCCTTACTGTTGGAAGGAATTGGAATGTATATATTTTTTATTGTATGTGCCAAAACAAATTTTCAGCGGTCGTACTAAAGTGAAGTATCTGGTTAATTCGTATAGTTTCCAATGCTAGTTTGCCTGTTCCGGCTGATAAATCGAGATTGGTTAATATTCTCTGGCGTTGCCGTTTTATGTTTAGAGTTTCTTCGTTGGAAAGTGAACTTTGGCTACCGTTGGCTACCACAACGTGCCTTGACAAATCGCCCTCAGTAATAGGTCGCGTTTCACACAAATACATTTTTTGTCTTGAATCAGGTTAGATAAATAGCATGCTCTCGCATACAAAAAACACTGTGCTAGAATCCTACTCAGTTACAGGGGCGAGATTTTCTATCAAATGCCTACGCAACTGTTATTCACGATGTACTGTCCACATTTGAGGACACGTTTTCGGCCTATTTGTCAAGATGTACATATATACGTGGGCACCATACTGCAACCTGATCTACTATTGCGTTATTTTCAGGAATATTATCTTGGTGGCAGCCTTATACATAAACAGTGTTGTTCCTCGACGTAATGATGTGACAGTGGGTCCATATCAATGATGTCCTTTGATGTAACGACATATCTTAATTCAGAATATAGCGATGCAGCTGAAGGTCAAATAGTCGAAGACAGGGTATTGTATATAGCAAAGAGTGTATAATGTCCCAGTTGTCGCGTGGTGCTTATGGCAAAATTGAAAGTTCTGTAAGAAAAGACGTCACTGTTTTGCTACCTCTTTTCGTGACGTTAAACGCTGTGTTATGACATCAGTTGAATGTCGCTTAATGGTAGATATTGAGAGAAATTAATACATTTGTTACAAAAGAGAACGCTAACACAGAGAAATTATTTTGTTTTCTGATTGGTGAACGTTTAATCCATATGTTTTTCAAATATTTCAAAGCTAATTTTAAATACTCGTCTTGAGTGATTTCCCTTTAAATCTCAACAGTAATTATAAAGTGAGACGTGGTAGATAATAAGTAAAAATTAACACTCAGCCTTTTTTTTCACTTGGAAAGTAAGATTAAAGCAATTGATCCTAAAAATACCCATCTTACATACTCAGACTACAGAACAGCTGTCGACGTAAGGTATTACTGTTGCTGAAAATTTAGATTTATGATGTAAATCCTTAGTATCAAATCCTTTGTGCAACATAACAATCATGAATGGTGAAATAAAATCGATTTCTCTTAAAATCCAACCCGTGGTCATTCCTGTGTTACAGATTGCACGTCGGTCATGTAGAGATGTGTTGAAAAGAGCGTGGAATGTGAGTGGACAAATTATTAACCCCTTCCACTCATGAAACGCCATAAACGGTATCCTGAACTATACGTTAAAATGTATGACATTCCCAGCGATAATTATAGTCAGCTCTTAAAACGATTCCCACGGAGTAAAGTGTCTGTTAACATTCATCACAGGGTACAAATTATTATTATACTGCACAAGGACAAGAAATATACCGATTAGAATTGTCGTGTAGACCAGTATCAGACCAGTCAATATACAAACTGATAGATTTTAGAATGTCCATGCATTACGGAGATCCTTTCCATTTGCGTGTTAATAAAAGCGACACAACTATTTCCATGACCATAAGAAATCTCTGTTAAAAGTCCATTACAAGATTCCGAACATTTGGAAAAACACGTTCCACAAATTTGAGAGGAAAAAACCCATATATGATAGAAATACATGTAGGTATTTGCCATAAAGTAAGTCCAATTTTGCGAACACCAGGTGTCATCAGTGACTTTCAGAGGTCTATTCATTCATTAAATTTTCACTGCTATTTCCCTTTTACCCCGTATGGAATCTATGTCGGCGGATAATCAAGACTGGGTATTCTTTTGCATTCTAAGCAGGTGCATCTCATACGTCAAGTGGTTCTGTACAAGCACAATGCGTGATGAAATGTATTCAAAATCCAACATGGTACAAGTCAAAATGAGGAATTTCAAGGACATCATTTTGATCACTGATATCAAATTTGGAAATATGTCCCTCATATGTCTACCATAAACGTTTTATTACAAATATAGTACACACCTTTCATCTGGTAGAAACCAATATAATGTCATGTTACATTTTAATTGTGATTGTATGGTTATGTATTGTGAAATTGGTAAACAGTCATAGTTGAGTCTTATTGGCTGCCGTTAAGAATAAAAATATGCATCCAAACGTTACACGTATATAAATAAATGAGATATAGAGTTATTACGGTGAAACTTGTTCTGAATAAGTCGTGCTTTAGAAAAATTCAGTGGGAATGCAAGAAGTCATGCTTGATGCCTGAAAATAATATCATCCACGAAATGCAATATTAAATATGGCTTTGCAGAATGGTACAATTCTCGTCTTCAATTCGGCATACACTGGCAATTTCTCAGTGGCAGCTACACTTAGTATGGGCATTTTCAGTTCCAGTCACTTTCAATCCAAAATAAATAAATTACAATACATACACAAATGATCACACTCTAACTTCAACACACACGAATCTATCACGGTATTGTCTCGTAAGGACGTTATAATGAAATAACTATGGCGTGTTACACACTATTAACTTGAACTCGTCTTGAATGATAACTGTAATTTCCAATTCCACAAAGAAACCTAAAGAATTTTAAAGGATATTTACATTTTAGGTGTCACGCATATTAACTCGAAACACGACATTGTGTCATTTTGCATCCATTTTTCTTTCAGTGTGCAATGCCATCCTGTTCACAGTGTTCTGGTCTTGATTGTTTATCAATAGACCGTTTCAGTTACTGATAAATGTATAAAGCTGAAACGATATGCAAGGGATTGTACAGTGGACCCTTATAGCCACGGTGTCACATCATTCACCTCTTGGCCAACAACAGTCCGTTTGACTCCAAATGAGAACGATGAATTGCAAAATAACTCCAAAGCCAGAAAAGTGTATGAAACATCAATACGGTACTCGACCATGAATACCCTGTACCCAACAAAATCTGAATTTTGTTTATTTTAAGACCCATGACGGATGAAGTTCTTTAAGAAACTATCATGTAATTTTGTATAGAAATGTGTACATGACACGTAGGGGGGACAAACCGTGGAAGGCACAGCGCAAGCACGCATGCACTGCTCGTTCTGTGGTAGGGGAAATGACAGAGTGTTAGAGGGGCCGTCTCATTATAATTTCAGTCGTAATCTGACTCGCTCATGCCAAAGATCTCGTCGTCGGAACTGCTGGTGCCTGAACCGACTGCCACTATTATACTAGGTTGGACTGTTGCTGGCCGTAGTCCATCTCGTGAACAATAACGTGGCTCTATCTCGTCAACGACTGTGGCCACACAACGCCTCGATGTTTCTACTGTTACCCGACCAAGGGATTCCTTTACGAGTTGTTCAACGTCTCGTAATTTGAACGTTGTGTTCGATCGTCCAACGTCACCCTTGACGATGCCCCATACGAACTCGATTGGATTCAGGTCGCAGTGATAAGGTGGCAGTCGTAAGACAGCGTGACCCTGACCCTTGATGAAACTGTCAACTTCATACACGGGATCAGGTTTCATAGTTTTGATGATTTCATAGAGCTGTGGTTTCGTCGCTCGAGAAGGAAAGGTAATGTTCCTCCGTTGCAGCCAAGTAACCATGTCTCCTTTACGGTTATTAGAGGTTGGAGTCTTGCTTTCTGGATCCTGCACACTATGATACGGTGCATTGTCCATGACAATGAGAGACTTGGTAGGCAAAGCAGGGACTAATTTATCTTTCACCCACTCCAGAAATACATTGCCGTTCTTTTATGTGTGGTAGTCCCTGTTGTCTTTGGCCTTGGCTCTAAAGACTAGGTCACAGTCTGGGAGAAAACCCTGACTAGCAGAACCAGCATGGAGAACTATGAGTCTTTCACCCTTTTTCCATTGGTAACTTTCTACCAGACGCCTTACAGTCACCACTGGGTACCCACTGACTGCTGGCTGTGTGTGACGCATTTACCCATGTCTCATCTAAGAAGACGGGCTCATATCCTTCTTCACGTTTCTGCTTGATGGTACGAAGATAATGATTTCGGAGACGAACAATGTCAGATCGTTCACACAACACAGCCCTATTTTCTCCAGTTATCTTTTTGTATTTGTAACCAAATGTATGCAACAGCTGCCATAGTTTGTACTTTGTAACACGTAAATCATGGTCAGTTTCAAGGTGTTTCTTCAAAATTCTTAGGGACAGGTACTTATTTTCTAAATGCAGTTTAACAATAAGTTTCTGAGGGGATATACCAAGAGCTTTTGAAGCTCGTTTCAAGAATTTATTAATTGCATGAAAAGGCTTTGCTCTTTCTGCTTCACTTCTAAAGAATACATACACATTCAACATCAACTGTTTAACTTCTGCTGAGTAGCGCATCTTGTCATTGAATGAACACGGTCACTGTGTAGCACGTGCAGACCGTGCTTGCGCTGTTCCTTCCACGGTATGTCCCCCTACGTGTCATGTACACATTTCTATACAAAATTACATGATAGTTTCTTAAAGAACTTCATCCGTCATGGGTCTTAAATTAAACAAAATTCAGATTTTGTTGGGTACAGGGTATTCATGGTCGAGTACCGTATTGATGTTGTATGTTTCATACACTTTTCCGGATTTCGAGTTAATCAAAGGCACTGTAAGTCCCCATGGTCCCTAGTATGGTGATCTCCCTTTAGTTACTGACGATCTCTAGCCAATTTTTATTTTGTGTTGTTCACTTATACTCATGACTTTTATATATTCTCAACTAGTTTTAAATAGACTCTGTGATATTCTAGTTATTGTACTGTCCATCGTTGACAGCTTTTTATATTGTATAAATATATGTATTATTAATATACTTCTCGTCACGATATGACTGAAATACTGCCGATGTGACGTTTAATCTTAACTCACTTACTCACTCACTCATGGCCAACTAACACGTATGTAAACTAGTAGTGATGTTCCACAGGTATCAATGGTACTGATTTTAAAAGTCCTTGATAGACTAGTAGGTGTGGTGCTCATATTGATAGACAGATAACAAATCTTGTGTCCGCAGATGAATTTTTATTTCATCACTTGTGGTGCCATAATTAAAGCTGCCATGGTACACACCAGCATGATGCCACTTTTAGCCTGAAAAGTAGCTGTGCTGTCACCTTAACAGGCTGATAATCCCAGGCCTTCTATTTGTGGACAGAACACGCTTCAGTTACGTCATCTGGGTATATCCGTCATCTGCTCTGGCATGTTAAGGACTTCCATTCTTACTTACTTACTTGCAATTGGAATAAAATGATAATATGAGTTAATGTGCATACATGTATTGGTAATGATACTTTTCGGACCTAAAGCTAAAAGGAACCAAGGTTAAAATTATTGACAATGCCAGTTTGCGAAAATCTCTGGAGGAACAGAGCTCTTTGTGTACGTCGGTGCATCCAAGATGGTTCCTTTCCCTCTTAAGTTGTCCTCATAAATACATGTGATGCGTGTACCTGACAGAAGTGTTGACGCCAAGGAGAATTACTATGCATGTTTCTATACAACAATCAGCATAATAGGCTGCTTTCAAGATACCAGAAATAGATGGCACTTGTGGCGAGAAGAATTCTCTGGATGCAAGCAACACATTCTCTCTCTTTATTTGGGCATCAGTTTAGCAAAAATTCAATTGTTTTATTGGCATCAAGAAGGCTCGTTCTGAAATTGATGTTTGCCTGTATATCATATAAATATAAGCGCCAAAACAGTGTTCATAATCATAAGATATATCTGGTAAAATCATTTGCACGATTCCGACTATATCACAAACCTTGCGTTTATGAATTACTATCAATTAGTCATGATATCAGGTATTTGCAAAGAGGTGAGCGTAACCCGTCCCACCGGTGGCACCCGTCACAATCGTGCAAAAGCAAGTCAAACGCTCATCTTAACAAACGTGTGGATATTGTAAAACACGTTGCACAAACCTGAGGGAAAACAAAACTGATATTGGAGAAAGACAACAGTTATTTAGACGTTAGCCATAAAGGGAGTTCTTCTTATATAATCTTTTCACAACAGGAGCGTATCATACTTCAAATACTTTTGCATATCATACTTCAGACACGTTTGCTGAGTGATAAAATATATTCAAAACCCAACATAAAGAAGACGTAAGGTTTCTGATGTCAGTTATGGAATAATGCGTTTGGTATATCTCAAACAAGAAAATAATATGACCTATCTATCTTATTGCAGCACAGTTATTGCAAAAGAGTCGCATATTCCAATGTAAAGGAATAAAGCACCTTTACGTCTTTAGCCAACCGAAGCACACATTATGATTAAATACACGTTTTACAGATAATATAAACCAGGGGATTGCGATCCTATTGTAGTCTCATCAGCCAAGTTGTTTTTGCAAAGCTCTTTTCTCATCTTAACAGTAGTCCACCTGCATGCAGGTGAGCGTTATGGGAAATATATAACCAGTGTTATGTAGCGTTCCACGTTTTGTCTATAGTGACACCATTACTTGCAGGTACTTTGCAGGGCTCAGTTAAATGGGAGACACAAATGTTGATATTCTATTTAGCGGGAGCGAGAAGAAGCAAGAATATTGCGCAACATATGAATATGTATATTGCGCAAATAATATCACGTATTCATGTTGGAGGCGGAGGGAGAAATGAATATAGCTGTTTTTCCATACAAATATGAAAAAGAAAACAAAGGATAGTAAATTTTGCTTAAAATGTCATTTGGATTCTATCGTATAAATGTGATCAGGATTAACACGATTAGATCAATGTTTGATTTCAGTTGTTTATTCACACACAGAAAGGGGAAACGATACTCGGGATACTGTGCATCAATGATGAACTGTAGATATATTTATCCAATAAGAGTTTATCAAATATAATATAACTATAAGGATTCCCTGCATGGAATTGCTGTCGAATCGAATTCCTCGGGAAGTCGATATATGATCTGTTTACATACATTTCTCCCATTTTACCCCTACAATATGCTTTTTATTAGATTGGGTACATTCTTACTACACATTTCAAATCATATCATATCAGTGAGTGAGTGAGTGAGTGAGTTAGGTTTAATGCCGCTTTGAACAGTATTCCAGTTATATCACGGCGTGTGAGCTCAATGTGGGAGGAAAGCCCAAAGTGATGCAGGTTTTAGACGTTTACCACTTTGGTGAAATACACGAGAACGGGTATGGTGCTGACAAACCTGGACACATAATCGGGGTGAACCGGGATTCGAACTCACGATGAGGGGTTTCTGGCTTGCCCAAGGGACGCAACTCTGCACAGCGAATTGTGGCGCCTTGGACGACTGGGCAACCCGTGCCTCCTCATATCATATTAGCATCATGTGGTATTCAATATCATTCAAGTTGTTAGCTTATCAACCATTGATGCATACCACATCTCACTAGTTTATACATTACACTGTTCCAGGTTTTATTGGAAGAAAAAGTTTTACACAGCTTATAGCATATTTCCCATATTGTAAACCCTGATTGTTTTCGTCCTATTGTTCTGATAAACAATGAATATAACGAATAAAGAAAGCTGCAATGAATGTAAACAATTAATATAAATAAAAAGCGACAAACCCCTTTCCATTCCATAATAATAATAAAACACGGAAACACATGGTGTACGTCAAAATAGGGAATTGCATCAGACAACATTTTTGTCACTGATAGGTCAAATTTGGAAATGTCTTCCACATATCTTAAGCTTTAGTTGGCAACAATCAGTTACAATAGGATATACCCTTAAACAAAATTAACTTTTCACATTGCTCTGCCTAAAATACATAACACTGTCAAATAAGATTGATAACCAGTAATAGGCAGTATTGTCATATACTGAAAAACTGATCACTGATGGAATGACCCATAAAACAGCTTCTTTCCAGATGTCATTATCAGCATTACAGCTGTCAGAATTTGATGCATAACCACGATTTCTGTTGTAATGAGTTACTGTTTTTTTATAGTGTGGTTAAACTAATTGGTTGTGTGTAAGTGTGCCTGCTTGAGTGCGTGTGTAAGTGTCTGCGTGTGCGTGTCGTAAATCTGAGGATGTTGGGAGAGGAGGCATTGGAGAAAGTAAAAAACATGACGACATCACAATCGATCAATTTCTTCTGACGTCTTCGCTCGATTAGAATCTGCGCTTATATATGCAACGTTTTAGATGCTCGTTGTGTGAAAGAGTCACCCGAACACACACTGTATATTTCTCGGAACACGATGTGATGACATGATTCTTTTGCTGCAATGAACGAAATGTCAGTTCAGAGTTACCATTCAAGTATAAATGTCACCATTGTCACCTCTCAAGTATCGTAAATAACACTTCACTTCATAATAAAGGTAATGCATGTATGCAGGTAAGATTAAACCATGATGTTATATGGCAGTTTTGTATATGTGAGAACTCTCTTTCAGCTCACTCTATTTTGTACATTAGAGAACATAACTTTTCAACATTCCATTAACGAGACAATTCTTTCCCAAGGGACAAAACGCAAAAAAGGATCACACATTGCTCATATGATTTCATCAGTGGATGGTTGAATGTGGAATTTATCCCACCATCCGTCTTCCCGGAAAGGCACCATGGCTGTGACCTTCAGCCAGCACTCTCGACATGCGGTTACATTTACGCAAACTCTGATAATCATTTGAGGGTTAGAGTTTATGTCTTTCCTTTGAAAGCACATACCAGAAAGCAGACATATGCTCGGGCTACATTTAGAATTATATAACATGAGACGGTATAACATTTGGCGGTATACAGCATTAAAGTTCCGATGCTCGTGGATTCACTATTATCATAATGTCTGCTAGCACAGTTCGGCATTGACTGAAAATGTTAACAAAGACACGAGTATGATATAGATACACTATTATACTGCACAGACCGGGTAAGGAAGCGTAAGGGTAAGTGTAACAAGTGATGTTTGCAGCTGTATTAGACCATTGGGACATATCCTGACACGAGGAACCCCCTGGCCATTTGCAACAGGACGTTAATTAACATTGGAATGCTTTGGTCTCAAAATCAATATCTACCCAGTCTAGATTTTAATATCGTCGTATTGCTATGTTAATTGTGGCTTTAACATCTCACGCGATCAAAGAAATATTACATGAATAGTAAGGCAGGATACAAATTAAAACATATTTTTCTATGCAAATCAAGACCACTGGCCACATCGAATTGTATACAACAGCATTGGCATCGTAATTACAGTGCAATTATGTCCCGGATGGTCGGATATATATTGTGTCTGAGGGTGAGCGTGATTCTCATATGATGCAATGAACCTTATGATGAAACAAATCTATAAATGTTCCTTTATTAATTATTTCGTGACATTTGAGTGAGTGAGTGAGTTGGGTTAAACGCTGCTTTTAATAGTATTCCAGTTTTATCGCGGCGTGCCAGCTTAACGTGGGAGGAAACCCCGAAGTGATACAGGTCTCAGACGGTGAGACCCACGAGCTCGGGTATGGTGCTGACAAACCTAGGAAGATAATCGGGGCGAACTGGGATTCGAACTCATAAGTGTCTGACGTGCCCAAGGGAAGCAACTCTGTCCAGCGAATCGCGGCACCTTAGACGACTGGGCCACCCGTGCCCATTACACACATGTAATAAGCATGTTCAGTGGGAACTAGTCACTGTTGAGTTGGCAGGTTTTGCAAGTAACATTGAAAACCCACATTATTTCCAAACTTTTTTCTTATCTTAAGAAATCCTTAGAAAGCAGCCGACCTGTTTGTACTGTTTCTGTAAGTATATGTATGCTCACCACATATCTTTATTCAGTACTTTATAGTGATAAAGAAATATAGTGAACGAAATATTTCCAATACGACCAATACAATTAAAGGTTATAATTCGTAGACATCGAAATAACTTTTTGTTATTATTAGCTTTAAGATCCAGACTAAAGGATTACAGGACCACTAATGGACCTGTCAAAAAATCATTCTCGAGCAAAATAAAGCTAAACCTGAATAAGGAGAAACATTTGGAGGTTTACATCTCCTTGAACACAACACCATTATGCGACTGTACGGAAGTTACATTAAGATACCCAGTTCTTCATAGGAGGTAAGTCAGTCATCGCTGCTCACTTAACCTAGTGTTCATGTCACAGACATATCCCTCCAGGAATATGAAACGCTATGAACATGGATTCTTGACTCTGGCAACAGCATGGCGCGTTTCTACATTCGAAATAATGCGGCTTTAACACACAAGCGTCTACCGCGGTATATAAGAAGGTGTTTTGTGAAGTAGGATTCGCGTGTCACACATCTATATGAAACAAGAACCCCCAAAATAATGTGGAATTAATGGGATATGTACGGATAAGGCGTCGTGGACACTGCAAGGAATCTGGTCCTCGTCTTCTATTTACCGTATGTTCCTTTCCTAATTATTTTGTTATATGGGATTTTCTCGGGGAGCATTTACAGTGTCGCCAGATGTTTGAAATTGCCAGAAGTAACACTAACTCCTTCTCCATGTTTTGTGAAACGTATCACTGGGAAATAATAAGTACAACAGGGTGGCAATGGGGAAATCTTTTCTCGTGTTTCGGAAATCATGCCAGTCATATTGTCAACATCCCAAGAGACCACCATGCTATTAGCTACTCGCAACATTTAACGGACCTCCAGACAAGGGTGGTGCATTTTATGTTTAATCAGAATGTTCTGATATAACAGCTTCTCCATATCTCTATATACCTAATCGTTTTTCTACAGTAACCGCTCGTCAATCCTAAATTAACCTCGCTTCTGTTATGTTTTGTAAAACGCTCCCTTTAGTATCCACCTCCATGTGGGCCCCAAATCATTCGGTGTACCCAGGATGGTTTCTTTACCTCGCCTGCTGTCCTCATAAATATATATCTAATGCTTGACAGAAGTGTAGACGCCAAGCAGAATTCCTATGCATGATTCAGTACAACAATCAGCATGATTAGCTGCTTTCAGAGAATCAATAGACTAGGAATAAGTAAATGTCTATGAACAAATTGTGGTGCTATGAATAATGTCCATGTAATCAACACTTTGGAGAATCAGGTTTAGGAAAAAGGCAAATATTTTATTGACAATGAAGACGTCACGTTTTGAGATGAAAATGTACCTGGCTATTACCGTTTAACACTTATGTCTATGCAGAGTGACAAACAACTATCCACAAGACAACACTTCAACTTTCCAAAAGTCAACTTTTGCTTCATATCGATTAATTTTCCAGCAACTCCAGCATTTAGTGTCCATTTTCACAATTTTTGAGTTACAATCGACTATGCCCTTTACATTCGAGAGGTATGAAACGAGGCATTGTCGTGAAAATGTGGAACTCGTACAGTCAACCTACCTCGCCGCTTTTCCTTGATAGAATCTCTCAGGCGATGAAGCAAATCAACATAGTAAGCACTGGTACCGGTACCCTTTGCATCCCAGGCTACAGTGGCCATAACTTTCTTCACTGATTTTGAGGACTTGAATTTCTTTGGTGCCGGAGTAGTAGAATGGTGCCATTCCAAAGATTGACGTTTTGACTCGGGCTCATAGTGGTAGACCCATGTTTCATCACCCGTTACTAATCTCTTTTTGAATTTGACGAAATTCTCCTCAATTAGCTCTAAATTTTCTCTGGCAATGTCAGTTCTTTTTTACTTGGGATCATAATTTAGAAACTTTGCCATCCAACGAGCAGATTATTTATTTATCTGTAAATGTTCATGAATAATAGTTTCAATGGATCCATGGCTTAGACCCGTGTCTTCCTCGATTTCAGCAATGGTAATACGTCTATCTGACAGTATAAGTTCTTCTATCTCCTTGATTGAATCATCATTGATCATTTAGGGTCATCATCAAGGCTTCTTCCATCATTAAACATTACTGCCCAACAGTGGAATAGCTAAAGAACGTATCCCCATACACTTGTGACATGCTGTCATGGATTTGTTCGGGGATGTACTTTTCTCTAAAGTCAAAAACATGATGACTGCTTGGTACTCGTGCTTTTCCATTTCTTTTTCCGATTGGACCCCTATCACGTTTAACTAACTGTCACTAATATACAAACGGCTTCAACAGACCACATACATTAGCAATGAAGCTCTAAAACAATGTACTTCGTTGACTAGTTCACTTTGTTATGACCCATAGTTGAAAGTTAGTCAGTCTTAGAACTTTTTGACCAGCCCTCGTAATATTTTCTAAAGGGTCTTGTCGATTGTCGCTTTATATATATATATATATATATACTGACATTGAAGGCATACTCGATTGGCAATAAGCAGTTAATAAAGAACAATGCTTTGCGAAATGAATCATAGTTGAAAAACATTCAATAGGCATATGATATGCGTAATATCGAAATCTAATCATACAAATACAAACTGCACATCAGTGATCGATCAATTATCACACGTGCATTAACTTTGAATGATTTGATCTTTGTAGCGTCATTCTTTAAATGACATTAAGAGCCAAACGTGAAAATACCATTGACATTAAAGCATGATCATGGTGGTCACGATGTTTTTATTATGTCTACACAGATGTAGAAAAAAGTTTGATTATGTTATGGATTTATTTATGTTTTTAATTTAAAGGAAAACGACATTCGATAAACTCGTGCTGTTTCAAGGCGTTTGTTTTAAAGGTATAATTTGTAAAAAATGTATCATTTTGCCTTTCATTTTCGGTAAAGATTCAAAATTTGTTTTAATCTAAAATTCCGAAACGCAAAACAAAGAATAATCTTTCACCAAACAATCTGAGAATCTGGTTTCAATAGTACCAGTAAAAACTGCGCTGCAAAACACTGCAGTATAAGATGTTTGGCTTCACCAACGCAAGCGATCTGCGACTTTTCTACGTAATTTAGAACAGATCGTCTTGATAAATCGTGACTGATCTGCACTGGTCTGTCTTGTTATAGGATTATGTATGAACACACATGAAGACGATTGACGATTCTTTAATGCTGTAAAGTCAGGTTTATCATAATTTGCATTGGCGTCAATTATCAATACATTCATTCGATCAATTATTTTGCTTTTGAGAAGTAGTAATATAAGTTTTTGACTTTACTATTGGGAAAGAAGTCATGACACGTGTCATCGATGTTGAACACACAAGGATACTCCTTGTTGCAGATTACACTTTAGGCATGTGGCGAGAAGGACGCGTGGATCTAAAATGGCGTGGTCTGTGACTTGGCAATGCATTATCCTCATTCCACCAAATACGGTGCACCATGCACCACCCTGAAAGAACATGCACGGTATTATTATTATTTGTGTGACCGTCTCAGTCCATTCAACCTGTTCTGATTATTGTTGGCTCTTAAACAGATTCTTATTGATTACAATATTGTATGGACACATCACAAGATACGAGTTATCTATTGTACAATTTAATTAAATACATTGTACATTTATTTCCAGCAATAAATCGATCAGAATTGTCTTTTTTTGTGCTAGTTGGTGGACCAGCTTCAGAACAGTCAATCATGCACTACAAATATAACATGACAAATGACATAACATGGATCATTTGCAGGAATTCCGAAGATTATTTTTTAACTTATTTTTTTGTTCTGGAATACCATTCTTGCGCATTTGGTGACATATGACTGTGAACCATATAAACTAGAACTTACTGTTCACATGAAAAAGGCAATGTTTTATTGGCAATGAAAACGTCACGTTTTGAGATGGAAATGAACATGCATCCGACTTAAATTTTTCAATTATATAATCTGGCATTGAAGACATAAACGATGGGAAATAAGCAGCTCATAGAACGATGCCTTGAGAAAGAACGAAGGCGTATGAATGTTTTGTTATACTTAATTAACAACGCAAAAAATATTTACATATTAATATTATTCATATATGTACATACATTTATAATATTTAAATAATCACACGTGGAATATATTGTTTATAACATAAATATGTAGTACATACTCATAGGTGAAAAAAATGTGATTGTGTCTTCCTTGCGCTAAAAAGGTATTAATATTATATTCCTTCACGATGGAAAATATACAAAATAAAACACAACAGAATACAAGTCTATATAATTAACAGAAATCAGGTAATCACCATGGAACGTCTAATGTAGAAAGAAAATAGGTGAGGAGGAAATTTAAGCAAGAATGCCAGGCGATATATTTGAAAGGGCAAATCAACCAAGAATTAAGGAGATTATGCGAACATAGATAGTGCTTCGTATAATTGTACAGTTAGTCTAACCGAAGCCTAGCAATTCAACATAAAATGTTAATTCGTGACGTCTCCATTTAACCTTGGCACATTTGATGTAGTTTAAAGTTCAATTCAAAATTACTGGAAAAACCCTGACGTATTTTAAATGATCACACTTCAACAGCACATACATATCTATCGTTGTATTTCCTCGTCAGGATCTTGTAATGAAATGGCTATAGCGTGTTACACTCTACACTTCAGTTCTTCTCGAAGGAAAACTGCACTTAAAAAATACAACTTCACAAAAACACCAAAGAAATGAAAGGTTCTTCACTTTTAAGGCGCCATGAACATGAACACGAAACATGGCATCTTGTCATTTTCCATCAACACCGACAGTGTGCAATTTCCCACTGTACGCATTCTTCTGTGTCTTCGTTTGTTTATCAATTGACTGTTCAATTGCTGATAAAAACATGGTATTTTAAGTTCAAAGCCTGTTGTAATGTCAGGATTGTGTCAAAGTTCTCAGCTAATGGCCGCATGATGTGTATATATAAGTCATTATCAACAGATCATGTGTTGCTCATAGTGATAGAGAATCGGAGGCACGGGTGGCCCAGTCGTCTAAGGCGCCGCAATTCGCTGTGCAGAGTCGCGTCCCTTGGGCACGCCAGAAACCTATGATTGTGGGTTCGAATCCCGGTTCGCCCCGATTATGTTTCTAGGTTTGTCAGCACCATACCCGTGCTCGTGGGTTTCACCGAAGTGGTAATCGTCTGAGACCTGCATCACTTCTGGCTTTCCTCCCACATTAAGCTGACACGCCGCGATATAACTGGAATACTGTTAAAAGCGGCGTTAAACCCAACTCACTCACTCATAGCGATAGAACAATAACAATTCACATTCGTGTTGCTCTCCGCAGATGCCACAATTGAAATAGCCATAGTACATGTCATGATGTCACTGGTACCTAACCAGTAACTGATGTGTCGCCTTTAACAGGCATAGTCATACAGCTTCTAGGGCTTCTATCCGTGGATGTCAAATGATTATAATATTACAAATTATAATGTGTAGAGCTACAATCATTAGTTACTGTATAGCGTCTGGAATACAATGCTAATGTGAGCGGAGGTGCACAGACGTATTGGTAATGACATGTTTCGGACCTTAAGCCTACGTGAACCTGGGAACATGTTATTGCCCAGAAAACCCTGGAGGAAACAAAGGCCTTTTTCACCGATTGCACCCAGGATGGTTTCTTTCCCTCTTTAGTTGTCCTCATAAATACATATAATGCTTGAAGCTGACAGAAGTGTAGACGCCAAAGGGATTTATCATGCATGTTTCAGAACAACAATCAGCATGACAGGCCCTTTTGAGAGGATCAATGAACCAGGAATAGATGGCGCTTGTGGCTAAAGGAATACTCTGGATGTAAACAACACTTCGCTAATTGGGGCATCAGTTTAGCAAAAAGGCTATTGTTTTATTGGCAGTAAAGACGTCACGTTTCAGGATGGAAATGTACCTGAGTCATATATTTTAACCGTGTGTCATATAAAATACGATGCGCAGACGTGAGAGGAAAGAAAATTGATATCGGAGAAAGATAACGGCCATTTAGATATTAGCCATAAAATAAAACCTCCTTTGTTGTCTATCTTTTTCTGTCTTGAACTTCTCAGACGTTATTCTTTTGCACTAACAACTTTGTCGAGTGATGCACTGTATTCGAAATAGAAGTTATGGAAGAAGCAATCTATGTTTTGGTTCCTTGGTTTGGTGATGATGTTTCTACGCTGTGTAGAAGTAATAAACCTCAGACAGAAATAACCGCTCCGTATGTTACGACGTAAATTGTAATAACGCGGTAAATTGTAATAAACTGCGGTAAAATGTAATAACACTGCGGTAAAATGTAATTCTGCGGTAAATTGTAATACATACTGCGGTAAATTGTAATAACTTCACTGCGGTAAATTGTAATAAAAACTGCGGCAAATTGTAATAACTTAAACTGCGGTAAATTGTAATAAAACTGCGGTAAATTGTAATAACCACTGCGGTAAATTGTAATAACTTCACTGCGGTAAATTGTAATAAAAACTGCGGCAAATTGTAATAACCACTGCGGTAAATTGTAATAAAGATTATTGATTTGCAAATATGCAAAGAAACTTGCATGAAGTATAAAATGTGCGACCAAGCTGTTTGGAAATCCCGTGCGCGAAATACGCATCAGTCGGAAAGCGCACGTTAAATCTCCAAATTAAGTAAGTAAGTAAGTAATGTTTGGAAATCACATTCCGGACTTTGAAATGATTGATTGATAAACACTAATGAACATTAAATTCTGGATATTTGCGTTTACTATGAACCAAATTCAAATTCCATGAACAATTCCAACCTCCAGCATGTTCAAGAAGGAAATTAAAAAAAAGCGATTTTGTTTCAATTTGTATCATGTTTATTGAAACACAGGTTCGTCAAATTGTAACAAACTGCGGCAAATTGTAATACCAAGTGCGGTAAATTGTAATAACATCTCCTAATCCTTCCGATTTCAAACTGAATTCAAGTTCCAGTGTTTGTTGGAACTTAACAAGATCAATTCCAACCTCCAGCATGTTTAAGAAAATATAAAAAAAGCGATTTTGTTTCAATTTCTATCATTTCTATTGAAACACAGGTGCGGCAAATTATAACAAACTGCGGCAAATTGTAATACCAAATGCGGTAAATTGTAATAACATCTCCTAATCCTTCCTATTTCAAACTGAATTCAAGTTCCACTGTTTGTTGGACCTTAACAAGATCAATTCCAATTTCCAGCATGTTTAAGAAAATGAAAAAAAGCGATTTTGTTTCAATTTCTATCATTTCTATTGAAACACAGGTGCGGCAAATTGTAACAAACTGCGGCAAATTGTAATACCAAGTGCGGTAAATTGTAATAACATCTCCTAATCCTTCCTTTTTCAAACTGAATTCAAGTTACAGTGTTTGTTGGACCTTAACATGATCAATTCCAACCTCCAGCATGTTTAAATAAATAAAAAAAAGCGATTTTGTTTCAATTTCTATTATGTTTATTGAAACACAGGTTCGGCAAATTGTAACAAACTGCGGCAAATTGTAATACCAAGTGCGGTAAATTGTAATAACATCTCCTAATCCTTCCGATTTCAAACTGAATTCAAGTTCCAGTGTTTGTTGGACCTTAACATGATCAATTCCAACCTCCAGCATGTTTAAATAAATAAAAAAAAGCGATTTTGTTTCAATTTGTATTATGTTTATTGAAACACAGGTTCGGCAAATTGTAACAAACTGCGGCAAATTGTAATACCAAGTGCGGTAAATTGTAATAACATCTCCTAATCCTTCCGATTTCAAACTGAATTCAAGTTCCAGTGTTTGTTGGAACTTAACAAGATCAATTCCAACCTCCAGCATGTTTAAATAAATAAAAAAAGCGATTTTGTTTCAATTTCTATTATGTTTATTGAAACACAGGTTCGGCAAATTGTAACAAACTGCGGCAAATTGTAATACCAAGTGCGGTAAATTGTAATAACATCTCCTAATCCTTCCAATTTCAAACTGAATTCAAGTTCCAGTGTTTGTTGGACCTTAACATGATCAATTCCAACCTCCAGCATGTTTAAATAAATAAAAAAAGCGATTTTGTTTCAATTTCTATTATGTTTATTGAAACACAGGTTCGGCAAATTGTAACAAACTGCGGCAAATTGTAATACCAAGTGCGGTAAATTGTAATAACATCTCCTAATCCTTCCAATTTCAAACTGAATTCAAGTTCCAGTGTTTGTTGGAACTTAACAAGATCAATTCCAACCTCCAGCATGTTTAAATAAATAAAAAAAGCGATTTTGTTTCAATTTCTATTATGTTTATTGAAACACAGGTTCGGCAAATTGTAACAAACTGCGGCAAATTGTAATACCAAGTGCGGTAAATTGTAATAACATCTCCTAATCCTTCCAATTTCAAACTGAATTCAAGTTCCAGTGTTTGTTGGACCTTAACATGATCAATTCCAACCTCCAGCATGTTTAAATAAATAAAAAAAGCGATTTTGTTTCAATTTGTATCATGTTTATTGAAACACAGGTTCGGCAAATTGTAACAAACTGCGGCAAATTGTAATACCAAGTGCGGTAAATTGTAATAACATCTCCTAATCCTTCCAATTTCAAACTGAATTCAAGTTCCAGTGTTTGTTGGAACTTAACAAGATCAATTCCAACCTCCAGCATGTTTAAATATATAAAAAAAGCGATTTTGTTTCAATTTCTATTATGTTTATTGAAACACAGGTTCGGCAAATTGTAACAAACTGCGGCAAATTGTAATACCAAGTGCGGTAAATTGTAATAACATCTCCTAATCCTTCCAATTTCAAACTGAATTCAAGTTCCAGTGTTTGTTGGACCTTAACATGATCAATTCCAACCTCCAGCATGTTTAAATAAATAAAAAAAGCGATTTTGTTTCAATTTCTATTATGTTTATTGAAACACAGGTTCGGCAAATTGTAACAAACGGCGGCAAATTGTAATACCAAGTGCGGTAAATTGTAATAACATCTCCTAATCCTTCCAATTTCAAACTGAATTCAAGTTCCAGTGTTTGTTGGAACTTAACAAGATCAATTCCAACCTCCAGCATGTTTAAATAAATAAAAAAAGCGATTTTGTTTCAATTTCTATTATGTTTATTGAAACACAGGTTCGGCAAATTGTAACAAACTGCGGCAAATTGTAATACCAAGTGCGGTAAATTGTAATAACATCTCCTAATCCTTCCAATTTCAAACTGAATTCAAGTTCCAGTGTTTGTTGGACCTTAACATGATCAATTCCAACCTCCAGCATGTTTAAATAAATAAAAAAAGCGATTTTGTTTCAATTTCTATTATGTTTATTGAAACACAGGTTCGGCAAATTGTAACAAACTGCGGCAAATTGTAATACCAAGTGCGGTAAATTGTAATAACATCTCCTAATCCTTCCAATTTCAAACTGAATTCAAGTTCCAGTGTTTGTTGGAACTTAACAAGATCAATTCCAACCTCCAGCATGTTTAAATAAATAAAAAAAGCGATTTTGTTTCAATTTCTATCATTTCTATTGAAACACAGGTGCGGCAAATTGTAGTGAGTGAGTGAGTGAGTATGGTTTTACGCCGCTTTTAGCAATATTCCAGCAATATCACGGCGGGGGGACACCAGAAATGGGCTTCACACATTGTACCCATGTCGGGAATCGAACCCGGGTCTTCAGCGTGACGAGCGAACGCTTTAACCACTAGGCTACCCGACCGCCCCGCGGCAAATTGTAACAAACTGCGGCAAATTGTAATACCAAGTGCGGTAAATTGTAATAACATCTCCTAATCCTTCCGATTTCAAACTGAATTCAAGTTCCAGTGTTTGTTGGACCTTAACAAGATCAATTCCAACCTCCAGCATGTTTAAGAAAATATAAAAAAAGCGATTTTGTTTCAATTTCTATCATTTCTATTGAAACACAGGTGCGGCAAATTGTAACAAACTGCGGCAAATTGTAATACCAAGTGCGGTAAATTGTAATAACATCTCCTAATCCTTCCTTTTTCAAACTGAATTCAAGTTCCAGTGTTTGTTGGACCTTAACATGATCAATGACAACATCCAGCATGTTTTAGAAAAAGAAGACAAAGCGATTTTGCTTCAATTTCTATTATTCTATTCAGATGCGGCAAAAGTTTACAAACTGCAAAAAACTGCTGCGAATTGAACGGAAGGAATATATGTGCGTTGAAAATGTACAAGTATTCTACATGGAAGTCGAACCCTGACATTCCTATACTTCACACTGGTACCACCATCGAAAATATATAAGATTACATGTTTTGACATGAAACACGATCCTTCAAATATCCCATACATTTATAATGTCCCCATTTAATTTAATTTTGAACAGCCCTCCCTGAAAAGACTAAAATGACACATGTCCAGACATTAAACTCACATATGAACTGTTCAAAAAGAGGCAATGAAATTGTTGATATCCAAATATTCGATAACGGAAAAGAGAGAGATACAAAATGATGGACAAAATGAACGATGAACCAACCATGTGACAACGATGCCAGAGATGTCAATTCGACGAACCCTGGTGTTTCAAAATCGTCAGTCTCGCTCAATATATGATGGCAATGTCTTTTTAAAACTACTTTTTCCAAAATATGTCTATTATTGCATACCATTCGAACGCATTCTCTTCTAGAAGTAGCCATGCGTTGATCCACTTTCTATGGCTAATTATTCTTTTGAGTTCTATTGCAACACCGCTACTTTTTCCATAGTGCATTATGATTCTACGCACACTAACGGTTCTTGAAATAGTAATGTGTGGGCAATAAATGCGTGGTCGCAGATGGAGAAATGATCTTGTGTGTTGATGGAACTGATGGGACACTTGCAGGAAAGATGTAACAGTCTTGCACAATAATCTGTCAGACGACTGCTGGGCTAGCTGTAAAGATACTTCAATGATTAGAAGCACCACCTCGTTTGGCAGATCAGTGAATGCAACCTGCGTATCATATTGTGGCATCTTGTCTTTTCGACATGAGAGGAATACTTCTTCATCGCTGCTGTTGGTACTGTAAAAGCCTTCATTTAGGTCCCCCTGCATGTCCAATGGCTCTCGATCCTTACTCGGAGAATGACCTTGTTCTTCATCGCTGCTGTTGGTTCTGTTGAAGCCTTCATTTATGTTCCCTTGCATGTCTAAAAACTCATCATCATCACATTGCGAATGATGCTGTCGAGATAAGTTGTGTTCTTCGTCGCCGCTATTTGCGCTGTCAAAGACTTGTCTTGGCAAGTTTCTGTTTCCTTCCCCGTCTCGTGGCTGATCTTCACTTTGGGTTTCATGTAGTTGTAGAGCAACATAGTGTTCCCCTTCTTCTTCAGCAAAATGGCCAAGACTGATTGTTTGGGTTGCTACACTGTATGTAGGAACGATGTTTACAGTAGCATCACCGCCAAGCGATGAGTGCACGATAATATCAACATTAAACATATCTGAGACTGCTTGCAGTGTTATGTGATCTCCGTAGGTACCTTCCTCTAACATACCGGATATGTATGTATCCCAGTCTTCGCCCACGAAAAGTTCCAAGGGGGATCCATCTGAAGTGTAGGGATGTTCAAGGAGGTAACTGACAACCTGTTCTCGAAGTGTCCTGGGCGATCTGAATATACCAATTTTAGATAAAAGATGGCACAAGGCTGCAAACTGACAGTTACCGTTTCCCGGAGGGTCATACACGATGTCACCTTGTAATGCAAATGGCCTGTCTGTGTCCAATAATGGTATTTGATACTTTGCTCGATGATGTCTGCGCTGTAGTCTCGAGGAAGCCCTCTGTATTCGTTTTACCTCTTCATCAATTGTGGTACTTGACAACCTATCAACTGAAATCCATTCAGGCGTGTCCTCTTTTCCTGTAATAGGATTTGTGAATGAAATCTTATACATAGACGATTTCAACCTGCGTGCAAGAATCCTTCCTTTTACAACGTACTGTTTTTTAGGGGCGAGTTTTCCCTTCTTGGAACCATATTTGCATAAAACATCATCGCCTACATTGTACACCGAGGGCGGATGCAGTCTTCGTTGTCTTTGTATACTGAGTCTGTCGGTTTTCTTTGTAGCAACTTCAGCCCGATGTCTAGTCCGAGTAACATACTTACTCTGCTTCAACCTGTCCTTTGCGTTAGGCTCATGAATATTTTCAATCATCATATCAGCATTGAAATCATCTGAATCAACGTCTAAAGCCGTGTTAGATTTTCTTCCGAAATACACTTCAAAGGAACTCTGCCATCCTAAACATTCTTTCTTTTCGTTATTCAGTATTGAGGCATATCTTCGCAAATGTGACGCCCAGTTGACGCCCTTGGCGCCCATAGTTACAAAATCATACATTATTTTCTTTTTCAATTGTCTATGGGATCTCTCCACCTTTCCTTGAGATTGAGGGTGGTAAGGTCTACTGCGTATGGGTTTGATTTTTAGGGTTTTACAAAGTTCATTTACATGTCCTTTAAATTCGACACCCTGGTCCATTTGTAACTTGTTAGGTGGTCCATGTTCTTCGTAGATCACCCGCAGAGCACTGGCTACACCTTTGCTTTTCTTTGTTTGCAATGCCACAAGCCATATATATCTACTGAACACATCTACAAGAGACAGGACGAATTTATATGTTTTCCCTTTCCACCGAACAGCACTTTTGCTAAAATCTACGAGGTCAACTTGGTGGTGTGATTGGACACACTTTGCTCTCACTGGTCTGATGATAGCTTTATTTGTAAACTTGGCAGAGTGAATGGAATATTTCTCTTTCGTGCGTAGTTCGTTCCGTACTGCGGTCTCTGTAATCCCTGACAAAGAATCAGCTGCCAAATGCCATAACTTTCTGTAGCCTGCTGATTTCTGGTTGTGAAATACATTTTCGACAAGCTTTGCAACTTCCTTTCGTTTTAAGACTGGTTTTCCTCTAAAGTACAATATGTTGCTTGGCTCGGGTCCTGTAGAGAAGTCGTGTTTTCTTCTCCAGTATCTAACAATGGCATTTCGCTGCACTCTTGTCCTTTCGGCGACCGGTGTTTCAAAATTACCTTGCACGAGTAACACAATAGTATCATATGTTTCTTCATCAAAGCTATGCGTATATTTGCGTTTCGTTTCTGCCGCGTTACAGTTAATCAAAGTCAAACAGCACAGAACTGCTACAACGAGTGCATGCATGGTTGAAAATGTACGTGAACGTCCTTTGAACAAAGCCGGGGTCAGTTGGACATCCTTCGCGCACCAATGAGCAACTTTGGCAACACTGGAAGAAAGTAGCAACTTACTTGTGAATTCAAATGGACGCAAATGTATGTAAAAGTAAAGTCATGTTAAATTAGAAGTAAACGTCGAATATTTAATTTAATGTCTAAATTTTACATAAAAAAGCATCAACTTAACAATTTATTGAAACGGAGAAGACAGCGCGTGATTTAGATATTATGTAGGGAATATAATTTATGGGGGAAATAACATGAAAAAACAGGGTGTAAAAATCATCGTCGATTCTGATTTAAAAAGTAACAAAAATAACTTCACAATCTGCTTATTTAATCGTAAACACAAAAACACTTTAGACAACGATACGAAATCAGTGTTTCAGGGCAATGTGACACACGCGTCTAAAGCTCCCCGCTAGAAGGCGTGGTCTGTGTGTTTGTGGATAAATTAATGCAAAAGAAACTGAATGTGTAGCCACTAAAATGACAGAACCTCTCTATATATTGTAAGATGCGTTGCTTTAAATGCAATGTGTAACCTCAGCAACTTTAAGTACATTAAGGTTTTATGGATGGGGGGATGTTTGCAGATTGTAAATTATTGAAAAGCATTTCGATAGAAAATCGGATATATAAGTTTAAGTACATAAGAATTGAGTAAAACAAGATGCTGTAATTCGGATCAGAACCTTGTAGAATTATATAAAACAAGATGGAAACTATGTACAAGAAGTTACTATACTAATAATAGAAGAGATGTAGGCAATATTGTCGTAATGACGTTTACAGATTCCATCATGTGTTCTCTGCCTGCTGTGATGTCTCGCCTACACTCGCTCACCCCAGACAATCCAGTCAATGCCTACCATTGCATCCTGTATTCAATATTTGCTGTCCACTTCTACTTCTAAGTTAATAACTTTACCTTCTGTAATACAATGCAGTAAATGCTTGTTTTCTATATTGGTTGGTGAAGCAGGTTTGGTGACCAATTATTTGGTGACCAAGCTATTTGCTAACACATTTGTTCCATCGGATGTCTATCAACAACTAGTGCCTCACGCCTTGCCCTCTGCTGGGAGCCTAACGATTAAATCAGGTTATATCTGGTCGGATATATTTCAACTGAATTACTGGATTAATATACTACCAACTTCATTCATCTAATAATTATTACATTGATTTCCTTCTGTAGAGAGGTTGAAAGAGAAACAAGTGTATAAATATACACACAATGAAAATTGCAATTCATCATAGTGAATATATAGTGACTGAAGAACTAAAGTAAAGAATAAGTTAATAAAACAGGGGATCAATAGGCAATAATACACAGACTACTTTTGATTGTATTTCAAGAAAGTGTCAGCCTGACAAGCGTGGAAATATTGCGATAGGACAATTCTAGATAATTTCCGATCAGTAAAGTGGATGGGACAGACATTGATATAAATGAAATTTACATTTATCAACTGAGTAAAGTTCAGTAAGTTACAAACACGAAGACAGTCAGCATTGATCTGATTCTATTCTAAATATTTACTGAGTGTTTTCAGAGTCAGACAAAAGCATATACTTTCCAAAATACAGACGGGCGTCTATGCAGAGTACTGTATATATTTCGTTATACATCGGTTCATTGGCATATTCCAATTGGTCAAAACCCCATTTGTCGTCAGATACCCCAGTTGTTAAACAGTGGAGTAGAAATTGCTTTCAAAACTTTTACTTGCTATGGTAATGGACAAGTTCTAGGAGACTTAATAGACTTTAACGCCGTCATATAACTGAAATATTGTTAAAAGTGGCGTTGGGTCTGTATAGACTGACTGTATAAATAATATCAAAGAAAGACGTTCGTTTGATGAAAATAACTTCTCTACTCCGACACAATAGTGTTATATACTGGTATATTTTTTTCTAATAACTAATCAAACATTTTCAATCATAGCATGTTTGCGGAAAGTTGACTTTGTTCTATCACAGAGAACGAAGGCACAGGTTCACTTTCAACATCACCTCATACACCAACATACATCCAGAACAAGATTTGGTGATTCTAAAAAGTGGCAATATTGACACATACTTTAATCACAAATTAAGTAAATCATCTCATTGTTTGTATAACCTTTGTTATTGAACCTTCATATGAAAATACAAGCCGCGAAAATTGCACGATTTTAATTAATAACAAATACTATAAGAAATCAACATTTAATGTCTTGACCAAATACATCTAGCTAATTGTAATTAGTTAGAAATACTCAGAATTAGGCTACAGAAAAAGATATAAATTAAATAAAACCTGTGTTTCAAGCAAAATAAGCTTTGAACTATACTAAACTAGCGGATGTGTTGTATTAGCTACTTTATTTTTCAGTGACATTATTCCCTCAGATAATATCAGAAGACCAATTGTTATGATGTATGGTTATGTGAAATGATTGCAACGTTCGGTTTCATTAAAACATCAATATGAAAAACAAACGTCACATCATTCATATAGCAAAAGGCTGCCGCTGTGCTTGAGGTTAGAGTGAGTGAGTTGGGTATAACGCCGCTTTCAACATTATTACAGTTATAACACGGCGTTTCAGCTCAATGTGGGAGGAAACATTCGAACCCACAATCATAGGTTTCTGATGTGCCCAAGGGACGCAACTCTGCAAAGCGAATCGCGGCGCCTTGGACGACTGGGCCACCCGTGCCCCCGCTAAAGGTTAGAAAGGATTAAAAGCTGAATATTATCCTGATATCATTAGTGATTTGAAGACTTCTATAGCATCATTAAACACAGATATTAGAAAAGCACTATTTCTATAGCGGAAGGCTGCCGCTTAGTTAAAGGTTAGAAACTATCAATATGATTAAACACTGATATTAGAAAAAGCACTATTTCTATAGCGGAAGGCTGCCGTTTTGCTAAAGGTTAGAAACTATCAATATCATTAAACACTGATATTAGAAAAGCACTATTTCTATAGCGGAAGGCTGCCGCTTTGCTAAAGGTTAGAAACTATCAATATGATTAAACACTGATATTAGAAAAGCACTGTTTCTAGAGCGGAAGGCTGCCGCTTTGCTAAAGGTTAGAAACTATCAATATGATTAAACACTGATATTAGAAAAGCACTATTTCTATAGCGGAAGGCTGCCGCTTTGCTAAAGGTTAGAAACTATCAATATGATTAAACACTGATATTAGAAAAGCACTATTTCTATAGCGGAAGGCTGCCGCTTTGCTAAAGGTTAGAAACTATCAATATGATTAAACACTGATATTAGAAAAGCACTGTTTCTAGAGCGGAAGGCTGCCGCTTTGCTAAAGGTTAGAAACTATCAATATGATTAAACACTGATATTAGAAAAGCACTATTTCTATAGCGGAAGGCTGCCGCTTTGCTAAAGGTTAGAAACTATCAATATGATTAAACATAGATATTAGAAAAGCACTATTTCTATAGCGGAAGGCTGCCGCTTTGCTAAAGGTTAGAAACTATCAATATCATTAAACACAGATATTAGAAAAGCACTATTTCTATAGCGGAAGGCTGCCGCTTTGCTAAAGGTTAGAAACTATCAATATCATTAAACATTGATATTAGAAAAGCACTATTTCTATAGCGGAAGGCTGCCGCTTTGCTAAAGGTTAGAAAATATCAATATGATTAAACATAGATATTAGAAAAGCACTGTTTCTAGAGCGGAAGGCTGCCGCTTTGCTAAAGGTTAGAAACTATCAATATGATTAAACACAGATATTAGAAAAATCACTATTTCTATAGCGGAAGGCTGCCGCTTTGCGAAAAGTTGCAACCTATCAATATCATTAAACATAGATATTAGAAAACTTTTTCTATAGAGGAAGGCTGCCGCGGATATTTGAAAAGCCTTATATTTAGAGCGGAGATCGGCCACTTTGTTATTAAAGGTTTGAAACAGTATCATCAACATTCAAAGTGCCAGATTATAATCAATCTCCATCCATTTTTCCGAAACAGATTTTTATGTGGCTCACAAAAAGATATTATAAAGATTAGAAACTAGCAGTCAGATTCCACATTAATATTAGAAAAGCATTACTATTAACATTAAGAAAGCTATATTTCTCAAGATACCGAATTATTTGTTTTAAAGTACACTGAAAAGCAAAGTTCGTTACATAGCAATATAATATATATTAAAACTCCATTACATATACAGAAAGATGGCCGACTTACTGCGTGGTGTTGTGCGATGAAGAACTGTTCTGCTAATTGGTAATCCTTTTCTGAAAGTTGCTCACACCTTATGAGGAACTGTTCTGCAAACGGGTAATCTCTTACTGAAAATCCTCACATCCGATGAAGAATGATATCAATGGAGATCAAATTTTCGGCTGACTGGTTGCTGGGTTGTATGCTATGGGAATTGTAAAATCTTCGGCTGACACAATAATGGTGTAGCGAAAGGTGCCCCAAAGAGTTTTACATGTTGCTCTATCCAATCAGCAACAGATTTATGGGATATTGTCACTAATCAGTGTCACTGATCATTGTTTATTCAGGGTTGTCCTTCCAAGTGTATTTAGTGATGTAATTATGCAGGTGGACTGGGCAAAGGTAAAGGAATGAGACGCAAATTTACCCCAAGCGCACGATCGCACCCCGACGGATTCTTTGATTGTAATTACGATCAAAGGATAAATAATTATCCGACACGACAAACGTCAGACGACATGTGTTTCGTGATCTGTTTTTTTTGGCACTTTGGTTTATTTCGTCGATCACATGACAACGACCGTAATGATCCCGCTAATATTACGTTGCAAACAACCAAGTTTGATTTCATTCCAGGTGTCATTTTTCTGACTTTAATTGAAAATTACAGACGTTATCTGTTTTGGAAGAATTAATGAGAGGATGATACCGCTAATAATAAGGTTGTATTGTAAATGAATGTAGACTGCCATGTTGTCAGAATGTAAATAGGATTTGTGTTCTTAACAATCACCAGTCCGGGTGTGACCATGTAGATAGGATCTCATTAGGGTTTTTGACTTTGACAATTGCAACGAGCATATTAAAAATCGATGGCAAAGTGATACAAAATGTAACAGTTTATTATTAACCGCATAAAAATCAGATCTTATTTATCGGTAACGCTCATCAAAGATCTAAGGACATCACATTACGGGTGTCGTCAGAAGGTCCTTTCGCCAACTTTGACCGACCAATGAAACCAATAACAAGAAATCGCCATTTCTCACTCGAGTTTTGTTCAAACTGGTGACTTTCATTTCAGACTACGCTTAAAAAATATTTTGACAAAGTTCTCAACATTAAAAACATTAAAACATTATAAACATTCTGGAATGTTTTAATATGTCGTCGAGACTGAGTCTTTCAATAGAAATGATAGAAATTGAAACAAAATCGCTTTTTTTAATTTTCTTAAACATGCTGGAGGTTGGAATTGATCTTGTTAAGGTCCAACAAACACTGGAACTTGAATTCAGTTTGAAATAGGAAGGATTAGGAGATGTTATTACAATTTACCGCACTTGGTATTACAATTTGCCGCAGTTTGTTACAATTTGCCACACCTGTGTTTCAATAGAAATGATAGAAATTGAACCAAAATCGGTTTTTTAAATTTTCTTAAACATGCTGGAGGTTGGAATTGATCATGTTAAGGTCCAACAAACACTGGAACTTGAATTCAGTTTGAAATTGGAAGGATTAGGAGATGTTATTACAATTTACCGCACTTGGTATTACAATTTGCCGCAGTTTGTTACAATTTGCCGCACCTGTGTTTCAATAGAAATGATAGAAATTGAAACAAAATCGCTTTTTTTATTTTCTTAAACATGCTGGAGGTTGGAATTGATCTTGTTAAGGTCCAACAAACACTGGAACTTGAATTCAGTTTGAAATCGGAAGGATTAGGAGATGTTATTACAATTTACCGCACTTGGTATTACAATTTGCCACAGCTGTGTTTCAATAGAAATGATAGAATTGACAAAAAATCGCTTTTATTATTTTCTTAAACATGCTGGAGGTTGGAATTGATCTTGTTAAGGTCCAACAAACACTGGAACTTGAATTCAGTTTGAAATCGGAAGGATTAGGAGATGTTATTACAATTTACCGCACTTGGTATTACAATTTGCCGCAGTTTGTTACAATTTGCCGAACCAGTGTTTCAATAGAAATGAAAGAAATTGAAACAAAATGGCTTTTTTGAATTTTCTTAAACATGCTGGAGGTTGGAATTGATCTTGTTAAGGTCCAACAAACACTGGAACTTGAATTCAGTTTGAAATCGGAAGGATTAGGAGATGTTATTACAATTTACCGCACTTGGTATTACAATTTGCCGCAGTTTGTTACAATTTGCCGCACCATTGTTTCAATAGAAATGATAGAAATTGAAACAAAATCGGATTTTTTTATTTTCTTAAACATGCTGGAGGTTGGAATTGATCTTGTTAAGGTCCAACAAACACTGGAACTTGAATTCAGTTTGAAATCGGAAGCATTAGGAGATGTTATTACAATTTACCGCACTTGGTATTACAATTTGCCGCAGTTTGTTACAATTTGCCGCACCTGTGTTTCAATAGAAATGATAAAAATTGAAACAAAATCGGATTTTTTTATTTTCTTAAACATGCTGGAGGTTGGAATTGATCATGTGAAGGTCCAACAAACACTGGAACTTGAATTCAGCTTGAAATCAGAAGGATTAGGAGATGTTATTCCAATTTACCGCACTTGGTATTACAATTTGCCGCAGTTTGTTACAATTTGCCGAACCTGTGTTTCAATAGAAATGATAGAAATTGAAACAAAATTGCTTTTTTTTATTTTCTTAAACATGCTGGAGGTTGGAATTGATCTCTGTTAAGGTCCAACAAACACTGGAACTTGAATTCAGTTTGAAATCGGAAGCATTAGGAGATGTTATTACAATTTACCGCACTTGGTATTACAATTTGCCGCAGTTTGTTACAATTTGCCGAACCAGTGTTTCAATAGAAATGATAGAAATTGAAACAAAATCGCTTTTTTGAATTTTCTTAAACATGCTGGAGCTTGGAATTGATCTTGTTAAGGTCCAACAAACACTGGAACTTGAATTCAGTTTGAAATCGGAAGGATTAGGAGATGTTATTACAATTTACCGCACTTGGTATTACAATTTGCCGCAGTTTGTTACAATTTGCCGCACCTGTGTTTCAATAGAAATGATAGAAATTGAAACAAAATCGCTTTTTTTATATTTTCTTAAACATGCTGGAGGTTGGAATTGATCATGTTAAGGTCCAACAAACACTGGAACTTGAATTCAGTTTGAAATCGGAAGGATTAGGAGATGTTATTACAATTTACCGTAATGGTTATTACAATTTACCGCAGTTTTATTACAATTTACCGCAGTTTAAGTTATTACAATTTGCCGCAGTTTTTATTACAATTTACCGCAGTGAAGTTATTACAATTTACCGCAGTATGTATTACAATTTACCGCAGAATTACATTTTACCGCAGTGTTATTACATTTTACCGCAGTTTATTACAATTTACCGCGTTATTACAATTTACGTCGTAACACCGTACCTAATCTACCGTATTGAAGCACATGCATGTTTACCTGACTGTCATGAGCCAATTGACGAGATCGCGCATAGCCACCTAGATGTTTCAAAAACAAATGTTATTATTAAAATGTTATTATTATAGAGTTAATACCAGTTCATCTTCACGTTCATGAATTATACATAACATGTACGTCGAAACAAATGTACAAATCCTTTTCATTGAAATAGTAATAACTCATAGGATGATGACAAATAAGACTAATATAACAGTATTATATTCACTATGAGACGAGTGTGAGTGCCCTGGAAAGTACAACCAATCTGACGAACATGTCATCTGTGTTCGCTGCCCCATTTCCTAATCACAAACAGTATCTCACTGAAACAACAAGGTCTCTTTCAAACATATTTTGCAATGTAACGTTATCAATGACTCATTTCAGTGACTTGTTTAACGTAGAAGGTGACACTATACATAATATTTACAGCTCCATTCAACGAGAGATTATCAAACAAAACTATATTTACTGGTATTCTTTCCTGAAGGTATTAAACGACAAACAAAAAGGAAATAAACAAATAAGAATAGTCAATGTTCACATCATCTAGAAAAGCATTTTGTCCTTGATACACAATGGCTGTGCCTATCCACACAATAATCTCGATGTACTGTCTACATCATGTATCTCTGATACCAGCAGAGACATACAGCCCCTCCCCCTGGGGCCGTGACCTGGATCATATAAGTATCTTATGTACACGGGGGACAACTCCTTCAATATTGTAGACGTCAAGATAACAGTTCTGTGACAGCCAAGACGCGCCCAGAGGATGTTATCTGTATGTGCACCTCGGGCCGCAGGTTAAATATATTTTTATTTAATACGAATGTAACCACACGGCCGACACTAGTAAATTGTTATTTCCAGCTCGTCCTTACATTTACTCAGTCATCTATTTAATATGGCCATGCTGCGTGTGGTAATGAAACGTCAGAGTTTTAAGTTTTTACGGTGCTTGCTACTTGTTACAAAAAAACGACCATAACGGACGGATGTTCATTAATACCGGACGTGTTAACCATTTTCGAAAATACCTGCGCTCGTTATTGTTACAATAGCTTCGTAATCGGGGGAATTTGAAAATGTCAGGTCAAGTCATGGTAGTCAATTTAGGCAACAGGTGACGAGTGTGCTTCACCGTCACACGGGAGGGAAACCACTGGTAGGGCAGGACATCCTCATGTTGCCTAGCGTCGCCGGTACTGTCACAGTATGAATGGCTACTTCAAAATTTCTTTTGCGCTTCATGACATTTCAATCAACATCAAAAAGGAATGGAGAAGAACTTTTGTCTTGAACTACTGCATACAACCATATTTTTCATTTTGCTATTTTAAAAAAGAAAAACGTCACGTGATACTATATGTAATGGACACCAATGATAAACTTGAAGATATTGTATAGTCATGTCTACTTCGTTGAATGGAATTGATATGAATTTGATTAAAGTTCAATTTGAATGGAATGAACATGAAAATAAATACGGAATACTATATCTCACATTGCTCTATGATTGAACAAAGAAATAATTGAATACTGTCCTATGATTACCCTACAGCAATTTGCTGCTTGTGAACAATATGGAGTGAGTGAGGGATGATTTGGTTTTTACGCTCATTTATACAATGACGTGTAAGATTAAGGTGCGAGGACTGTCCACAGTGAGGCAGGTTCTAGACAATTACAACTTGAAACCCAGAAGAACTGAGCCAACCATACCCCTTTTAAAATATTGCTCTCATGAGTCAATGAGTCAAATGCTGTCGATGCAACAATAATGCTTTGTGAAACCCTGGACGTGTCTGTCATACGTGTGTATGCGTGTATGTGTGAATATATATATATATATATATATATATATATATATATATATATATATATATATATATATATATATATATATATATACACACACACATATATATATATATATATATATATATATGTGTGTGTGTGTGTGTGTGTGTGTGTGCGCGTGCGTGCGTGCGTGCGTGCGTGCGTGCGTGTGTAGCGTTCTGTCTGTGGGAGTAAGAGAGGTTTGGGTTTGGGGATGAGTGTTGGAGGTGAGTTGATGCTGAAGGGTGAAGAATGCAGGAACTAGTCATATTCATCAAATTCGGAATGCAAATGTTGATTTATATAAACAATGTCAGTCAGAAATGCTCGATGTACAATCTTCACATTAATCTACTTAAACAGGATCTCTGACATGTAATTGTGGTAACGAAACGTCTTAGCACCACGATGCACAGACAGATAACTGTAATTAAACAACGTTCAGTGACTTTATTTTCTAGTTGATAGCGTGGCGTCGTGCACTGACGTCGCGGATCATCGCTCATACCATCAATCACTGGATTGTCTGGCTCAGACTCAATTGTCCACAAGCTGCCGTGATATTACTGAATTGTTGCTGTTTGTTGTTTAACGCCGCAATCCACAATATTTAAGCTAAATGACGGCGGTCTGTAAATAATCGAGTCTGGACCAGACAATCCAGTGATTAACATCATGAGCAATCTACGCAATTGGGATACTATGACATGCATTGGTTGCTGAAGACCGGAATCTGCGGGGAACGAATTATTACTGATCTCGGTGTTAGGCAACAAACACATAAAAAGTACAAGTTTAATAACAATTGTGCGAGAGGGGGTTCTACCGGCAAAGCAGGACATGCTCACCCTTTTGTCATCACTAATTTTCAGAGATGGGGTCATATGCGGATAGAGATGCAAGTATCAAAGGTCAAATAGGGACTACTTTCACTGTTCATAAACAAACATGGCGTCGCCCTTGTCATTCGGCAATCGAGTCAGAATTAACCATCGGGAATTTGGATAAACGAAAGCGATAATTGCTCTCATTATCAAATGAATAGTCTAATATACTTAAAATCAGTGTCTAACTGTGACGTAGATAAGGCATTTTATAAGTTTTGGCAACTTTGGAGATATAAATTTCGAAACAATTTTGGGACGGCACTAGGCCTAGTCAAGCGGGATCAGTAGCCATATCTGTGCTTGTAGACCTCTGCGGCTTGAAACCTTTTCCACAAATTAAAATAGTTGGATTTAACCGAAATATGTTTGAATTGTTACCTTGTTTCGTTTTGTTGCCGTGTGTACATCTGATTGACAGGACAGGCCGACTGTCAACAACGTCTGACTGTGGCCGTGACGTCTCATAGACTATGGTTAGAGTAGCTTCCCTTCGACAAACGGCAGTTACTCTAGCGGACAGACCGATGGATTGCCGCGAAATGCAAGTAAAAACAATTGTTGTTTGCGTATATGTTGCTTCGCCACTGTATAAGAAATAGATTTTAGTTGGAACTATATTGGTTACTGTCACTGTCCTACTGACACATCACTTACTCTGTGACGTAATTAATATTAATGCGCGCATTCCAGGTAAACTCGCAATGTTTAGGTAATGTTTGTGAGAGACAGAAAGCGAAAAACAATGTTTATTCCTAATGCAGGATATGCTTGCAGGAAATTTACCATCCCCAAACACACTCGCGTGATAACCTGTCTGTCTGTCTGTCTGTCTGTCTGTCTGTCTGTCTGTCTGTCTGTCTCTCTCTCTCTCTCTCTCTCTATATATATATATATATATAATATGCCTTTGTTGTATTGGTCTATGCACTGATTATGATAATTCTACGGCGATGACGTTGTGAATTTGCAAAATATGTGACGTAATAAAAGACGATAAGTTTTCACGAACATACTCACTGATTGCTGTAGAATGTTCCCAGTGTTGCATTGTTTGCAAACATTGCACAATGATATTGTTTATTCCTTATGGCTCTTTTCGCAAGAGGAATTTTTACATTTCACATATGATCTGAACAATAAATATACATACATATCCATTTGTCGAGTAACATTGTTGTCAAAGAGAGAAAAGAAATTACTCTACAGTGGTCGACTGCAAAGAAGAAACATATTAATTTAAAAATGTTTTTTTTACACATATTTTGGCACATCTATACACTGGATAGCACCAAATTCAGGAAATACTGTATATTATGGAGAAAACAGGACGGTTAGTTTTACAGGTAGTAACAGTAATTTCCAGCACCATCTGTCGACGACTCTGTTTAATCAACACGTAGGAGAACAATGCATCAGAAAACTAGAAACTAAAAAAAAACATACGACACCATTTACTGAAACCTTTTTTTCTCAGCGTCAGGAAACAAACCGATGAGATCAATATATTTTATCCGACACTTTTTGTCTCCATACCATGTTCAGGCACTTTCCACAATAGAATGAACGGAAATGAATGTGGCTTCTGGTAGAGGATTTCGGCTTCCAATAATTGGCTCAGCATTTACTTAAAAGAAGATAACAAAAATCTATCTCCGTTAATTTAATACTGTGAATATATTTCTATTTATCCGAGTTGACATTTTATCGATACTGTTGGTATAAACTGTAAGAGTCATTTGCAATTATGAAGTTCCGCACGGAGGTCACCCTGCTGTCTTCTGTGTATCGATCTAATGATCCAGAGTCACATCAAATGATTTCATTTAATTTGATGACAAGAAATAAAAAAACAACCCCAATACATGGGACTTGTTCACCGTATAAAAGGTCATTCCACACAATATCCATTAAAACACAAAAACATATAACATCATTAGCATTACCAGTGAAGCGAAATCTTTTTGAAATCCTTTTTGAGCTTTTTGTTTCCTTAGTAAAGGATGGTATCTATCTATCTATCTATCTATCTATCTATCTATCTATCTATCTATCTATCTATAATTTTGCACACGCGGTCTACACGATGATCATACCTACAACGGTGTGTGTGTAGGGGTCATCACACCTGTTAGTGAGGGCGATATTCATAACGCCAAATCAAATTTACATAATATAAGCATATTTACATATGCATCGAGGAATGACTTAAACGTTAAAACGTCGAAAAATCGATTTAAAAAAAGCCAAATGTTCTGAGAACACTGAACATGTTATTTACCGACTTTCTTCGCGAACACCGGGTATCATGCCTGATGTTCAGTGACACATTCGTATAATTTTCACCCCTTTTTTGCCTTTTACGCCTAATGGAATCTGTTTTGTCGGATAATCGAGACTGGTATTATCTGGCGGTGACGTTTTATGTTTAATATTGCTGTCCTCCTTCACTATGTGATGTAACTGATGATTAGACTAGTACATACATGTAACTGAGAAAGTAGCTGTCATACAATAGCTTGGTACAGTGCCTTCTTGTTGATAAGGCTTCATGGGGATCCCTGGTTTGAGTAGGTCACGATCAACCTATGCTTGTAGGAACAGTCGACCTTGTTGATCGGGTGGTCAGATAGTGCCTTCTTTTTTTTAACCCTGAGAAACATGGTTCACATTCATAAGAAAATGACACGATAGACGCGAGTTGGGTGCATTCAGAATGTTGATCACAGTTACCTCATAGTGTTTTAATTATAAACAGAAGTCTGTTCGTGTGTATAAAACATTTCAATTTGTAAGCAGAAGTACGGATTTCTATTCTACATTACGGAGATACATCTTCATATGAAATGTATACCTGTAATTATCAGATGAAAAGAAAGCATCACTTTCTATATTTGCTGCACATAAAGGTCGTGTGTTGGTGATCAGCATCACAGAGCTACTTTCATCACAGTTAAATGAGTAGGATAAAAATGGAAAAGACCAAAATATTTTCAATTGTAATTTGAAGCTTAAGGACATCAATATCACACATAGATGGGATTGGATGTCAGGTTATTCGTTGCATTTTTGTTTTGGTTGTGATTTGGTGCTGCTGTGATCGTTTTATGTGTGTAGACTAAAATATGAACAATAACTTAAATTATTTTGTCAAATAAAATACTAGTAATATGTATTAATAGTGATAAAACATTTTACACCTCTTCACGTACATCATCTTTAAATTCAAGACGAATCTTTACATGT
Organism: Haliotis cracherodii; assembly: GCF_022045235.1. NCBI lineage: Eukaryota > Metazoa > Mollusca > Gastropoda > Lepetellida > Haliotidae > Haliotis > Haliotis cracherodii. The sequence goes on from NW_027266275.1 coordinate 30,472,204, forward strand.
CTGCCATTGAATTCTACATGATACATCAAACTCCGTCATCGATGTGAAAAGAGAGCAAAGCAAAATAATTTGTCTGCACGAAATATAGAAGTAAAGATGTATGGAAATACATAATTACAAGACACATTAAGTGCAGTGACTTAGCAGTAACCACTATGACATGTCTAGCCGAATCCACTTTGATGTGAAGATGATATTAAATTAGCACTAAGTACCCTTCATAGTCGCTGATGTTGACGGGAACCCGGAAGGCCATGGATATTATGGCAGCTCACGTAGACAAGTGTGTTTACCTTGCAGTAGACATGTATGTCTGAAAGTTGGAGACTATATTACCAGAAAGAAGTTTGTCGTCACTGCGTATTTTGAACCTGGATAACGGCGAGCAATGAGATTAACGTCACTTCACGTCAACTCTTGTGTTTAGGTCACGTCTTTACGTCCCAAGAATTCCATGCTTGTCGAAAGAGCGAACTGAAGAAAATCGTGGTAGTCACCCGCAAAATTGCTGATGCGGCGTAAAACAACGTTCATTCATTCATTCATTCGAAAAGTGACATGTCGGCCGCTGTGACATCGATGGAATAATGCTGCTTGCAGCGTTAAGCATCATTCATTCGTGTTACGTCGCAGTTGCAATGATTGTACGAAATATATGATAATATACTGAACAAAAAAGGATAATGAAAATTTGTTATATACTGTACACATATAAAGAAACTCAGTCTTCACTACAAAATTCCCAAAACAATCATGATCCCTAACTATTTTTGTTGAGTATAGTGGGTACACATGTACATGTCTTCAATATGTAAGATAACATTTTATAATGACCCAAAAGCTCTCTATGTACGTTGGTTTTAAGAGTAGGTTAACATCCCGGAGTATATTTCATGAGTATGCCTCGTTCAGATAACTATATTACATTTATCATCATGCAATACTACTTTCTGGAGGTTTGGGGTGGTTGGTGGTGGGTGAGGTGTAGTGATTGGGGAATGGGGTTCAACGTCGCGTCCAAGATTATTGTACTTATAAAGAGACGTATATTCACGTGTGTGTGTGTGTGTGTGTGTGTGTGTGTGTGTGTGTGTGTGTGTGTGTGTGTGTGTGTGTGTGTGTGTGTGTGTGTGTGTGTGTGTGTGTTTGTGTATGGTGGCTCCAGTCCCTGCTTAGGCCCCTTAATGCCGAGCGCCAGGCAGGGTAACAAGTACAAGTAACAAGTACCATCGTTTAACGTCTTTTGGTAAGACGCGGACTGGTATCGAACCCCCGACCAACCGCTCACACCGGGCCAGCTTACATGTACGTACCCTCTACCACTTGGTCTAAAACCTGTATCATATTATTTTGCCGACCCCCTCCCCCGCCAACCCCACCCCCCACCCCCCACACACCCATCTATTTTTATGTAACAGTTTGTCATGCCACATCCACTGTAATAAATGAACTAGTCCCTAAATATTGTTGTTTTCATGCACTCGTTATACATGTAGTTGTGATAAATGTTGGCGTCCCCATATCGCTGTCCTTTTCTCATGCCCCCTTCCTCTAATCTCACCACTCCCCACCCTTAAATCAAATGAGCAGTCCATAGGTCAAAAATAATCGCTTAAATTGTTTCAGGGGCCTCCTCTTCAATGACCTGGACCTTCACACATCCGGATGTCAGCCCCTGAGGAGAACAGACTTACCCGTAACCCGGATACCCAGTTTCATCACTGATTGTTCACGATGACCCTTGAGAGCCGATGTCCTATTCTGTTTATATTTGGAGATGTTATTAGAATCTACCTGAAGGAAAGGACGTTTTTGTAATCATCATATCGCATATCATGGCCAAAGTGACATAAGCTATCTGCAAAGCGTCGGGGAAATGTTATTGGAAGCCTTCATTGCTTTTCAGATTAACTGAGTCACATCGCCACAGGCCTGAACCATCTCCTGTGAAACTATATAAGATATTGAGATGTGAGGCATGTGTCGTGGACATTACTGGTACAAGATTAAACTTTCACTCAAATCAATGTAGGAAATCAACTTTGACAGATATTATACATTTTTCAAAATAAATATCAAGACTCTGAAACCAAACCTTTCTAATCTAATGAACGCTATTGTTTAACTGTGTGTTATATAGTTGTAAAGAGCGGAGTCATGACCAGAATAACCATACAACGCTGCAGACAAGGAATATTGATCATACAATAACATATGGTTCATAGCCGATAGATATAAAGCCCTCTCCTTGTGAAATGAAAGTATTTAATTCTACAGATTTGTATCGCGCTGGGCATGCAATTGACTTTGTAGATAATTGATTTGCACATATACTCACTCGGTAGTACAACGCGAATATCATATAGGTTGGTTAACATATGAAGAATCACTCATATTCAAGAGATATTAGATTGGTTCGATGCACAAAACGAACATACTAGTATGTTGTGTGAACCGACGCGCATGATCGAAGCACATGTAACATCATGGATCCATGACTTGAAATGCACAATTTGTCTCGTGCAGGATTAGTGTGTAAAGTTTGGAAATCACGTGCAGCATATCGTGGTAACTGAAAAGACATTCTGTGGTAACACTTGACTGATTGTTAGTTTTGTCATTATTTGGAGGACATTGGAAACATCTCTTCTTAACTTATATACTTCTCCATATGTTTCTTTGGTTCGCGTTTCTGTTGTAAGCATTTATAGTGGACTCCGTAGATGTCAACTGGAATGAGCGAGCGAGTGAGTTTGTTGGGTTTGACGCCGCTTTTAACAGTATGCCAGTTATATCACGGCGTGTCAGCTTAATGTGGGAGGAAAGCCCGAAGTGATGCAGGTCTTAGAGGTTTACCACTTCGGTGAAACCCACGAGCTCAGGTATGGTGCTGACAAACTTAGCAACATAATCGGGGTGAAGCGGGATTCGAACTCACAATCATAGGCAGCCGAATTGTATGTACTTTTTGTGTAATTTCATGTATTCTCACCACATATCTTTATTCAGGAGTTTATAGAGATAAAGAAATATAGTGATCGAAATATTTCCAATACGACCAATACTATTCATAGTCATTTAAAGGTTATAGTTCGTAGACATCGAAATAACTATTTGCTATAATTAACCTAGCAACATAATCGGGGCGAACCGGGATTCGAACCAACAATCATAGGTTTCTGGCGTGCCCAAGGGGCGCAACTCTGCACAGCGAATCGCGGCGCCTTAGACGACTGGGCCGACCATGCCCCCCAACTTGAATGAGGATTTGGGCACCTGGTCTGGAAATAACGCCTAGTTTCTAGTGAACCGACCTGGTAGTCATGGGCTCGATGTTCATGCGATCTACCGCTCTTTTTTTCGACCAGATTCGAACTTTTACATGCCACTGTAGTATAGCTGATTAGTAGCTGATCGTGGCGTAAAACAACATTCACTCTCATAGTCCATAGTACCATGTTTTTTTCATGATAGCCTAATGCTCGATGGTGATCAGTTAGTTCTTGACCGGATAAAATGTTGTTTTGATAAATCTCTCGTGTTCACATTCAGTTTTGTTTAAACATGAAAGTGTAGTGAAATATTACTGGAGAAAAATACTATTCAAGCTTTGAAAGATCATGGAATATGCACTGATTTCATGTCTTTTTTTCTTTATGGAAAGGGTGCAATGTCCTTTTGCTTGACTTCCGTTCAAACAGATATTGATAGGGTTGGTTTTCGACTCATATAATCTTGGATATTCTGTATCATACACTAAGAAAGAGGATACCTTTTGATGGCAATAACATAATTTAATAGGTTGGGGTGATGCGAACTGCTGCGTTTTAGACGACTGGACCACCCGTGCCCCCACTACACGGTATGGTCGTAATTATACAATTGTCTCAGGCACAGTACATGTGTGTACAAAGAAAAGTGCTTGTATAAGTATATACCAGTACATTAAGTGTAAAATGTTGAATAGTCATGTTCTATCAAGTAGACCCTGGGTAGAAGCAATTCTATGTGCTCTGCTAAAAACTCGTATTACGAGAGCTGGTCAAAAAGTTCTTAGCCTAAAAACAAAAACCAACATTTGCTAAAAAGTGGTTTTGAGTCTATTTTGGGCATCTCGCCGCTTTTCAATACATTTTTCATATCGATAGTGAAGCTATCCAGTCAGGAAGTAGTTTTCTGAAGCCACCATGAAGAACTCATTCACATCATCGTTGTCGTCATAGCGCTTTCCAAGAAGGTGTTCTTTCAGTTTAGGAAACACGTGGAAATTACTTGGTGCCAGGTCTGGCGAGTATGGAGGGTGAGGAAGCTCTTTGAATTCACGGTCGCACAGCAGCCTTTGCAAGTTGAGAGGTGAGAGAAGAGGCACTGTCATGAAAAAATAGAACTCAAGCCGTCACCATTCCTCGACGCTTTTCTTTGATAGAATCTCTCAGGCGATGAATTAAATCAGCATAGTAGGCAGCGGTAGTTGTCATTTCAGTTTCTAAGTAATCAACAAGGATCACATCCTTTGCATCCCAGAGTACAGTGGCAATAACTTTCATCACTGATCTTAAAGACTTGCATTTCTATGGTGCAGGAGAAGTGGAATGGTGCCATTCCATAGATTGACGTTTTGACTCGGGATCACAGACGAAGACCCACGTTCCACCACAAGTTACTAATCTCTTTGACGAAGTCCTCTTCAATAAGGTCTACATTTTCTCTAGCAAATCCCACCCCACACAACCCCCACCCCCCATACCCACCCCAACCCCCTTGAAGATCAGAATTTAGAAACTTTTGCAACCAACGAGCAGATATCTTATTCATCTGTAAATGTTCAGGAATAATAGTTTAAATTGATCCATGGCTTAGACCTCTGTCTTCCTCAAGTTCAGCAATAGTAAAATTACGTTTATCTGACAGTATAAGTTTTATAATCCCCTTAAATGAATCATCATTAAGGAGGGGGGGGGGGGGGGGGGGGGGGCGGTCGGGTAGCCTAGTGGTTAAAGCGTTCGCTCGTCACGCCGAAGACCCAGGGTCATCATCAAGGCTTGTTCTCCCAGCCTTAAACATAGCTTGGAGAGTTCTTTTCGCTTAAGTAAAAAACGTGATGACTGCTCGGTACTCTTTCTTTTCCGTGTCCATTTGGACCCCAATATTAGACAACTGGCTGTCACTGATATACAAACGGCCTCAACAGACCAAATACATTAGCAATGAACTTCTCAAACAATGCACAACATTGACAAGTTCACTTTGTTATTGCCTACAGTTGAAAGTTAGTCAAGCTAAGAACGTTTTGACCAGTCCTCGTATGACACTACTGTAAAGCTGACAAAAGTAACGTGATGTCGGAGTCTAAATGCTTTGCAAGTTAGGATCGCGATTATGTACACATCACAAACACATTCAAACCCCTCCTGCTTTCTCAGAGAAGTGCCTCATAAGTACGTTCCTTTTTGTGGACCAGCGGGAGCAGACATTTGCATAGCTATCGTTTACATAAGGAGACACTTGGGGGCTACTCTTCACATGAAAGATATTATTGGCCATAATGCAGGCCGACACCTATCAACGCTTTTGAAAAATGTTCTATTTTGTGTAGTGCTCCGTGAGGAAGAACGCGCCGAGCATTGACTGAACATTACAGATTCATGACAAGGTCAGCCACGCTTTGCTACTGACGTTCTAATCGTACAATGCCAACCGTATTTCTGATATTCATATTTCTTGCATTACTGACGTAACTATTCAATTGTGTACTTTGATGTTTAAATCATAGGGCAAGTTCATAATTATTCACTATTTGACATTTTGAAGGACACGTCAAATACAATTTGTTTATCTCTGGGGCTTTCCTCGAGGAACGGTTGGTATACATGATACGTGCGGACATTTGCAATAATGTATACGAATCGTATACTGTTGTAAATTATTTATCAATATCTTATTGGAGGAATACCAGGGTTATAAAATCCCGACACTGGCATTCCTGATCCAATTAAACACGAACACAATGGGTTATACTCAACAGACTCTCAATTCAGGAAAGTGTAACCGCTGACATGAAGGATAGGCCTGAACGGTAAATAACATTATCTCTTCTATGTCAGCATTATTCTGGGTCAATGTCATCCATCTGACAACAGAGAATGTCTGGGCAAAAGCACCAGGGAGCGTACGTGACATATTTCCAGGATTGTATCAAACGTTATTTTATCTTGGTGTTCTAATATAGTCACACTGGGAATTCTCAATACAGCGTTTCATACATTTACACTCTTTTTCTCTATTTTGTGAGTGCCAGGAGAACAAATTTATAACAGCGACCATAAACGTTACATAATCATTGGAGATCTCCACATCAGAGTCCATTGTACGATTTCAACTATATATGAAACATGTACCTCTGACACTATCAAATACGACCCGTGAAGATCCGGGGTGGAATAGGTCTTTGGCAACCCATGCTTGTCGTAAGAGGCGACTAACGGGATCGGGTGGTCAGGTTCGCTTATTTGGTTGATGCATGTCATCGTATCCTAATTGCATCCTGAACCGCAAAAGAAACATCACCACAAGTAACATTGCATGAAAAGTCATTTACATATCTGGGTAATTTTTGTCAAAGTTTCTCAAATTTAACATTACCTTGTCCGGAAAAATGAAATTTGATGATAAAAAAAACAAAGCAAATCGCCCAAACGCATCACAGCAAAGGCCATGGTAACCCTTGCACGTGAGTCCCATGAAAATTTAAATTCACATGCGTTTCCCCATTTTTGCCCTATAAAAACCATCCAGATCGGATAACATTCATTCGTTATAGAATTGCTACCACATGCCATAATTGACAAGAAATCAGCGACACCTATCTTCCCGAGGCAAGGTACCAGACCACTATCACTACAGATGACCAAGGGTCACCACCCGACGTCAGGATCGTCAGATTGTACGACAGCATCTTCAAGATCGCTTTGTTAGTGCTGCGGAAACTGCTCGACAGACCATGGGGACACACCAGCGACACATTAGTGCGGACGATTGACGATTGACGAGCAGACACCTCCACTGTTACAGACCACACCGAGGACCCATTCTGACACCACGTCATCACCGGGACCGTCTTCAGGGGGCAACACAGCACCAGCATTGGCGCCATATGCATCAGCAGTGGAGAAGAGTCCTCTTCTCAGACGAGAGCCGTTACTGTATCTCAACAGCAGATGGCAGAGAAAGAGAGAGAGAGCGAGAGAGAGAGAGAGAGAGAGAGAGAGAGAGAGAGAGAGAGAGAGAGAGAGAGAGAGTCTGGAGACGCCGTCGGGAACGTTATTCGGATGCTTATTTGTTGAGAAGGAGTTGTGGGGTGGTCCGAGCATCATGGTGTGGGATGGAATTGGTCTTGCACAGAGGGTCGGCCCTCTTGGTCTGAACATCGGTCCAGGGAGAGGCAATGGTGTCACAGCAGCTCGGTACATTGATCAAGTCTTTAGACCACACGCCATACCTCATATGGCACGTCGCTGCAACCACGAGTTTCATCATGATCACGCCCGTGCCCACTACTGCGAGAGCAACAGGAGACTTCCTCCAGCAGAATGGCATCAGAACCGTGTAGTGGCCTGCCCTCAGTCCCGATATCAATCCAATTGAGCATCTGTGGGACGAGATTCAAAGACGGCTGAAAGACGTCCAACCAATGCCGACAACTGCAGCTGAACTGCGTCAGGCGTTCCTCAGAATGTGGGCTCAAGTGCCATGGTCTTCATCAACCGCCTCATCCATTCCATGTATCAACGCTGCACGGCAGTCATCAATGCACATGGCGGACACACGAGATACAGACTTGTGATGCCATTTTCTCATAGACTCGTGCTTTGTATCACTTTTAGAACATTTGACACTTTAATTTCATCCTTGATGATCAGTTTTGCCAAGTTTCATCTTTTTAATATGTCTCAAAGTATGTTTACAGTTTTTGGACAAATAAGGTTTCTCATACATCTATCCATGGTGACGTTTCTTTTGCGGTTCAGTATAGATGTAATATTGGAGTGTGGCTTTAAACAACTAACAAACAAACACTATCAAATACTGATGACATCAGTCACAAAAATAGGAAAGTCAACTTGAAAAAAAGGACCACATGAACATGTCAAAATAGGGATCTGTACTCCCTGTGAGGTGCTAGAAGGTGAACCATCTCATCGTACCGGGTACCCATTCACTGCTGGGTAAACAGAGGCACGTTTTGAACAAAGTACTCTCTTGCCTAAGGCGACACCACATGTGCTTCAGTGTGGGTCAGCTATGTTACGGTCCTGCATTTCCATTATTTCACAGTAACTCGTTCATCTCATACCAATGGCAGACTTTAATGAAAAGATCCCTTCTTGAAAAGTTTAACAGCTCCAATCACTACATGACGACTGTTCGCCCTGTAAACGAATCATCACTGCTGGGGAAATGTTGCGGTCTCCATTGAGCACACCAGTAAATCTTTGTCAAGGAAATTGCTCTGTGTGTCTGTCCAAGGGTCCAAGCAAAACGTGGGAACGATTTCCCACGCTCTGCTATGCCCACAGTTTTCGCTTTCAGGAAGATAACGTTTTGCCGGACATCTGCTTGTTCTATGTTCAAATTCCCCGACACACCATCATGATCCATGCCTACACACATTTAGCGAGGCAAATGTGATGTTCAGAAATACATAGATGACACTGTACAACAAGCGTGTGACGTTGATAGCACTCTTGTACTCTTGTACAATTCTCGAGTATTTCTGAAAAAGGACAAGCACAGCTTATAGCACTTTCTGGCCCAATGGGAATGACAAATCGAAACGTAATCTCTTCGGATAACATACATAACGGTTTCTCATTAATATCAAGTTGACAAAATGGGTCCTTATCATGTCTTGAATTGCCTTTTGATGATTGGGTCTGGTTAAAATATTACATTTTGATATGCTGGTTTGATAACATTTTACGAATATGATTGTTTCTTTTAAAGACACACCAGTGGTTGGCTAGCATGTAGCGATTAAAACCAGAGGTCATGGGTGACCCAGTCGTATAAGGAACCGCAATTCGCTGTGTAGAGTTACGTCCCTTATACATGGCAGGATTCTAATCTAAAATCGTAGGTTCCATGCTGAAAGATTGCTGATGCGGCGTTAAGCAATAATCACACACTAGCTCACTCGAATTCCAGATTCGGCTGTTAAAAGATTTGGTTTATCAGCGCCAAATTCGTGCTTTCACAAAAGTTGTATACATTTTCATCTGAGACCTATTTTGATTTGGTATGACCTCACATATTGCGCTGCCACGCTGACATACAACTGAAAAACTCTTCAAGGGGCACAATGCTCAATTTACGTACTCCCTCTCACGATAAATCCTATTAAGTCAGTTCTTCCTATAAACATTTTGCCCCTCAACCACTCGATGAAAAGAGAACATTAGATTTAGAATATCAATAACATTTATAGTCTCAAACATGGGAATACAAACCGAAAATCTGAGACAACACGATTAAAACGTTTAAACATTTTGTCAACTTCAAGAACGGGTCACAGAAGTCGTTGTATTTACACAGGTCAGCCTGCCTTAGTTTGGAGGGGGTGATAAGATACGCCAGCGAGGCCCTTGTTATAATACACTCCCTAGAGTTTCAAACCATCCTCGGTTACGCAACCTGCTTCATGGCTGCCTCCTATCGCTGGTGCACGTATTAAGTTTCGTTCAATCGATGTGGAAGCTTTTTCACAGTACGCAGCTTATCATTTGATGAAACAGCTGTGACAAGAGACTTAGCACCAGACCGCCACGTTCGCCATGACAGAAAAAGCTCCAATATACGGAATACTGCCGTACAATAAAACGTTTCAGCGTTAAATAATTTAGTTTAGAAATATTTCAGTTATTGATATCATGAGCATCGATCTACGCAACTGGCAAACAATGACGTGCATCAACCAAGACAGCAAGCCTGACCATCCGATCCCGTTGGTCGCCTTTTACGACAAGCATCTTAAGCTGGATCACGTCTTCATTTCCCATATCAACTAGGAAAAATGCCTATCAAACAATTCAACTAGGAACCGATATGTGATCAACAATAGATTTAGCGTGTGTTGGGGTGTTGTTTGGGATGTTAGAACGGTTCACAGCTACCAACACCTTATGATACAAAAGCCTCAGGACATCAAATACCAAGTGCTTCGCATGCAAGTTATCGACAGATAAGGATGTCGTTTTGATAAAGATTTAGCATGTGCGCTCGAACTACAGGTTTTATGAAGAGCGTAGCACGGGCATAGGATAAAAGTATGATGTGGTTTGGCATGTGACTTACAGCATGTGAGGTTTGTTCTTTAATCCTGCATTTAGCACTATTCAATCTATATGACGGCGGCCTGTAAATAATCGAGTGGACCAGACAAACCAGTGATTAATATTGTGAGTAACGATAAACGCCGTCGGGGTACGATCACAGTCTTAACCAACTGACCGAGCCGGTAAATCTAGTCAGTTACTTCTTACAAGCAGCATAGTTAGCTAGGAACCAAGTTTAATGCAAGAGCATGTTTATTTGGACGGCTTAGCTTGTGAATTAGCAACGGTTTGGCATGACAGTTAGCAAGGGTGTATAATGCGATTTGAGGTGAGGTGAAGTGAGGTGAGGTGAAAGTTTGTTTAACGTCGCGTCCCAAGATTATTGCATTTATTTAGCGACGTGCATACACGCGCGCGTGCGTGTGTGTGTGTGTGTGGCTGCTTGTACTTGTCCGGACTGATGACGATTTATAGTGCTAACTCACTGAGATACCATGCCGCAGTTTAACATGTATATACAGAGTATACAGAGTATACTGACTCCGATCCGACCAGTCCTCACACACACACACACACACACACACACACATACATACATACATACATACATACATACATACATACATGGACGCGGCTGGAAAACAGTGCACGTTAAGAAAAGGCCGGGTTGTACTAATTCACCCTCCCGGTTAGGTCAAAACGTTATCTACATTGCACCCTTATAATGCACATGTACTTCCGGCTTCAAATTTACTGTGATATAAAAGACAGCCTATACAAGTGTATTTTAGGCAAGCCGGGTGGAGCTATTCCAGGCTACCCACTGACTTATTTATCTAAAGTGTGTTTGTGTTCGAGGAGCAGAAAATAGGTTTCCCCTTGACTCCTAGTGGTTAAAGCGATCGCACGTCACCCCGATTCGAAATATTCTATTCCCCACATGGATACAATGTGTGAAGCCTAGTCTTGCTGTACCCGTGACAGGGTTGAGCTATTGTTTAAGGCGTATAGCCCCTCACTTCCTGACACACTCTTTCTGTGACACGAAGCTACAATATTTGTCCTCTCAGTCAAATACTGCCGGAACATGATAATTCACCTACGCTGAGTAGATGACAGATCATAAACAGTGAACAGTCTATCATGTTATATTTTCCACACTGTCGCAATAAATCGATAGAGGGTTTTGTTGGGCAATCGAGCAATGACATCAGAAATAATCGATACCTCTGTTAAGCAACTCACCTAGGTTGTGAATTAGCCAAATCAGATATGTCATGTATCAACTAGTGGCTGTACACGCCAGGACTTAAGCTGTTGATTAGCGCAGGCAAGAGACGAAGTGAATCGACCAGCCCGTCCTAATATATTATCCAACATCTACCAGTCAACTGACAAAGCCTTCATCGGTATTTCCATTTTACATATGAACTTTCGTTCGTCAAACCGTCTAAGGAACCCATATCGCCCAGGTTTCTCTGAAAAGGAAGTAAAACGGGGGTTGGTTACTGCTTCCTCTGAGGGAAGCAGAGTCCATTCTTTCCACAGGGCGCTGTACAACTCTTCCTTGCATTTAGTATTGATTGTTGGTCGTCCATTCACTAGGCGGGTGATAATGGGCAGTCCCTTTGCTGTACACAGTGAGCCCGCCGTACCATGAGTGTAGGGAGGGGAAACTTACGCTAAACTACCAAACATGCTAAAGGCTTCCCAAATTCTTGGTGTCATGGGGAAGTTTTGTTTCTACCAAACAAGCAGCCTCCATGAAAGTCGCCCTATAGCGTGGTATTGATTCTGTCATGACTTAACGCTATTGTTGAAAGAACACAACAATCCGTACAACGCCGAACGACGACCGGAGGATCTATCCTAACCATGTTCCTCTCACCATCAACCATTCACTTTACCCATTGTGAGGTGGGACAGGGACTTCCTGATATTACGAAGGACACAGATATGGAAGAATTGTGTAGGAGACTGCTGAAGAATGGCGAATGTCCTAAGCTACAGGTTGCAGAGAAAGACGGACAGTACTTCACCCTCAACAACACTCGGCTGCAAGTGTTTCGGTGGCTGGAGAGTGCTGGCAGGTGTAAAAGGGTTAAAGTGGACCGGGTGCCATTACGGGTGATCCCGGAGGGTATTCGGAAGCTGATGACGGTAGGGGGGATGAAGGACGGCTTGGATGAAGGTGAGTGGTTAAGGAAATTGGGGCTAGCACGTCAGCATTATCGGCTTAAGCTAGGTCAATATCCTTATTGTATGGCAATCTCGATATTAATATTTACCCTGACTTTGTCAATATGTGGCATCTGGTCTATTCCTGTTACAATCCCTGTATCTATTCGCTATAGTTAACGATAGCTCAGTTACCCTATATGCACATTTACATTTGCACTGAAACTACTGTGGTTTAAAGGCCAACCTTAAAGGCTTACTGCGAGAGCAGAGATTAGGTGCTTCGCAGCAAACACAGTAAGAGGTTGCCTGGTGTGTTGTAATTTTTTTGTGTGTTATCAAGTCTAAAGTTAATACTTTTGATCTGAAATTGTGTCTAAACAATCCAAGACCTATGCTATTTCATTTTTCTGAATATGTATTAAGACCTGTATTCGATGTACGGGAACCGCATGTGGTTTATTCCTTTGGGGCCATATTCCAAGCTAACTGGCAGCACGTCCCATGGCTACCTGGCTGTTGCATTTTGGACCAGAATGTTTGGGGTAAGAAGGAGGCCTTCAAGGTTCAATCAAATAACACGTTATTGCCTCAAATGAATTTCTAATTCATTCATTTGCTATGTTAATCGTTTAACTGGTTGGCCAAATTTATTTACGGAGTAGGAAGAGACTATATGTGTAATTGAGAAATTCTTCGTATTGTTAGGACGCTATATTGATACCAAAACGTCTACGTGTATTAAGTTTTACAAAAATCTCAAATATATCTTCTAGATGCTGATGATATGAATAGGGTGCGTTGGTATAATATATTTCAAGATGGTTTCCGGATTTATTATTTTCACTGAGTTGATATACAGCACAATGACTAATAAACACCTGTACTGTTGTAAATCATGTGAAGTGAAGGTAAACACTGTTCCCGGCATTGCTGGTCCTATATATGGAACACAAATGATGTGAAAGGTTACACTTGTTGAGTTCCAGTTATTTATGGCAGACAGCAGAGTATTAAAAAATGTATAATTAAATTACCTGTGCCTATGGCCACGTTTGAAGACCAATCGTAACTGTGGCTTATCAATCTCAATTAGAACTAATCGGCTTTGGAGTCCACACGCCGCAGGTAATCATTAAACGTGTTTCTGTGTTTGTTTCACGCGGTAGTAAGCAGTATTCCAGATATATCACGACAGTCTCTAAAAATCGAGTCTGACCCAGAAAAACCAGTGGTTGATGTTATGAGCATCGCCACACACTTCTTGTATCTGATCATCCGATCCAATTTCGTCACATCTGACAGTAATAGAGTGCTGGTGCCCGTTCCATCTCGCTTCTCAACCACTTGATAACTGAACTGCACTCATCAATGTGTAAATCGACATAGTGACATGTCCTTTTAACTTAATGGAACGCTGAATGTAAATTCAGGACGATGTTTAATAGATTAAATGCAAGACTCCTTCTTTTATTTCATCCTTTTTTGCCTGTCATCGAGGATTGCCTTTCCATCATTACGTTCATATCAAACATCTCACCTTAAAGTGCAATGCCATTTTCGCATAAAAGTCCATAAACCAGACATCTCTTGGGTATCCGTGCCTAATATTGTTGTGACATTGCATTAACACTCTCTACAACTCTACACTAAATGCTTGTGTTCCTATATGTCCGTCTAGAGGTCTTGTTAATACCATTCTGATTTCAGTATTTTACTGCGTTTTAATCTCCCCCAGTTTTAAAGGTAACATGTCTCACTTCCGTGTGCTGGTTGAGCCATACATTATCTAGCCTTGAATCAACGTGAGGATCCTGTCATATAAAAGCGACAAAACCCTTTCTGTAATCATGTGTACGATTCCAGACTTCTCTGACATATGTCATCAATCATGGGATTGATTAACAGTTATATACAAAGTTATATGTCTATTCTAAAATAGCGACCTTTCTTCCAGTTCCTATTTGTTTTATATATCACTGACATAACAGAAACATTGTGGATAGGCTATTATTAAGCTAGTTTTGCCTTTAAAAATATTGTAGAAATAAAATTTTGCGAAAGGTACTTTCACGTTTTAGCTGTCATAAGGTGTTCATCTATGCGTTTATCTATTGACAAATAATATCCTGAAGAGTGTAAGACAAGAGGGATGACGTCAACTTTCCAACTGAAAACTTTCATGTTATGTCGAGCAATATTCAAGCAACTCCAGCCTTTGGTGTTTACATTTCACAACTTTTGAAGTACAAACGTGAACGCTCTTTCTAAGAAGATGTCAAAGAGCGTCATACGACTGTTGTGCAAAAGTTGTTTGATCAGAGTTACAACATTAAAGGCATTAGAAAAGCACTGAATAAAAGTTGTTTGGTTGAAATGTGTAGGACATTCTTAAATTTGACACATCATAGACAAACATGATGTCCCTTGCAATTCCCTATGTCCACTTGTACTAAGTATTCTGGTTGTTTTTGTCAGTAATTACCTGACTTGTCTTTTGCATATGTTTATGTCTTTGTGCCTCCGGTGGCACAGGATAGCTCACCTTTTTGCGAACATCTGATATCATCAATATTTAATATTTATTCATAAACACATTTTTGAAATGATATAATCGGAATCTAGAATGGACGTTTAGACAGACTTCTTATGATTATGGAAAGAGATTTTCCACTTTTATTCTATCAGAATACAACACTATCTTATTTGCATCTAATGATATGTACAGGAATGTGTTGTTCTCATTATAATTAAGCGTGCGCAAAATAGGCATTCACTAAAATCACTCTTAATAGTGTGTTGGTGTTTTAATGATTTTTCAAAAATATTAACATGAAGTATCAAATTCTTGTGCCTCATGATACACAATTTATTCTCTGAAAGGAGGACCCGAACAATTTTATTTTATATTCACAACACGATTGTTCTATCCAGCATGTGCATTAAAGAAACTTGAACACGATTAATCAGTCATTAAAATATCACAACGATTACTAAACACATACAGCATATAACGGCGTTTTCAAAGTGTGCCCGTATATACTATTTTTCAAAGATACACCAATTTGATTTTAGCCAACAAAGACTTCAGTATCTCAGTATACCTATCAAAAATGAATAGTATATAATTACTTGTTTGTTGTAGTTTTCAGCGGCGTTGTGTGTGACAAACGTTTAATGTTCACAGATGTTCACGAAGAGTAATGCCATAACAATGCAAATAATGTAATTAGCCGATGGTTCCCTTGGGTCTACCAAATTCATTGTGCTGAATCTAGAATATCCCGCATCTGTACAATCTGCCGATCCTTGTCATTGTATAATGGACAGATATTATCTGACGTATGATATGCCCAATATCCCCCGCCGGGATAATCAACTAGAAGCGGCATGGCTTCCTTCGCTTTGTAGGTAATGGGAATGAGATTTGTCACATGACGCAATGCAGATCTAAGAGAACTGACAACGCATGGCCTTGGGACCTGCCGTACCCTACTGTGTTCGCTGCCAGTTAGCATGGGCATATGTGACATGACTCATAGGAATTTAGAAGCGAATGTTACAAGTGAAATGGTGGAAAGTAACTGGCGTCTGACAATCTGTAGCGCTTCCATTAAAAGGAATCGCATCTGACATCAAAACCAGATGTAACCTTAGAACGTCCATTCTCCTGTCAGAAACAAACCTTTTACCGCCCTTCTAGAATTCGGAAGTGTATATCTGAAGGACGTTTATAAATACGTTTATAGCATAACAAATGTAAGGTATTTTGCAACTTTACATTTGTTGATGGCACACTATCTGATAAATTCGACTGCAGCATTTGGTGATGCTTGTCCCCTCCAAAAGAGATCCGTGAAGATCCGGGGTAGAATAGGTCTTCAGCAACCCATGCTTGCCGTAAAAGGCGACTATGCTTGTCGTAAGAGGCGACTAACGCGATCGGGTCATCAGACTCGCCGACTTTGTTGATGCATGTCATCGATCCCAATTGCGTGGATCGATGCTCATGATATTTGTCACTGGATTGCCTGGTCCAGACTTGATTATCTACAGACCGCCGTCATATAGCTGGAATATTGCTGAGTGCGGCTTTAAACAACAAACAAACAAACCAGCCAATAGAGATGACTCGTATAAATGCTTGACGTTTCTCATTCACGACTTGCGATAAATAATGTACTCAGGGAAACATTTTATTACTAGTTATTAAATTCAAGGGGGGCTGTAGGTGACGTTTTCATTGGTCGTTGCATCATATATTTCTGCTGACTTAGCTTCACACTGAAGGTATGACGTCGCATATAGAATCATATGTCATGATTGTAATAACAGACGAGTGTGTCAGCTTCGAAATGTCCATAAATCCGTTTCTTTTGCATTAGGAATAATCCATTATTATATCGTTCTGTGCCTGCCGCAACAGGTTCTAACAGCGTCTCGGATGCAACATCTGGCGTTGAGTAATAACTATGACATACAGCTCGATGCAATTAAAAAACGCAACATATACACCTCGGTACGCTTTAACTGGACTTGAAATTAGAATTGAACTTGGATCATATGTTTAGCATCGTGTCTGTAATATAGAATATGGTAATTCAGTTAATTAAGTTTTAACCAAACACGATGTACCATGAGTTCTATACGCTCTAGAGGATATTTACATATCTACATACTTATACATTCGTTTAACAACCAGCTGTTGTCACAATCATGTAAATTGTGATACATGAAGACAAATGCTCTGCTCAAATTGACAATGGTCTGTCAAATTAATACATTCAATTCATTGGCTGATCTATTTTCATATTTTAATGTTGTTTGTTTAATACCAATATGGTTCCAAGCCGTTTTCGAAATGTGCGTAATAGCGGAATGACAAAACCCCTAGTTCTATGTCTATTGATTGTCAACCCCAATAACCCCAATAACCCCTGTCACCCACCCACTCATACCAATACACCCACTCATACCAATACACCCACTCACAGCAATACACGCACATTAGTACGCAGATACGGACGGACAGTCGTACAGCAAAACAACCAGGCTTAGCTCATGACAATTTAGTTCGACGTGTGAACGACTGAACGTCTTGAACGTACGTCAAACGTGACATTTGCCTTTATATGAAATAAAGGTACTGACAAGAAAAAGAGGGTGTAAAAATAACATCGCTGGTAGAGTTGTTTTTATAACTACATAACGAGTTTCGTATTACAATTCTTGTTAACATTATGGACAAAACATGGGAACACAGATGGCAAGCGTTTTCCTTTGCGTTTATATGGCAACTGAGCCACTGATGTACCTCTAACATAAGTATACAATATATGAGCGCTTCAAGTGGAGCTCATTCGCACTCAGATTGGAGTGTGTTCAAGTGTATATGTATGGAAGTTTATAATATACACGTTTACATGTGACGTGTTTTCTTTTTTATATAACAGAGTCTGACTGTTTGTTTGTATGAAAACAGAGACATATTGGGTGTTGGTATGGGAACAGAGACACGTTGAGTGTTGGTATGGGAACAGAGACACATTGTGTGTTGGTATGGGAACAGACACATTGTGTGTTGGTATGGGAACAGAGACACATTGTGTGTTGGTTTGGGTACGTACAGAGACACTTTGTGTGTTGGTTGGGAACAGAGACACATTGTGTATTGGTATGGGAACAGAGACACATTGTGTGTTGGTATGGGAACAGAGACACGTTGTGTGTTTGTATAGAAACAGAGACACGTTGTGTGTCTGTATGGGTACGTACAGAGACACGTTGTGTGTTGGTATGGGAACAGAGACACATTGTGTGTCGGTATGGGAACAGAGACACCTTGTGTGTTTGTATGGGAACAGAGTCACAATGTGTGTTGGTATGGGAACATAGATACATTGTTTGTTTGTATGGGAACAGAGACACGCTGTGTGTTTGTATAGAAACAGAGACACGTTGTGTGTTGGTATGGGAACACAGATATATTAGTTGTTGGTATGGGAACAGAGACATATTTTGTTTTGGAATGGGTTCAGAGACACATTGTGTTTTGGAATGAGTACGTACAGAGACACACTGTGTGTTTGTATGGGAACAGAGACACATTGTGTGTTGGTATGGGAACAGAGACACATTGTGTTTTGGTATGGGTATGTACAGAGACACATTGTGTTTTGGTATGGGAACAGAGACACATTGTGCGTTGGTATGAGAACAGAGACACGTTGTGTGGGTACGTACAGAGACTTATTGTGTGTTGGTTTCGGAACAGAGACACATTGAGTTTTGGAATGGGTTCAGAAACACGTTGTGTGTTGGTATGGGTACGTACAGAGACAGACACTGCTTTTAGAAATATCCCCGCGGGAGACACCATAAAAGGACTTCACACATTGTACCGAAGTGGGGAATCGAACGCGGGCCTTCGGCGTGGCGAGCGAACAGAGGCACATCCAGTGCGTCGCCTCAAAACAGACACATCGTGCGTGTTTGTTTAGAACAGGAACACTTTGTATGTGTACGTATATGAACAGAGACACTGTTTTATGCTCTACTCAGTGTGTGGAATGGAATACCGGATGAATATCCCATTGAGTGTATTTAAGTCGTATTTGACCACTACATGTTCTATTTATAACGGCTTTGTACGTCCAGAAATGTATCAGGTGATGCGCAAGATGTCTGGTGTGAGGGTTTGTGTTGCCCACAGTGCTCCCTCAGAAACATTCGCTTTGTCAAATCTTGTCAAAACAAGACGCTGTTTGATGAAATGGGAATGAGATTGGCCAATTTGGCTGCCTTTTCTGTGGTCCTTCCCCTTGAGAATCGTCATCTAATTAGACCTGAGACATGGCAGACCGATAGCCGTCGTCCACGACGGCAACAGACGTGGTGATCAGATTGTGGTCAGAGCTGTTGTTGTCGTCAGCTGTGGCCGAGTACCAGACGTCAAGGGACAAACTCATATACTTGTGTTGTGTTAATACAGGCAGCCTGCCACAAATTCACAGTTAATGTTGTGTTCTGTATACAGTTTGGAACTAATGGGACATGGATTTGTGTCAACTCAGTTTTAGAAACGACAACGTTCAATATTGTGTTTCTTCTGGTGTTCGGTGAAGATATACCTTGGAACATTTTTGCAATATCTTATGTTATGTTTGCGTTGTCACTTTTATGCTAAAGTGGCACTGAAGTCAATCGGTCGTCACTTTCAGCGTCGGTACTGCGTTAGAGAGCATCGTGTCATTGTTCTCGTCTACTTGGTCCATTTCAGCGTTAGTATTGTCTGAAGTAATAAACCACGATATTTCTCTTATATGCAATACAGGTACATGTACTTTGACAGAAATATGAAGTCTTAATTATAGCATCGCTGGAAGATTTGTTTTTAAAAATACATTATCGTCATACAATTGTTAACAACATATGAACAGAACATGGGAACACAGATGGGATGCGTGTTTTTTTTAGTTTCTATGGCAACGAAGCCACCGATGTACTTATATACTTGTGTTAATACAAACAATGCTGATTCTTCTTCCATAAATTAACAGTTTATGTAAGAAGCGGTTGTGTTCTGTATACAGCTCTGAAACTAATGATCCATGGATTTGAGTAAGGTCAAATTAGATCACTTTCAGGGTTAGTATTTGCTAAAGATTCGTGTGTCTCTTCTCGCAGTTCGTCGTTCGTCATTATGAGGGTTAGTATAGTGCTAAATGATGAAGATTGTTATATTGATATTACCTCAACGGTATTTTTAAAGTTAGTATCAGCATATGATTGACGTGTCATGACTGTTAAATCTAAATAGTTGGATTGAGTGGTAGATTGATAATAAATATATCTGAGTCAATAAATAGTTGATAGATACAATAGGCAGTTGATAGCTATAGATACACTAAATAGTTGATCGATACCATAGTTAGTTGATATGAACAATAAATAGTTGATAGATACAATATTTAGTTGATAGATAGAATGCGCCGTTGATAGATACAATAGTTAGTTGATAGGGACAAAAAATAGTTGATAGATACAATAGTTAGTTGATAGATAGAATAAGCCGTTGATAGGTACAATAAAGAAGTAGGTCGGTTAGCGGATTGGCACACTGTTTTAAAGGGTAATAGAATATTCCTAACTTCACATAAATAACAGTCAAACTGAATTTGTAATAGACCCCGTTTACTATAGGTGTCGCTCTTATCTTTACTGAACTTTATTACACCTCACTTCCTCATTGGAGTTTACTATTAGTAAAAGATAGGTAATAACTGACCCAGTGTTGTTCTGGTGCCCCTCCTCGTAACTGATGGCCACACTGACAGCTGGCAAAACTAATTAGCGATAACAAATTATACGTCCTCATCGCCTTCATACTGCTGTGTTATGAACCTACCAACACCTTCAATTTTACATCTAGCTATCTGGCTTACGTATCATCATGACTTATTGTTCTAACGTGACATGTCATTCATTCCGATGAGGACTATAAAACGATCATATCGATACCGAGACGACATAAAACATTCGGAGCTGACCCGAGCACTCTGTCAGAATTCTTTGAATTGTTGGAAACCTTCGTGGAAACACTTCTAGATTAATGTTGTTTTATGTGTTACATATTAAATGTGTTTATGACTGCATTATTGTTGGTTTATGCTAGTATCCACACGTCTCTCTATACCGTGACTATGCCTTACCACCAATGTACAGACAAACAGTCCTAAGGCGTATCTGGTGCTTTAGTTCGTGAGAGCTTCATGTTCTACCGATAGCCTTGCCGGAGTCTACATGCATCTCTGTTGGATCGGAACTGAACTGAACTGAGTAATTTGGAAACAAAATTGTTCAGTAAAGATGTGGAACAAATTATCCGATAAACAACAAAATAGTTTTAGTGTTTCAAATTCAGTCTTCATGTACCAAGTCCAACTGCGCCGTTATACTTCTCATATGGTTTGAGAAAGAACAACATTCTGCACATCAACAT
The DNA here is from genome assembly GCF_022045235.1 of Haliotis cracherodii. NCBI lineage: Eukaryota > Metazoa > Mollusca > Gastropoda > Lepetellida > Haliotidae > Haliotis > Haliotis cracherodii. Next base: position 30,493,714 of record NW_027266275.1, read on the forward strand.
GGTGAGGGGGATCTTTGAAAATAATTTATATGGGAACGGTTTGAACGATGATATGAAATGTTGTTGTAGCCTATGTGGAAACTGTTATCTTTACTTTATCGAATGTTCACACCCTCATAAAGGCATGAGTGCTTAGTCTAACATGTGAAAAGCAAATGTTCATATTGTGTTATGCATGGTGATGCTGAGTTGGATACAGTGGATAAGCCAAATCGTTAATGCGTTTCAAGGGACGCAAAATGCATCCACTGACCGAAATAGTATCTCAAACACAAATCATAGTCACCAAAAACCTCCCACCCCACACCAACCCCACCTCACCCCAAAAATAATAAAGGATCGGTCCAAAAATTCTTCTTTTAATTCCTCCCTCATTTGTTGTAAGTACACCTGGTTGCATGGTTATGCATTATCTGGTATGGGAGATAAAGTCTCCTGTATAGTCATGAAAATCCGATCATAAATATGTAATGTAGCACTCATACCAGAAAAGAATGTCCCCACATATTCCCAGCTTAGACGGGAACCAATTACAGTTTTCTCGTTAACTCTCGGTAATGTTACATAACACTTACTGTTCATACTTGGATTGAGCCTCTTGGGGACCAGGGTTAGAATATCTCCCAAGCACTATTTGCTTATCGTCAGAGAAGACAACACAGGATCGGGAAAACAGATTCAGTGACTTGGTTGATTGCGGATTATCGTACCCCGATAGTATTGGACGTTGTTCATGATATCAACTACAGGTTTGTCTGGCCAAAATGCATTCGTTATTTAGAGACGTGGTGTAGCAGGACTTTTACTGAATCTGGCGAAAACCAACCAATAATTTGGTTTGCATTAAAACCAGTACGCTTTCACGACTACTACCTTCTTTTAACCACTTTCATATTTCTTCGGTCAACGTCTAGGTCTAAAAACTATTCCTTATTTTTCCGAAAATGCATATTTTGATTAATTTTCTAATATATGACATTGTTGGTCTCCAATAAACGGCATCAGATACACGCTATGTTCTGAGTGAACCCTTACTGGTGATAAAGGCAGTGCCCGTCACAAGATCTCATCTGCAGTGACGTCTATAGACATGGTTATTGTATTAGACTCAGTGAAGGAAGTACGCTTATCATACAAACAATCAACCCATACAGCCTAATACCTCACGTTTACAGGCGTCTGTAGGAGGCAGAAGCGTGATAGGACTGGGGTTATTCCGGTGCTAGCTAAACCCAGGGTAGGAACGTATTTAGACGGATCGCGATTGTCCAAATGCATTATGGAACTCATTATTCTTGGAAGGGGAATTTCTTATTTTGTCGTAAATGGAAAACGTTTATGACCATGGTGATGTCCATTGTGGATGTTATTATTCTAATGTGACATGACTCCATTGTTGTTCTACCTGGACCTTCTTTGTAATGGAAGTGGTAAAGATCTTTGGTTGCAGCAAAGGAGTATACCCTTGATATTTGTTGGTCAAAGATGTGATCAAGGATCAAGTAATACATTTTCATCAGGTGATGGCTAATTCACAACGTGACCTAGTCAGTGTATATGCTTCAATCTTAAAAAAAACAGCAAACCCTGTTGAGTGTGAAATTATAGAGAAGCGTCCTGACACATTCTTCTGAAAATAATTTTGAGGTAAATTATAGCAAAATGCCGTATTACAGTAATCTTCTACTTCAGTGAAGGTTTTTTAATACAGCTAAACCTATAAAACTCGAAGTTTTGTGTAAAGGATTGTTCTCCCACATATATCAGCTTTATCGTCAGGGACATACTCAGGGACATATGAAACAAAAGACTTCAAGATCCTGAAGATAAAGCTGAAACATGTAGAACAATCCGTTTCGTGTGGTTATTTTGTGAATTTCTTTACATATGTACTGCTGTACACTATTGAATCTTACCACTATCTATCTATCTATCTATCTATCTATCTATCTATCTATCTATCTATCTATCTATCTAACGAGGAACCATTCTCTTGTTCTCGTCCTCCATATCGTCCACAAGTGAGGTTTCCATATAAACAGTGGTCCTAGTTACGTGGTTTTGCAGTATTGGAGCATGTTAATAGTGTGTCGTCTTCGGATTCCACATCATGTACGCCACGGATATCACATCGCAACTGGATCAGAATTTCAAACAGATGATCACACATTTGCTATCAACTGTCATCTGAATGACTGCTCGTGCCCACTTGACAAAGCCTGTTCGTCGCTTTCCTTCAACTACTGCCTTTGGACGGAGAATACCACTGTTCAAATAAGGGAAACGAAATCAATCAGCTTTTGGTCTTGAAATCCCTGTTTCTTCAGGTCCGGTGGTTTCTGATGTTACCTCGTGCAGTTCATTGATTCAATTGTATGCCAACTGCATTGAGACAAATCAGATGAAATTGGCTTCAATCTCAGGCGGAAAGGACAAACAGTACGCTGGGGATAGACGCGCGGTGTACAGAGTTCAAACACAGACGCAATCGTTAATTAACTCTTAAGATTAATGCTTTTAATGGGTATGCTTGGTCCAACAGGTATTCGGGGAGCAATTTATTAGAGTGGGGAAATATATTGAGGTAATGATCCGAACTGCAGCGGCCAATTACACTCATCCACTTTTTAAAGCATTTTTATGAAGACAGTTATGTCTCTCAAAGATTCTTGCTCGTAATCCGAAACATGGAGAACTGATTAATACCGCGCCGTAAGGATTGATACTGGGTGATGAACACTTTCACAAAGCAATACATCTTCCATACTCAATATAACAAGACAGGGCATAGAAGAGACCCTTGCTCCACACGGAGTGGTGCCTAGATTGCAATCAGCACGATCAGTCTTGATTTGGCTCCAGCTGACATCTTGCAGCGGTGTTTGTTCAATCTAATTCCTTTCTTTGTGATCAACAAATCAATAGAGCGTGTGATGCCACCTTGCACATTAAATATGTTGTGTATTGTATTCAGGTCACGTTCAGTAATCGACTGTCATCAAGACAGGGCTTCCGATTTTTCCACCGACGGTGCCAGACTACAGGAACCACAGACACTCATACTTTCGCTATCTCAGAACCATTGATCGGTAGGAGACAGTGCGGGGCAAGGTTATCCTGATGTTACGTGTTGGCAGTAATATAAACCCTGAATCATATGATGAAGTATGCTTTTAAGGTTATGACAAATGAATATGAGAGCTTCTATCAAAGGTGGACGGTGACTTTTATGGCTTAAGTGTAACATGTTATTGTGTATTTTTCGTGATGGAATTGTTGGCATTTAGAACACTAGAAACTATATTTTAACGGACGCATTTCCAAGGAAACACTATTCGGGGATAGTGCTTTATAGCACTGGAATTATATCATATTAGGGGAAATATTTTATTCTGATGCCACCATGTAAACATAACAGGCCATTTTACTCTCAATTCCTTGTTATTTAGACATTTTTAGTCGGCATGAATATGGATATAAATAGTAATGCCGATGAACTGTTCATTGTTTTGATCTTACTTTATGAAAATGATACGAAAGGATATTTGAATAAATTTGGTTACCCGGAAATGCCATCTTTTAGTCTCATAATCACGTACCTTCGTGTACGCACTAAATGACCCACAGAAGCCTCCAGTGTACTACATTGATAGCAAGGCCACCATCTCTTGCACCATCTTCATCAGCATATAAAACGTCTGCAATCTTTAAATGCAACGGTTGGATTTACTTCTGCATCTCCAAGCTCAAATAAAGCATTGAGCTGCAATAAAACCCCGTGGCTTACATGGAACATCAACATCACCAGCTGTTTGATCTTCTCCCATGTCTGGATTTACGGTCGTCGTTTTCCGGTGTTATGTTCCTTTAGGCAAATCGGGGTACTTAGCTTTGAGTTTCAAAACTCATTTGATGCAGACATTTACACGCACGTTTTATTTAAGAAATGATCAAACGCAAATTGTCACTTACACGTTTCCGTTAAGTTCCTGTACAGGGTTAAGAGGGAATATTGTAAAAGGGATTTTTCATAAGGTTAACGGTTAAATATCATAACCCACTAGAACTATGTACATATATCATGTTGTTAACCGAGTGTTATTACAATGTGGCCATTCCAATAACGACTGTCACATTACACAAATATAGTTAATAAGGTTGGACACTTTCATGCCATTGGTACACGACATATCATAGTGTCGTGAAGCGCTGAGACAATTAAGATCACATTGGCAGTTTGATTAACGCTGGTTGTAGACGTATACCCAATGCTGGAGGGAAACGTCTGACCCGTCTTTGATGTAGGACTTTTACGTACTCAGCAACTCCATAATGTCTTGGTGCCGAGAGTCTGGCGCGGGATGTTGAAAGCATCAAACTGTACAGAACTTGTGTAATTAAAGTACGCGCTTTGAAGTCAGCCCCGAAGAAGTCCTGTTTTCTATTGATTATGGAGTGTCTGTCTTGTGTGCGATTTCTACCATTAGATTAGGCTGAAAAACTCAATAGTTTATGGTTTTACGTTTCTTGTCTTTCCGATATTGTTTTGAATATTTATCAAACAATGAAAAACATAAAGTAGTTATTATTATAGAGCATGTTTTCACATATTGGGTTTAACGCCGTTTTAAACACAAAATCACCACGTATCTATACTGGTATAAAAGACATAGTATACTACTGATTGCATATTGTAAATATAAAACATCAACGCCAGAGAATAATCGCCGATTCCTTTGGGCATAAAACACAAAATAGTGATGAAAATCATATGAATAGATCACTGAAAGTCAGTGATGACACCAGAGAGCGGAAGTTTCGGGGTTCGATCCCCGGCCGCGTCATTCCAAAAGACGTTAAAAAATGGCACTTGTTGTTACCATGTCTAGCGCTCGGCATTCAGGGGCTAAAACAAGGACTGGTCTGCTCGGAGCCAGTATACTGTATACTGTGTCTGAGTGGGGTATTCATGTCAAACTGCAGCATGGTATCTCAGTGGGCCAGCACTATAAATCGGCATCAGTCCGGTCAAGTACAAGCAGCCACACACACACACATACACGTGCACGTCGCTATATAAGTGCAATAATCTTGGACGCGACGTTGAACCCCATTTCACCTCACCGACTACTGGCAGAATCCGCCACTCACATTATTTGCATAAAAACGTGTTCGTAAAGCATAGTTATAACCAACTATCTCTGAATTGATTCATACTATCTGCAGGTCGTTGCTTACGAATTCAGTTCACTCTCATTTATTACGAAATTAAAACGAAAATAGGCAATTTGATGACTTACTGATTGCGCATTCGATTCATAACACATCTTTTCTATGCGATCTATCGAAATATCTCCCGGCACAAACAGGTCCTGCAACTGATTTTATCGGTGTCGGTAAAAGTTTTCACCATTCTAGTGTAAACATTGCTGGGATGGTTTTCAGCGTTATATTTCACTTTTGGTAGCATGAACTGACGTTTATTTCACAGAATGCCTTTACGACGCTGCTATATTAAATGAACGCAAATAGAGGTATAGGCCAGTGTTCCTCCTGACTCAATTAGCGGCGAATCCCGGGCGTCATGCAGGGCAGTGCCATCCGAGTATCGTGTGAATGCCGAGTGCCTCTCTGTGCTCGAGTGGAATTGAGCAGCAGCCAATTTCAACTCAACTTTCTAAAGGAATCTAGAGAATATGTTCCTTCGGGAATAAGTGCGTGTGTGAGAGGGGTCGCTTTTTGCCGCAAATGGCGCTCGTAAGTGACGTTAAGACTAATATAAAGTTGTGAGGAGATGGCGGAAGGTCTGAGATCGTTACCAGGGAAATCAACTTGTTGGTTATTGGGCAGAGGACATGGCTGGTGATGAAGCCCAGCATCACAAGTTTAACGTCAGCGAGGAGTTGAGGGGCTGCAACGTCGAAGATTAACAACTAGGATCAATTTGCCCTCATAAGATGAGGCTGAGAGATTAGGATATTGACGCAGAGACTGTATCGACATCGCCGGTTTCATATATTTGTCCAATCCATGTCATTGTTGCAGCGCCAGCAGACAAGGTCAACACCGTTCCGTGTTAAGGCGGTGTCAAGGAAGTTTGGGTGACGTTCTTCAGACCCCGTGATAAAGTCATGCACATCCATACATTGACGTTAAACGGTTGTGTGTGCTGGTAGCATACTACATCGAGCTGGAGAGATTTCATTATTAAGAACCATTGAGTTAAACATTCATGAGCATAATGGGAAACCAAAAAGGTCATACGTAACCGTGAGACGCCCCCTACGTGGAGTAGCCACTTCTTGGAGTGTTGATGGTAGATCGATGTGATGAGCAGGGGTTACATAATTAACATGGGGAGACAGCCACTTGGCCGAACAAGTGCCAACATTGCCTGTGTAATCGCTCACGCTCGACATACCAGTTTCGATCACTGAAAGCGATACAATCTAAGTCTCCCATTAGCAGTGAGAAAGAAGACAGCCTTGGAATCAACAGCATCAAACCTGAATTGATGCGTGGTCGTCCTTGAGGATCATATTACAAACAAATCACACAAATACCCTTGTGGGTTGTAGAAAGAGGCTTCATTTGAATCTGTAAATGATACTTCCAGGCATAGGTGCATTAGACTTTATTTATCCCTTCTCCACATGTGTGTGGGCATCTAGAATCTGAAAACTCCGTGCAGACGCATAATGTAACGATAAACGTCTCAGACACGACGTAGCCGAACATACGCCGCAAAGTGATCCTTTTAACACCGGTTTCAAAATCCGCGATGGTATAGTTGAAGGGCTACATGAGCCAAAGTTAGGCCTATTTTGCGTTGAGTCACTGTGTAATGCCAAACAGCATGACCGGACTAGAGAAGTAAGACGTTTATATCAGTACTACTTCATTGAAACGCACAGAAATGTTGATGAAATCCAGAATAAAACGAGAACAAGACGTCTTTCAGAAACAGAAATACCCGTTCAAAATACAGGCCTTTCTTCAGGGAACCATTCGTATTATTTTCCTCATGATTTTGCCTTTTAAGCCCTAAGTTCACGACACATGATGGCCTTGTTTTTCAGCTTCTGTATATGGAATCCTGACAACATTATTTGAATTTACTTTGTCTGAAAGCTGTATGAAACAGTGTAAAGCTGAGCACCTCCGAGATTTTTTTTATGTTCATGATGCCAACAGGACAGGTCTCAAAATTGCTATGTCTATTTACAAGGGTGCTTTATGAACAGATTTAATAGATGTCTTAAATAAGTACACATATGCGTTGCTGCAGAATCCACGAGTGTTGCAAAAGTAGATTTAAAATATTTCCTTCAGGCTTCTACCTCGAACTCAGAATAAAACTTATTTCATAACTATCGAACTTAAATTCGTCGTGAACAATTTCACCTCCATTTGCATCAACTTGAATTTCTCCCACTGCATCTGTTAAACAATTTGCGTTTTGTCCTGTTTATATCCCTTTCTTCGAGATGATAAAATGATCATAGGGCCTGCAAATAGTGACAGATGATCAGGAAATTGAGAATTGTTTACTTTGAATTCATTTTCTCACATCTGATCTTTTTTTCGCAAGACGATCATATTTCTGTGCATGTCATTGTTTAACATTATAAATGAAACCCATTTAGAGAAAGTATTTTGAAAAATGCTTGGGTATTTCCTTCGCTATATTGTTGAAAAATATAACTATTATTTTGAAAGTCCGAAAACCTAGGCAAGGATATCATAACACCCATGGACATTATCACTGCAAATTCAAAAGTAACACATAGTTTTATTTTCAACAAAATCAGTAAATGCGATTCGGTTTCAATGGATTTACTTACCAATCACTTGCTTGCCATTTTAAGGCTCGATTGTCAGGTCGCCGTCGTATGACAGGAGGACTGCTGTCCGTCATCAGGCAAAAATTACAAAGATTTAATTTTTCATACAAATTGTGTGAGTGACGGGTGCTACCAGTAGGGCAGGACATGCTTAACCTTTTCGCGAACACCTGATGTCATCAGTGATTTTTAGTGATCCATTCATTTCATTTTCATCACTATTTTGTATTCTATTAATGTGTCCTGTAGTACCAATGAAGACGAAGCTGACTTTTGGATAACACTTCCTTGATAAAGACACTAAACTCAGGGGCAAAAGAAAGTATTTTTTATGTAAATGAAACTGAAAGAATTGTTGTTAAGTTTGATTATGTCTATCTAACCATCGTTCAATCCTGTAATAGTTTGTAGAAAGTATTCTGTGGCTTGGTAATTTCATCAGTGATTTATAGTTATCCATTCATATTATTTCCGGGCAAGTTTGCCTGATTATTTTCTGCCTTCGACCTTATTCATTAATCCGGACTAATGTGTTTGAGCGGTACCGTCCGGCCTAGCAAGGTTCTCTGTAGTTTACCCGTTCCTGTAAGGTAACTGTCTGCCTTTCTATACTTTCAGGTTAATTTATCTCAAATAAACCATATTGATGAAACTATGGCATGTCACAGACACAGGCGTATTGATTAATTGTACACGGACTTCAAACGCGCAATATATGCATGTAATCAGGTCTAGTCCATGCGCAAGGAGAGCAAACTCGCTAAGTATGTATGTACCGAAGGAAAAAATATTAGAATGATCTAAATACCCATGAGAACTTCTGCTTAATGAAACCACCAGTCAGTCATCTTTAATCATTAACATGTCTACGATCCCTTTCCTGTAATATAACATGGTAAATTGCCGACAGCAACTTATCTGCCCAGCCAGTTCCTCCTCCTTACGTGTAAGTAAAACATTAACTGGCTTTATATCTCTCAAACATCCGGTCAGGTTCCGCATAGATAGCTTGGAATCAGATTTCGCATGTGGTACATTTTTTTTCTGTTTCTCAAATGATATTATATAGAACACACGTTTTCCTTTCAACAAAGAATAGATTGTTTACAACAGCTTAATTTATCTATTTTACTGAATCTCTTGACATTTAATGTCTTTTAAATGTCACATCTCAGACACAAATATTAGTATATGCTTAAAAGGAAAAAGACAACCGCAGGGGAACATATGGCTGAAACATCTACCTGATCATGATATTTAGCACAAACACATGTTTCAGGTGAGGAGAGATGGGGTTTAACGTCGCGTCAAAGATTATTGGACTTGTGTAGCGACGTGTGTGTGTGTGTGTGTGTGTGTGTGTGTGTGTGTGTGTGTGTGTGTGTGTGTGTGTGTGTGTGCTTGTACTAGACCGGACTTATGTCCACTGAGATAACATGACACAGTTTAACATGAACGGCTCACTCAGACACAGTATACTGACCAGTACTTGTCTTAGATCCTTAATGCCGAGCGTCAGACATGGTAACAACAAGTACCATCTTTTAACGTCTTTTGGTATGACGCGGGCGGATGCTCTACTAGTAGTTCTGTAACGTTTTGGAATTGTACGTTTACTTGTATAGAAGATATTTCCGAATTTTACGCCCCAGAGACCAAAATTATGTCCAATGCAATTCCTCATTTTGACTTGTACCATGTGTTCCCGTGTCTTTTTCCAGGTGGACAATTGACTTGCCTTTGCAAGTGTTTGTGGTGGGTGCCATCGGTTGGGTAGGATACGCTCACCTTTTCGCGAACACCCGTCATCATCACTATTTGATTGTGATTCATAAACACATGCTCATGATGAAGTCGGCATCGTACAATCGACTCTTCGTATCATTTCTTGTGATTGTTAAAAGGGTCTTGTCACTTTTAGTTAATTGACTATTCTTTTGAAAATAAATCCCAAATAACCTAATGTTCAATAACTGGTCCAAAATCACATGTAATTAAATTACCATTACAGTTCGAGTAAGCATACATATCTTCATACACTTGCAATGACATTTGTGAAACTCGTTAATTGAAATAATGACTTCTAAATAATATACTTTGCTGCTTCGCTTTTGCTCATTATGACAATAACAAAATAACATCATGTTTGTTATACATAATTATGATTATGACAATAACAAAATAAAACCATGTTTGTAATATATAATCCATGATAGTGTTTACCAGGAGCCCATCATGGAGCCATATCTCGCAGTGCAAGCCAGTGGAGGACTATCATTCCCTCTGGCGCACTGTCCGGCTATATTAAGCTTGTATTGACCATCTCCCCTGGTATTGACTAGGGAGCTAGTGATATCAGACAATGATTGGGTAGGCTGGCAGGACCGGGGTTCCATAGATACAAACTTGGCTGACTTAATACATATTAATTCCGTTTAACCCGTTGGGGGTAGGCGGCATTAATGGCAATGGCTACTTGTATAGCGATTGCGGAGCGTTAGCAACATGGTGAGATGACGCTTATTTGTTGAATTGCGTACATATAAATCGAATTTTGATTATTCTAAATTTGATTTTGAACTGGGAAATCAACGAATATCGAGTCAGGTTCAAAAGTGGATTTCTAATTTGTAAAGAACTCAGGACACATTTTGAGCGCGTCAAAAACATTTTGTCTGGAACGATAATTTGTAAGAATATAAATACTTTTTGTACACGTATATCTTACGAGGTACTTGTTGGGAACGAGGAAATATCTATGTGTTTGCACATAGCTGTACCTTTATATTTTACATGGTTTCTTCTTTTAAGATACAGCAAAGTGCCTTTTGCGGACAATTCTATTTGTGTTGTCACACTTGGACATCAGTATATGCAGCCCATAGTCACTATGAACAAACAAGGATACAAGGATAAGTTATGTCGTCTAACAGAACAGATTGCAACGGTTTTCCTCACTTCCTCACACAGAACCAATGACATCTTTGGCTGGTTGCATAAGTATTGGTGGGTCCGGCATTAGGAAAAACAAAAAACACCTACTCTTTATGAAAATTGTCTGAATGGCGGGTGCTTTCGGTAGAGCAGGACATGCTTACCCTTTCCGTGAACACCTGGTGTTATCACTGATTTTTAGTGATCCATTCATTTCATTTTCATCACTATTTTGTATTCTATTAATGTGTCCTGTAGTACCAATGAAGACGAAGCTGACTTTTGGATAACACTTCCTTGATAAAGACACTAAACTCAGGGGCAAAAGAAAGTATTTTTTATGTAAATGAAATTGAAAGAACTGTTGTTAAGTTTGATTATGTCTATCTAACCATCGTTCAATCCTGTAATAGTTTGTAGAAAGTATTCTGTGGCTTGGTAATTTTTGTAACAATAAATTGGTTCAATAAAGACTGGGGTAAAAACTGAATTGAAACCATGTTACGAAATATGTTTGAAATGTAAATTTGTTCCGAAAAAAAGCAAACTTATTGATTTTTAAAGATAAAATGTCGAAGGTTTCCATCAAAAGTTGAATATTATGCGAAATATATTTAAAAAACATTTAAAAAAAATCTTTTTAAGATTGTTATCGATGCAAACGTATTTTTTGAATGCTGACTAAGCGCCAGTACACGTATTGGTTTGAATATAATTTCAATAAGTATAAGAATATAATAATCAGTTTGAACTTATTTTCAATTGATAAAAAAGAATATAAAAAAATTAAGTGAGAGGTATAGTTTCTCTTGCCTCTCAGTTTATATCACGTGATTCCTTTCACTTGACCGTGCTTTGACTGGCGAGTTCAGCCAACAAGTAGATGCATAGTATACACATCTTGATATGAGCAATGATCCACATCGTCGGTACACGAAGACACACCGTCAACCAAGTCAACGAGCCTGATTATCCGATCAGTTAAATCGACTCTTACGACCAGTATAGGTCCCCGGGGACCAGTTATAACCCAGAACCCCTACGGTTTCGTGAACAAAGTTAATATATCTAAGTCTTAGTTAACAAATGTTTAAACTTTAATGTATTTTCCTAAAACTTTTACGTAAGGTTCAGAGCTAAAACTTCTATTGTATCATATCTGTCTATTTGAAATACATAATAAATACATGATCTATCATCTATCCCAAAAAGTGCCTTTCTCGAGCATTAATTTGTTTACAAATGGCGATGATGATGTATATGACTGTAAAATGTCAACGCCAGAGAATAACCAATGTAATAATGATAATGTCGGAAACAATCGACCAACTGCAACATTAAGAACATTGTGGTGACAACATTAATGTGTCATAGGAGATTCGGCTGCCACGTTAGCACGTACCAGGGGTTCCTAGTGCCATGTTACTGTGTGATAGGAGTTCCTGGTGCCATGTTACTGTGTGATAAGAGTTCCTGATGTCATGTTACTGTGTGATAGGTGGTGCCATGTTACTGTGTGATAGGAGCTCCTGGTGCCATGTTACTGTGTGATAGGAGCTCCTGGTGCCATGTTACTGTGTGATAGGAGTTCCTGGTGCCATGTTACTGTGTGATAGGAGATTCGGCTGCCACGTTAGCACGTACCAGGGGTTCCTAGTGCCATGTTACTGTGTAATAAGAGATCCTGGTGCCATGTTATTGAGTGATAGGGTTGCCATGTTACTGTGTGATGGGGGTGCCATGTGCCGTGTTACAGTGTGATAGGGATTCGTGGTGTCATGTTACTGTCTGATAGGGGCCCCAGGTGCCATGTAAACGCCGTACTCAGCAATAGCGTAAATGAATCTGGATCAGAGATACAGTGATTGATATTATGAGCAATGAGCCACATCGTGCAAGCCTGATTATCCGATCAATTAAGTCGTCTCTTACGCCCAGTACAGGTCACCGGGGACCAGTTATAACCCAGAACCCCTACGGTTAATATATCTTGATCTTAGTTAACAAATATTGAAACATTCATGCATTTTTCTTTAACTTTTACGTAAGATTCAGGGCTAAAGGCTCTTTTTGTGAAATATCTTAAATTACATTGCAGTTATTGCTGTTATTTGATGCTAGTTGCTTATATCGCGATAGGAATATCATTGTTGTTACAATTATCTAAATAAAAAAAATGCATTCTGATGTTGAATCGTAGGGTGCTTGTAAATAAAAGAAGATCAGCAGCAACAATAAACAAACAAAGGGGGAAAACAACCCATGAACCTCCACGTTCTTGGAATCAGGTCAGGCGACATCTGGGGCTTTGGGTGTGCTAGATGCACCACTTGTCCTGTCTTGTCACTCAAGTGTCCGACATGTGTTTCAGAGTTGCAATAACGACCAAAAACACGCAGTTATTTTATCAGCTTGACAACATCCACTCTTCAGCCTAATTGCAAATGTGTTAGCATTTCTTTT